>NC_081567.1:23766596-24127184 GCF_022355385.1 Mustela nigripes
TGAAGACACTACCCACCCACCACTTTTCTTTCTTGCAAATTTATTCTCTATTTCAATATGGCTGTTCTTCACACAGGCTTCTCCTGACTCTTGCCCATCCTTAGTATTCTCTTTCTTTGCTTCTCTCCCTCTTTAATTCTGCTTATACCAGAGGGCTCAGCTCATATCCTGGACTTCCCATGGGCCATCTCTTAGGTCTACAGATGACATGGCTTCTCTATACTCTCTCTGCCATTGCTATTAATTCTTCATTCCACATGACTTGGATGGATTAATCCAGTATTTTACTGGTGAGGGAATATATGAACATGCATTATAAAGCACATCAAAAGAGAATCCATGAGTCCCACATGAATTCTAAATTATATAGGCAAATAGATAGGCAATTAAAAAGGAAAGGGAAATCTCCACAAAAGAATGATAACTAATAAATGTAGGGAGAATAATATAAAGTAAAAAATTCTTCTATAAAACGACCATAATAATATTCAATTCAATCAAGAATCATTAATGGATTCTCAAATCCTAGGGTGAAAGGCAAGTGCAGAACATAAAGACACTTTATTCACATAAAGACAACTGGAGAACAGGTTATTCAGACAACCAGTCTCATAAATATTACAACATAGATTACTAATTACTTACATAGACCACTAATTATAAAGGGAAAAGATGCCTTGCAAAGGTGTTTGTAAATAACACTGATGATAAGACAAACCAACTTGATGTATCCCCTTATTAAAGCACTGAGATAGGCAAATTGTCTTTGTAGTACTCCTGGTAAAAATGTTTAACTGAATGTAGTCCTGAGGAAAGAGTCAGAAACACAAATTTTGTGGGACCTTCCAAAAACAACTGGTTTAGACATTTCCAAAATGTGGTCATATAGAAAAGCCCAGCTTGAGGGATATTGAGATGTGACAACTGAATGCGATGCATGATCCTCTATTGGATTTTGGATTCAAACCAAAAAAAATTACTACAGAAGACACTATTGGGACTAAAAAAGAATTTCGGCTATGGGTGTATCAGTGTTAGAGTCTTGTGTGATAACTCTGCTGTACTGAGGTGTGGAGAATGTCTCGGATCATAGCAGATGAATACTCCAGTGCTTGCTTATGGGTGTTTATCTGGTGTTTATGGTTGTCACAATGTCTGCAACTGATACTTAAATGACTCAGTGTAGGAGGAGTGCAAAATGTTAAGAACTGATGGATCTTTTCTTTTTCTTTTTTCTTTTTTTTTTTAAATTTAAATTCAGTTAATTGACATATAGTGTATTATTAGTTACAGAGGTATAATTCAGTGATTTGTCAGTCTTATATAACACCCAGTGCTCATTACCTGATAGATCTTTAAAACCAAAAAATGAGATTGTGCAGGGGAAAGTGTGTGCATGGATGACTTAAAGAGTTATGACACTGTATTTGAGGGTGTGTAAGTATGAGAGAGACAGTGAGTGAGAAGGAGGAAAAAAAATATTTGAGGGAGTTTGAGAAAGAAAAAGTCTATGCAGAATATGAAAAAAGATAGGGGAATATTAATATTTCAGGACCAGCTGGCTCTGGGCTAGATCTAAAGTCTGTTGGTGTCTCTTTGGGTCACTGACCTGTTCGCATGCAGCCTATGGCCACCAGCCACCACTCAGGCACTCGAGGCAGGACCACGGCCAAACGGTCTCCCTGCTGCAAGCCACAGATCTGGGTGAAGACATTGGCTGTACGGCGGGTTAAGTCTGTCAACTCGCTGAAACTCCACTTCAGTTCATCCCCTTTGTTATTCACCCACCACAGGGCTGGGTTTGGACCTCTCTTGCCCTCCTGGTAAAGATCATACACCATGTGTTACTTCCTACTTTAAAGGAACTTTAAAGGAACTCATTTGGCCAATCTATTACCATAGACACATTAAAGTGAAAATGTTGCTCAAGGACTGAGATCCAATGTTAAAGAATTTATAGAATGATGAAAAGTTGGGTATAGGGTGTGATCCAACCAGCTTCTTCTGGTCTACTGTCTCCACCTCCGAGTCACATAAAACCATGAATAGCCTTCATGTCACCTGTTAAAACCTTAAAATTTCATTCCCCCATGTGTCTGTCTTAGTTACATATGGACAGTAGGTTCTCCTCTGTGCCTCAGTATTATCATCTATGAAATGGGTACAATACTTCCCAGAAGGTAGTAAAGTTTAAATTAGTTATTTAAAGACGTAAAGTGTATATGAAGGTGCCTGGCACATAGTAAGTGCTCATAAAATTACTATCATTATTATCACAATAGAACTGGAGATTAATTTAATTAATGAATATTTGGCAGAATTTATTTTTAAAATTAAAAAATTAAAATTAAAAGTTACTTCTAGAGGTGAAATAAGCAAGAAGGCAAACCTGGAAGCACCCAGGTAACCCTTTTCCCCTCACAGAAACATCAAGTAACCAACAGACTAACATAGCTTTGTAGGAACTCTAGAAACAGTCAAAGATATGCAGCAACCAACAAATGTCCAAACAACAGAAATTCACAATGAAAATGGTAAGAAATATTATGTTATTTTTGCTTACCTTTGCCTCATCCCCTCTCTGGTGTTGTGAAATATGGTTAGGAGGAAGCCACCTAATTCCCAACCCCTCCCTTGGGACAGAAAAAAAGACTAGAATTTTTTTCAGTATTCTGGGTTGTCAGGACTAGTTTCTGCCTCACTCAACCTGGAGCTCAGATACGAACGGCGACATAGTTTGAATATCAGGTTGGAGGTGTCGAAAACAGTGGCAGATGCCACAATGAGTGAAAACTGCAGATTGGCCACTTGGGGTTGGGGAGGGCAGGAGGTGGGGACTAAAGACAGATGAAGGCAATAAAACTTCTAGGGCCCCACGAAGAAGCAGGTATGAGAGTCTGAAGGAAATTAAAACATGAAAAAGCAACAATGTTATTTGGCAAAATTGAGAAGAAAAAAAAAAGCACATGCATGATAGGCCTAGAAAAGACACGTGTCTGAGACCTTACATTTTCATATGATTAGATTACTGAAGGCAATTCTCTACAAGGAACCAGCTACAAAAACAGAGGCTGGTTGCTTTTTCCAAATAACCCAATTTTCAACAACAGATCACAAGGCCATGTTGCCCATTTGAAGGGAAAAAAAAAAAAAAAAAAAAAGCTCCAGAAGCTGACTCTAAAGAGACATAAGTTTCAGTTATTAGACAGAAACTTTAAAATGATTGTGTTAGGGGAGCCTGGGTGGCTCAGTGGGTTAAAGCTTCTGCCTTTGGCTCAGGTCATGATCCCAGGGTCCTGGGATCGAGCCCCACATAGGGCTCTTTGCTCGGCAGGGAGCCTGCTTCCTCCTCTCTCTCTGTCTGCCTCTCTGCTACTTATGATCTCTGTCAAATAAATAAATAAAAATCTTTAAAAAAATAAAATGATTGTCTTAAACATGTTGGAAAAGCTAAAGGAAAATAAACAAAGAACTAAAGCAAACCAGAAAAAAATATATATGAACAAAATGAGAACCAAACAGAAATTCTAGATTTGAAAATACATTAACTGAACTGAAAACTTTACCAGGGGGGTTCAACAACAGACTCAGTCAGACAGAAGAAAGAATCAGTGAACTTGAACAGAAGTCATTTTAAATTATGGAGTCTGAAGGGCAAAGGGATAAAAATAATGAAGAAAAGTGAATAGAATCCAAAGGACATAGTATACAAACAATCAGAGCAATATATACATTATGGGAGTCCTAGAAGAAGAAGAGAGAAAAAGGAGTGACAAGCTTATTTGAAGAAATAATGGCTGAGGAAAAGCAAAACCATATTTGCATTAAACACAAATTTACTTCTACAAAACAGGAAAAAATATCCAGTGAGAAAAAGACAGTCTCTTCAATATATGGTGCTGGGAATATTAGACAGCTATGTTTAGAAGAATGGAATTCAATCATTCACTTACATCAAGTGGTATGAAAACTCAATATGGATGAAAGAACTCAATGTGAGACAGGAATCCATCAAAATCCTAGAGGAGAGCATAGACAGTAACCTCTTTGACATAGGCCACAGAAACTTCTTTCAAGACATATCTCCAAAGGCAAGGGAAAAAATGCAAAAATAAACTTTTGGGACTTCATCAAGATAAAAACCTTCTGCAGAGCAGAGGAAACAGCCAAAAAAACAAAGAAGCAACCCAAAGAATGGGAGAAGATATTTGCAAATGACAGTACAGGCAAAGGGCTGATACCCAAGATCTATAAAGAACTTCTCCAACTCGACATCTAGAAAACATATAATCATGTCAAAAAAATGGGCAGAAGACAGGAATAGACACTTCTCCAAGGAAGACATACAAATAACTAGCAACAATCAGGGAATCAGGAAAATAGCCATCAGGGAAATTCAAATCCAAACCATATTGAGAAACCACCTTACACCAGTTAGAATGCCAAAATTCACAAGGCAGGAAAGAACATATGTTCAAGAGGATGTGGAGAAAAGGGAACCTTTCTAAGTATTTGGTGGGAATGCAAGTTGGTGCAGCCACTTTGGAAAACAGTGTAGAGATTCCTTAAAATATTAAAAATAGAGCTACCCTCTGACCTGGCAATTGCACTACTGGGTATTTACCCCCAAAGCTACAGATGTAGTGAAAAGAAAGGCCATATGTACCCCAATGTTCATAGCTGCAATGTCCACAATCACCAAACTATGGAAAGAGCTGAGGTTACCTTCAACAGACAAATGGATAAAGAAGATGTGGTCCATATATACAATGGAATATTACTCAGCCATTAGAAAGGATGAATACTCAACTTTTCATCAGCATGGTTGGGACTGGAGATTATGCTGAGGGAAATAAGTCAAGCAGAGAGAGTCAATTATCATATGGTTTCACTTACTTGTGGAATATAAGGAATAACATGGAGGACATTAGGAGAAGGAAGGGAAAAGTGAAGAGACAAACAATGAGAGACTATGGACTCTGAGAAACAAAATAAGGGTTTTAGAGGGGAGGGGGCTAGGGTTGGCCCTGTGATGGGTATTAAGAAAGGCATTTATTGCATAGAGCACTGGGTGTTACATGTAAACAATGAATCTTGGAACACTATGTCAAAAAATAATGATGTAGTGTAAGGTGACTAACATAACACAATAACGTTTTTTAAAAAAACACTAATTTATACAGTAGTACTCATTCATCCATCCATTCATTAATTCACTCATTCATTCAGTATATGGATATACAAATACAAAAGGCTCAATGAATTTCAAATAAGAAAGTCCAAAGAGACCCACACACAGACACACTGTAACCAAACTACAAAAGCCAAAGACAGACTCTTCAAAGAACAAGAGAAAAGTGACCCATCATGTATAAATCCTTGATAAGATTATTAGTGGGTAACAGACCAGAAGACAGTGCAATTGTATATTTAAAATGATGGGGGAAAACCTGTCAATCAAGAAATTCTATATTCAGCAAAATTGTCCTTCAAAAACGAGGGGAAAATTAGGCCAGTCTCGGATAAACAAAAATTGAGGGAATTCATTAAAAAAAATTGAGGGTCTATAAATTCATTCTCTATAAGAAATGTTAAAAGGAGCACTTGGGTGGCTCAGTTGGTTAAGTGTCTGACTTTGGCTCAGGTCATGATCTCAGTGTTCTGGGATCAGCCTGCATTGGGCTCCTCAGTCAGCAAGGAGTCTACTTGTCCCTCTTTCTCTGCCCCTCCCCCCACTCATGTGCGCTCTCTCTCTTTCTCAAATAAATAAAATCTTAAGAAAAAAAGAAATGCTGAAAGGAGTTCAAGTTGAAATAAAGGGATGTTACAGAGTAGCTTGAATACAAAAATATAAATAATAAATACCTGAACAAATATAAAAATATGGACAAATATAAAAACCAGTATCACTGTAATTTTAGTTTGGGACTTCAGCTCTTATTCTTATGCAGTATTTAAAAGATAGAAGCCTAAAAATGAATTATAATTCTATGTTAACAAGTGTACAATATATAAACACATAAATTTGTGACATCGGTAACATAACATGGGGAGGAAAGAGGGAGCCAGAAAAGATTAGGAGTTTTGTATGCAAATGAAGTTGCTATTAGTTTAAAATGGATTGTTATAACTTTAAGATGCTATATGAAATTTCCTACAGAATAAACACAAAGGGAAATGAGAAGGGAATCAAAACATATCACTATAAAATAACAAAGAAAGACAGTAAGAGAGGAAATAAGAGACCAAAAGCTATTATAGCAAGAAAACAATTAACAATAGTAAGTCCTTCCTCATCAGTAATTATTTTAAATGTAAGTGCATTAAATTCCCAATCAAATGACTTAAATTGGCAGAATGGATTTAAAAAAAGAAAACAGGATCCAATTATTTGGCATCTACAAAACCATTATTTCTATATGATGGAATATGATAAAACCATCCCAAGACTTCCAGAAATTATTTTGGAATAAAAATTTCACAATACAATATTAATCTTAAAAAGCAAAACTGTATTTACATTGTAATCCAAATGTATATAGTAGTATCCATTCATTCATTCAATATATATTTACTAAATTCCCATTTTCTGTTAAGCACTACTCTTAGACCAAAGAATATAAAGGTGAAGAAGACATACATATACAAACTTATGTACATGGTATTAAATATTTTTGAAATATTTTATTTATTTGAGAGAGAGAGAACACAGAGCGAGAATGAGAGGGAGATACAGACTCCCACTGAGCAGAGAGCCTGATGTGGGACTCAATCCCAGGAACCTGAGATCATGACCTGAGTTGAAGGCAGACAATTAACCAACTGAGCCACACAGGCACCCTGGTTTTAAATATTTATAGCCAACTTTCATTTTGTTGTTTATGTAAGCTTTCTTATTTTCCCTAAGCTTTCTCTAACAAGCATTCTTTTTTAAAAGATTTTTAAAAATTAATTTCCAAAGCATGTTCAGAGTAAAAGTTCAGGCAGTACAGAATCTTATGAAACAGAAAAATCTGTTATAAATAGAAAAATGTCCTCAAATATCTCATCACATTTTCGCTACCTGAAGGTCAACACTGATAATTATTTGGTGTATATTCTTCCAGCAATTTTTTCCCACATATGTGCAAACCTGATCCCACCACATTTGTCCTGTATGATTGGAACCAAAAAGTAAAGGAATAAGATAAAATTATATATATTATATAAGATAAGACATATATATCATTATATTACATTATAGTAATTTAATATAATTATATACTAAATATAACTTAATAATTTAATATATTATATAAGATACGATTATATATATTATTCCCTCACTGGGATAAGATAAGATTAATATAGATGTATAGTCATGTATAAGTATTCATATTTATGAAAAAATAGTGTTATGACACAATCCTCCCACAACTGATTACAGAACATTAAGGAAGTGTAGTGACTAGTTATGTTATGCACTGCTTATATAAGGGAAGCAGAATATGTAATGTTACTGTAGGAGTTTTAAAAATGATGATAAAGCTTCTTATCAAGATAGAAAACATTTGTTGCTCAGAACTCAGGCAGTATTTTAGACCCTAACTCTCACAACTTGAAGGAGGTATTGCTTAAGCATTGATGGATTTTTGTGTTGAGGATTAATCTGATAATGTGAAATTCAGATAAAGTTCTTTTCCCAGAAGATAGAAACACCTTCTAAACTTGGAGTTGAAATTTAAATTTTTATGTGGTAATGTTTGAAGCCAAAGGAAATTGTGATGTAGTTCCAAAAGATAAAATGCTTAGTATTTAACTTAGCAATAAAAAGGATGAACAACTAATGCACAAGGCAGCAGGGACAATAAAAACAATAATGCTGAATCAAAGAAATCAGACACAAAAGGGTGCATCGTGTATTATTCTATTTCTTTGAGACCTTAGGAAAGAGAAATATAATCTCCAGTATCAGCAGAACAGTATGGGCTCAGAGTTGGGTGGGTAGGGACTGACCAGGAAAGAACAAAAGGAAACTTCTGGGGTGACAGAAATGTTCTAAAACTCCAGGTTTACATTGAAAATGTATGCATTTCATTCTATGCAAATTATACAACAACATAGTTGATTTAAATAAATAAAAGCCTACAGAGCTACTCAAACTAAAATATTCTTTGAAGAAGGAAAGTTAGAAAGGTAGATCAATTACTTTAAGTATTCAAAATGAAATGATTCTTTCTGAATATCAAAACACATGAGAGAGGCGCCTGGGTTGCTAAGTGTCTGCCTTCAGTTCCGGTGGTGATCTCAGGGTCTTGGGATGGAGTCCCACGTCAGGCTTCCTGTACAGCAGGGAGTCCACTTCTCCCTCTCTCTCTGCCTCTCCCCCAGGCTCATGTTCTTGTCTCTCTCAAATAAATAAATAAAATCTTTAAAAAAAAAAAAGGTAAGAGCTTATGGCCTCCACACACACACACACACACACACACACACACACACACAAAACAAGAAAAGAAAAATAGCCTCAGTCTTATTTACAATGAAATATAAGTTGAAATTCAATGTTTTCATAAATTAATGATGGGATATGATAGACTAATAAAATTTATATCCTAATTGACATAGATAGAACATTTTGCCTAATAATGATATAATGTACAATCTTTTTCATTTCATATGGAACATTTACCAACCTCAAAAAAATCTCAAAATTTTAAAATAGGGTATGTTTTCTGACCCCAGTGGAATTAAGCTAGAAATCATTAACAACAAGGCAACGAGAGACCCATCACCCAAGTATGTGGAAACTAACTAATATGCTTCTATATAATCTATCAATCAGAGAAGGGTCATAAGGCAAATAGAAAAATTTTTCAACAGAATGTTAATAAAATACGACATATCAAAATTTTTACAATGTACCTAAAAGGAATACTTAGTGGGAAATTTATATATTTTTTAAAGATTTTATTTATTTATTTATTAGACAGAGAGAGAAATCACAAGCAGGCAGAGAGAGAGAGAAGGGGGAAGCAGGCTCCCTGCTGAGCAGAGAGCCCGATGCAGGACTCGATCCCAGGACTCTGAGATCATGACCTGAGCCGAAGGCAGCGGCTTAACCCACTGAGCCACCCAGGCGCCCTATATTTTTAAATGCATACATTATAAAAGAAGGCAGGCCCAAAAGCTTCCATATCAAATAGCTAAAAAAAGAAATCAAAGGAAATCAAATCAAAGGAAAGTTGGAGGAAGGGAGAGTGTGCGCCAGTGGAATGGAAACCAACACAACTGAGAATAGCAGTGAAGCCAAAGCTGGTTTTCAAAAGGTAAATAAAATTGATAAACTCTTTGGAAGACTTTTCAAGGGAAAAAAAGAGAATAAAGATATTAAACAATATTAGGAATGAAAAAGTGTATGCAATTACAATTCTTTTTTTTAAAAGATTTTATTTATTTATTTGACAGACAGAGATCACAAGTAGGCTGAGAGGCAGGCAGAGAGAGAGAGGAGGAAGCAGGCTCCCTTCCGAGCAGAGAGCCCAATGCAGTGCTCACTCCCAGGACCCTGGCATCATAACCTGAGCCGAAGGCAGAGGCTTTAACCCACTGAGCCACCCAAGCACCCCACAATTCATTTTTTTTTAAAGATTTTATTTGTCAGAGAGAAAGGGGGAGAGAGAGAGAGGTAGAGGACACAAGCAGAGGGAGCAGCCCACAGAGGGAGAAGCAGTCTCCCCATTGAGCAAGGAGCCCCATGTGGGACTCGATCCTAGGACCCTGGGATCATGACTTGAGCCAAAGACAGACTTTTAACTGAGCCACCCAGGCACCCCTGAAATTACAGTTCTTACAGACATTAAAATAGGAACAAGAGAATCTATTAATAATTTTATGCCAATAAATCTGACAATTTGGATGAAATGAACAAATTGCTGCTAAAAAAAAAAAAAAAATTAAACTCACCAAAACTGATAGAATCAAAATCTTAATAACCTTATATCTATTAAGTTAAATCCATTATTAAAAGCCTTCCTACAATGAAAACTCCAGACTTCATGTCTAAAACTTTTGGTGTGAGGGAGACAAGATGGCAGAGAAGTAGGAGGAGGCGCCGTTTCAACCGGTCCCCTAAAGTGAGCTAATTACCTACCAAAGAACTCTGATCACCCATGAAATCAGCCTGAGATTAGAATTATATACTTCTGGATCTCTATGGGGACGGAAGACACCAGTGGGCAGGTAAAGCGGAGTGGGAACGTCGATCAGACTGATATCAGAAGATAAACAAAAGGGGGAGGGAGGTACCAGAAGCGACCCATTGGAAAGTAATAGCCCAATACGAGAGTGCCTTGTAATTGGGGACCAGCATTAATTTGGAGTCTGGTTGAAAGCACTCAAAAAGAGCAAAGGATCGTAGGGGGAAATTGGGGGAATCAGGCCGTTAGGGACAAGGGCTACCAACCCAGGACAGACACCACTGGTGCTGAGCCAGAGAAAGTGCAGCAAAGAAGCCAGGTCTTGGTCTCTGAGCCTCCGGCATGCCTGGAGAGCATCTGGGTGGTGGTGCCAGTAAAGGTGAGGGAGCCTCACCAGCTGGCAGAACCACAGCCTTTTGCACTCTCCACACATGCGCCACACCACCAGAGTCCGAGTCAGGCCCTACACCCTCTCTTGAGAGAGGTGCGTGCAGGTGAGTCTGAGCACTCCCAGCCCGGGCCAGCATGAAAATCTCAGTGTGCTCTCTCTGCTTGGGACCTCACTGGCGGTCTGGGCCTGCCCGGACAGCCACAGCTAGTATTTCTTGTGGTTTTGGACACAAGCGGGAGTTCTGTGACCCCAGAGACCACGACTGGGGATGTGCTCTGCAAGCAGCAGAGGGGAATTTATGTACTCTGGAGCACCCAGAGGGGAAGAAACTGAGGCTTCTCTCAGAGAGGGAGGTCTGGGTGCAGTTTCCTTTCCTCTAAACCTCCAAAAACCGCCAAAAGCAGCCAAGAGGAGAGAAAACAAATGAACAAACAAAAAACTTCCACAGAACAAAAGCCTGAAAAACCGGTTTCCTCAGAGCCCAGCCCCTTGATAGAGGCAGGAGGACTTAACTCTAGCAACACTACCTCAAAAACCACGTGGCAGGCCCCTACCCCAGAAAGCCAGTACCCCCCCCCCCCCAAAAAACCAAAACAAACAAACAAAAAAAACAAAAAAAAAAAACCAAGACGACAACCATCACTACTTCATAGATACAACTTTTATTTCTAATTCGTTCTCACTATTCTGGTTCTTTTCATTTTTAATATAACTTTTTAACCTATTTACCATCACAATGAGATGTTCAGTACACCAAATTCCATAATAACTTTTTTTTTAAAGATTTTATTTATTTATTTGACAGAGAGAAATCACAAGTAGATGGAGAGGCAGGCAGAGAGAGAGAGAGGGAAGCGGGCTCCCTGCTGAGCAGAGAGCCCGATGCGGGACTCAATCCCAGGACCCTGAGATCATGACCCGAGCTGAAGGCAGCGGCCTAACCCACTGAGCCACCCAGGCGCCCCCCATAATAACCTTTTAACCTGAACTTTTGTGATACATATACCCATGTTTTTCTTTTGCTTTTCTATTTTTATTTTATTTTATTTAATATTCATATAGAGATAAGCTTCAAGGTAATCCCCTTACCCCAATCAATGCTACCCCTATAGGTAAACCAGTTTTAAACCCCCTTTATCTCAGGAAAGTTGAGTCCTTTCACAAAGACATCAAGATACATTCAGGAAGAATCAAAATAACCTTCCTTGCCCACACTGAGAATTTGTAACCACTTTCCCATCTTTTTCTTCTGTCAGTGTTTCTGTGTATTTGTTTTTGTTCTGGTAGTATATAAATCTTCTATTTGGGGTTCATTTTGATGGGGTTCTTTATTTATTTATTTATTTTTTCTCTTGTCATCTACTTTTCAGTCTTTCTGTCTGTTTTTATTTGTATACTTCATAAAGTATACCTTTGGGGCCCATTTGGGCTGGGCCTTCTCTTTTATCCTTTTTTTCCCCCTGTCTCTCTCTCTCTTTTTCTTTTTCTTTCTTTTTAGTAGGGACTCTCGATTGCTCAGAAGTGTTCCAGGGTGCACTTTGCCTGGATCACGGTTGATACATTCAGCTACACATCGGTTCAGCCATCTCTCACCAAAATGACTAGGAGGAGGAATGCCCAACAAAGGAAAAATTCAGAAACTGTGCCCTCTCCATCAGAGCTATTGGATATGGACATAAACAGTATGTGGAGAAGGGAATTCAGGCTAACAGTTATCCAGGCAATGGCTAGGTTGGAGAAAGCCTTTGATGACAAAATGGAATTGATTAGGGCAGAAGTGAAAGCCACCAGGGAAGATGTTAGCAATGCTCTCAATGAGTTCCAATCTAATTTAAATTCTCTAGCAGCTAGGGTAACTGAGGCAGAAGATAGAATTAGTGATCTAGAGTACAAACTGATAGAGAAAAAGGATCAGGAGGAGGCCTGGGACAAACAACTTAGGAGCCATGAAAACAGAATTAGGGAAATAAATGATGCCATGAAACGTTCCAACGTCAGAATTATTGGAATCCCTGAGGGGGAGGAAAAAGAAAGAAGACTAGAAGATATAGTTGAACAAATTCTCTATGAAATTTTTCCCAGTTTGGGGAATGGAACCAGCCTTCGTGTCCTAGAGGCAGAAAAGTCTCCCCTCAAGATCATAGAATCTAGAAAGACCTTGAGACACCTGATTATGAAAATGATGAATCATAATTGTAGACAGGAGCTCTTGAAAGCAGCTAGGGTAAAGAAATTCCTTACATATATAGGAAAGCCCGTCAGAATAACGTCAGACCTGTCCACAGAAACCTGGCAAGCCAGAAAGGGCTGGCAAGACGTATTCAGGGCACTAAATGAGAAGAATATGCAGCCAAGAATACTTTATCCAGCAAGACTGACATTCAAAATGGATGGCGAGATAAAGAGCTTCCAAGACTGGCAAGGCTTAAAAGAGTATGTGAGCACCAAGCCGGCACTGCAAGAAATATTAAGCGGGGTTCTATAAAAGAAGAAAGAACCCAAGAGTGTCACTGAACAGAAATATATGGAGACAATTTATAGAAACAATGACTTCACAGGAAACATGATGTCAATAAAAACATATCTCTCAATAATCACTCTCAATGTGAATGGCCTAAACACTCCCATAAAACGGTGCAGGGTTGCAGATTGGATAAAACGACAGGACCCATCCATTTGTTGTCTATAAGAGACCCATTTTGAACTGAAGGATACATCCAGACTGAAAGTGAAGGGATGGAGAAGCATCTTTCATGCCAATGGGCCTCAAAAGAAGGCTGGGGTAGTGATTCTCATATCAGATAAATTATATTTTAAACTAAAGACTTTAGTCAGAGATACAGAAGGATACTACATCATTTTTAAAAGATCTATCCACCAAGATGATCTAACAATGGTAAATATTTATGCCTTCAATATGGGAGTAGCCAACTACATAAGACAACTGTTAATCTAGAGTCATACTGATATGAATACACTAATAGTGGGGGATCTTAACACACTACTCTCAACAATAGACAGATCATCCAAGCAGAAAATCAATAAAGAAACAAGAGCATTGAATGATACTTTGGACTTTATATCTCATAGATATAAACAGAACATTCCACCCTAAACCAACAGAATACTCATTCTTTTCGAGTGCACATGGAACTTTCTCCAGAATAGACCACATGCTGGGTCACAAATCAGGACTCAACTGATACCAAAAGATTGAGATTATTCCCTACATATTCTCAGATCACAATGCTTTGAAACTGGAACCCAACCACAAGAAAAAGTTTGGAATTAAAACACCTGGAAGATAAAGACCACCTTGCTTAAGAATGCTTGGATCAACCAGGAAATCAAAGAAGAACTTCAGCAATTCATGGAAACCAATGAGAATGAAGACACTTCAGTCCAAAACCTATGGGATACAGCAAAGGCAGTCCTAAGGGGGAAATACAGAGCCATCCAAGCCTCCCTCAAAAAAACTGAAAAATCCAGAATATACCATCTGTCTTTAAACCTTAAAGAGCTGGAGAATCCACAAAAGTTAAGCCAACCCCACACACAAGAAGGGAAATAATCAAGATTAGAGCAGAGATCAATGGGATAGAAACTAGAGATACAGTAGAACACATCAATGAAACTAGAAGCTGGTTTTTTGAAAGAATCAATAAGATCGATAAACCACTGGCTAAACTAATACAAAAGAAAAGAGATAAGACCCAAATTAATGAAATTATGAATGAAAAGGGAGAGATCACAACTAACACCAAGGAAGTAGAAACAATCATCAGAAATTATTACCAACAGTTATATGTCAGTAAATTAAGCAACCTAGATGAAATGGATGCATTCCTGGAACCTATAAACTTCCAAAACTGAATCAGGAAGAACGTGACAACCTGAATAGACCAATATCTAGGAATGGATTGAAGCAGTGATCAAAAACCTCCCAAAAAACAAGAGCCCAGGATCTGACAGATTCCCTGGGGAATTCTACCAAACTTTCAAAGAAAAAAAATAATACCTATTCTCCCGAAGCTGTTTCAAAAAATTGAAGCAGAAGGAAAACTTTCAGACTCTTTTTATGAAGCCAGCATTGCCCTGATCCCCAAACCAGGCAAACACCCCACCAAAAAGGAGAATTTTAGACCAATATCCCTGATGAATATGGATGCTAAGATTCTCAAAAAGATACTAGCTAATAAGATCCAATAGTGCATTAAAAAGATTATCCACCATGACCAGGTGGGATTTATTCATGGGTGGCAAGGTTGGTTCAACATTCACAAATCAATCAATGTGATAGAACAAATCAATAAGAAAAGAGAGAAGAACTACATGGTCCTCTCAATTGATGCAGAAAAAGCATTTGACAAGATACAGCATCCATTCCTGATTAAAACACTTCAAAGTATAGGGATAGAGGGAACATTCCTGAACTTCATAAAATCTACCTATGAAAAACCCACGGCAAATATCATCCTCAATGGGAAAAAGCTGACAGCCTTCCCTTTGAGATCAGGAACCTGACAAGGATGGCAACTCTCACCACTCTTGTCCCACAACAGTGTTAGAAGTCCTAGCAACAGCAATCAGACACCAAAGAGAAATAGAAGGTATTCAAATTGACAATGAAGAAGTCAAACTCTCTCTCTTCACAGATGACACGATAATTTATATGGAAAATCCAAAAGGCTCTACTCCCAAACTAATAGAACTCATAAAGCAATTCAGTAATGTGGCAGAATACAAAATAAATGTACAGAAATCAGTTGCTTTCTCATAAACTAACAAGGAAAATACAAAAATGGAGGTTAGATAATTGATTCCACTTACTATAGCACCAAGAGCCATAAGATGCCTGGGAATAAACCTAACCGAAGAGGTAAAGGATCTCTACTCAAGGAACTAAAGAACACTCGTGAAAGAAATTGAAGAAGACCCAAAAAGATGGAAGACTATTCCATTCTCATGGATTGGAAGAATAAACATTCTTTTTTTTTAAAGATTTTATTTATTTATTTGACAGACAGAAATCACAAGTAGGCAGAGAGGCAGGCAGAGAGAGAAGCAGGCTCCCCTCTGAGCAGAGAGCCCAATCCCAGGACCCCAAGATCACGACCCGAGCCAAAGGCAGAGGCTTTAGCCCACTGAGCCACCCAGGTGCCCAAGAATAAACATTCTTAAAATGTCTATATTCCCTAGAGCAATCTTTACTTTCAATGCCCTTCCGATCAAAATCTCACTGGCATTTTTCAAAGATCTGGAAAAAACAATCCTAAAATTTGTATGGCATCAGAAGAGACCCCGGATTGCTAAGGAAATGTTGAAAAAGAAAAAACTGGGGGCATCACATAGCCTGATTTCAAGCTTTACTACAAAGCTGTGATCACCAAGACAGCATGGTACTGGCACATAAACAGATACATAGACCAGTGGAACCAACTAGAGAGCCCAGATATGGACCCTCAACTTTATGGTCAACTAATCTTCAACAAAGCAGGAAAAATATACAGTGGGGAAAAAAAAGTTTTTTCAATAAATGCTGCTGGAAAAATTGGACAGCTTTGTGTAGAAGAATGAAACTCGACTATTCTCTCACACCATACACAAAGATAAACTCGAAATGGATAAAAGACCTCAACGTGAAGCAGGAAACCATCAGAATCCTAGAGGAGAACATAGGCAGTACCTCTTTGACATAGGCTACAGCAACTTTTTTCAATATGTCTCCAAAGGCAAAGGAAACAAAAGGAAAAATGAACTTTTGTGACTTCCTCAAGCTCAAAACCTTCTGCAGAGCAAAGGAAACAGCCAACAAAACAAAGAGGCAACCTACAGGATGGGAGAAGATATTCGCAAATGACAGTACAGACAAAGGGCTGATATCCAAGATCTATAAAGAGCTCCTCAAACTCAACACACACAAAACAGATAATCATGTCAAAAAATGGGCAGAACAGATATGGACCCTCAACTCTATGGTCAATTAATCTTCGACAAAACAGGAAAAAAATATACAGTGGAAAAAAGACAGTCTCTTCAATAAATGGTGCTGGGAAAACTGGACAGCTATATAGAAGAATGAAACTCGACCATTCTCTTACACCGTACACAAAGATAAACTCAAAATGAATAAAAGACCTCAACGTGAGACAGGAATCCATCAGAATCCTAGAGGAGAACATAGGCAATAATCTCTTCGATATCAGCCACAGCAACTTCTTTCAAGATATGTCTCCAAAGGCAAAGGAAACAAAAGTGAAAATAAACTTTTGGGACTTCATCAAAATCAAAAGCTTCTGCACAGCAAAGGAAACAGTCAAAAAAACAAAGAGGCAACCCACGGAATGGGAGAAGATATTTGCAAATGACAGTACAGACAAAAGGCTGATATCCAGGATCTATAAAGAACTCCTCAAACTCAACACACACAAAACAGGCAATCATATCAAAAAATGGGCAGAAGATATGAACAGACACTTCTCCAATGAAGACATACAAATAGCTATCAGACACATGAAAAAATGTTCGTCATCACTAGCCCTCAGGGAGATTCAAATTAAAACCACATTGAGATATCACCTTACACCAGTTAGAATGGCCAAAATTAACAAGACAGGAAACAACATGTGTTGGAGGGGATGTGGAGAAAGGGGAACCCTCTTACACTGTTGGTGGGAATGCAAGTTGGTACAGCTTCTTTGGAGAACAGTGTGGAGATTCCTCAAGAAATTAAAAATAGAACTTCCCTATGACCCTGCAATTGCACTCCTGGGTATTTACCCCAAAGATACAGATAGAGTGAAAAGAAGGGCCACCTGTACCCCAATGTTTATAGCAGCAATGGCCACGGTCGCCAAACTGTGGAAAGAACCAAGATGCCCGTCAACGAACGAATGAATAAGGAAAATGTGGTGCATATACACTATGGAGTATTATGCCTCCATCAGAAAGGATGAATACCCAACTTGTGTAGCAACATGGACAGGACTCGAAGAGATTATGCTGAGTGAAATAAGTCAAGCAGAGAGAGTCAATTATCATATGGTTTCACTTATTTGTGGCGCATAACAAATAACATGGAGGACATGGGGAGTTAGAGAGGAGTAGGGAGTTGGGGGAAATTGGAAGGGGGAAGTGAATCATGAGAGACTATGGACTCTGAAAAACAATCTGAGGGGGTTGAAGTGGCGGGGAGGTATGGGAGGTTGGGGTACCAGGTGGTGGGTATTATAGAGGGCATGGATTGCATGGAGCACTGGGTGTGGTGCAAAAATAATGAATACTGTTATGCTGAAAATAAATTAATTAATTTAAAAAAATGGGCAGAAGACATGAACAGAGACTTCTCCAACGAAGACATGCAAATGTATAACAGACACATGAAAAAATGTTCACCATCACTAGCCATTAGGAAGATTCAAATCAAAACCACATTGAGATACCACCTTACACCAGTTAGAATGGCCAAAATTCACAAGACAATAAACAACGTGTGCTGCAGAGGATGTGGAAAAAAGGGAACCCTCTTACACATTTGGTGGGAATATAAGTTGGTGAAGCCACTTTGGAAAATAGAGTGGAGATTCCTTAAGAAATTAAAAATAGAGCTTCCCTCTGACCTGGCAATAGCACTACAGGGTATTTACCCCAAGGATACAGATGTATTGAAAAAAAGGTCCACCTGTACCCCAATATTTATAGCAGCAATAGCCACAGTCGCCAAACTCTGGAAAGAACCAAGATGCCCTTCAACAGACAAATGGATAAAGAAGATGTGGTCCATACATACTATGGAGTATTAAGCCTCCATCAGAAAGGATGAATACCCAACTTTTGTATCAACATGGAAGGGACTGAAAGAGATTATGCTGAGTGAAATAACTCAAGCAGAGAGAGTCAATTATCACATGGTTTCACTAATTGTGGAGCATAAGGAATAACACAGAGGACATGGGGAGATGTAGAGGAGAAGGGAGTTGGGGGAAATTGGAGGGGGAGACATACCATGAGAGACTGTGGACTCTGAGGAACTAACTGAAGGGTTTTGGATGGGAGGGGGGGGTGGGAGGTTGGGTGATCCTGGTGGTAGGTATTGAGGACAGCATGTATTGCATGGAGCACTGGGTGTCGTGCATAAACAATGAATTCTGGAACACTGAAAAGAAATTAAAAAAAATAAATTTTTAAAAAGTTGACTTGGAAAATGGATGATTTTAGATAAATTGAGATAATCTTGTTTTTACACCAGCGGTGGCAAACTCAGATGTTGTATGGGTCAGGCAAATGCATAAATGAGAGAAGCCCGCCATGTTCCTCTAGCATAAACTGGAGAGCCAAGTATCTCTCAACTGGGAGCAACCATTCAGCTCTACAGATTGACTGTTGCAATATAGGAATGAACATTTAGTGACTTTACAAAATAAACCCCATATCCTGATTCTGGTTCCTATAATCTGTTGCTTTCTCTGAGCCAAAGCCTTCCCTCTTCCCACATATATATTTACAACATATCCATGAGAATGTTAACAGCCCATTGCTAAAATACAACCAAGTATGGCCAAACACCAACATTGCTTATCTTGTGCTGGTTGTGCCACTGTTCAGGGAGCTGACACATTCAAATTCATTCAATAGGTAATGAAATGTTCCAGGTGTGTTCTATATGCTGTGGATACAATAGTTAACAAAATAGTAAAAATTCCACTCTCTCATTGAACTTACATTCTAGTGATGCTGATCCTACATGTGTATCAGAATTACAAAAGGTACAGACCTTTTGGGCATACTATGCTGGGATGCTAGGATAGAAGTCTAATACTTTCAAAAGAACATGAGGACCCTCTTGAACTATACAGGTCCTAGGACTGTTGCTAATTTTTTATGTAAAATTACAGAATTATAGGCACCTGGGTGGCTCAGTTGGTTAAGTGTTTACTTTCTACTCAGGTCATGATCTCCTAAAGGTCCTGGGATGGAGTCCTGAATTCTTCTCTGCCCCTCCCCCAAACCTGCTTGTGCTCTTGAGAGCTCTCTCTCTTTCTAATGAAAAAAAAAATCCTTAAAAATTACAGAATTAAATTTAGGAGCAACAAAACACAGAGACACTAACTCAGAGAAATCTAGGCAGACCTGACTGTTGAATAGTAAGGAGCTTGAAATTTTTGGTAGTTCATAAATTAATTTCTTTTGGCAAATGTTATGGGTAAAGGAGACAGGTGATATGGATCAATGTCATTGATCTGTGGATTTTTTTTCAGTTTTGTGGTTAATACCTAACTGACTCCTCTTACTGAGCAATGTTTATTATTAAGGTACATCGGGGTGATAGGAAGAATTTGTTTCTGTTATGATTTTTGCCAAAACAAAAAAATGCAACTCCACTAATACTGACTCACCTCTCCTAAGACATGAAGGGGGAAATCACTGTCTAAAGAGAAAAAATGAATAGTTGTACATTTTGTTTACTTTCCTACCCCCATCATCTAGAAGAATAATGGCACAGGGTAGGGGCTCACTAAGTCTTAGCTGAATGATTGAATGAATGAATGAATGGATGGATGAATTTGGACAGAATGTGACCTCTCAGATTTGGGAGGCTGCTCCAGAAATCTACTAAAGTAGATTATCTATCTTAGGAGCCTAGAGTAACAAAGGATTTAATTTCCAAGAATAGTCATGGGTTATAAATTGGTGGTCTGTATTCCATGCCATGACATATGTTGTCTGGCTCACCAGGTACTCTCTTTCGTCTTATAACAAATTCTTTGCCAACACACACACACAGATTTTGAAAATAAAAGTTGGATTTCTAACGTATTTTATAAGTAAAATATGTTGAAATGTGAATTAAAACAAATTTTATCACTCATTATGGCTTTGATTGTGTTGTTTGGGTCATGGATCAGTTCTCAGGTGGTACCTGTTAAGCTGTAAGGAAGCCAGAGTGAACTGCAGTGGACCTTCTGAAGCGTCTTTCATAGGAACAACATCAAGACTTAGAGAGCTTGTAAGGCAGGTCTCAAAACTTTTATTCCACTAATGTTTATGGAGGGACAGCTAGAGCTAGGTGATAGGTGCCATGCCTCATTAAAGAGACACTGATTATGATCAAGGCGATTGGGAAAGTGGAAACAGACAAATAAGAAATGCTGTGAGAATAAATATTAAGGGGCGCCTGGGTGGCTCAGTGGGTTAAGCCGCTGCCTTCGGCTCAGGTCATGATCTCAGAGTCCTGGGATCGAGTCCCGCATCGGGCTCTCTGCTCAGCGGAGAGCCTGCTTCCCTCTCTCTCTCTCTGCCTGCCTCTCCATCTACTTGTGATTTCTCTCTGTCAAATAAATAAATAAAATATTAAAAAAAAAAAAGAATAAATATTAAGGAGATGAGGACCTGGAAGGTGGGGAGAATTTGGAGACATGGACAAATTGGCAAGGATTGATAATAAGACAGAAAACCCAACAAAGATGAGGCATCCCTGGGGTCATATTTACTTGGCATTTATCTCCATGGGTTGGTGCATTAACTAACTATAAGGACTAAATAAAGATAAATCAGGGGGGAAGTGATGGCAACTCTTCTTCCTTTCCACCTCCTCCCTCTCCAGCCTGTCTCATGGTTCAAAAAAGTTCTTAACTAGATGACTGGTCAGGGCAGTGACCAAAGTCATTTTAGAGTCTGAAGGCAGAGATGTTTGACATCATTAGACTGTGAGACCAGGTTAAATAAAGTATTGTAGACTCAGACAGCCTGGGTCCAAATCCTGCTCCTTCATTTATTGAGTATGTGGTGGTTTCTCAGGGTTATTTAAAATCCTTGGAACCTCAGTTTTCCTGTCTGGAAAATGGGGCTAAGTATCCATCTAGTCATAGTATTAAATGAAAAGTGCTTGATTTGGCCCATATATATTTATATATTATAAATATATAACATATATTTTTATATATTATTTATTTATTATTATAGTATTATATTATTTATATATTATATAAACATATATAATATATAAATATAAGTATAAAAAGTATATATATATATTGCTCTCCCTAATTGAGCCCTCTATTTTCCTTGGTGTTACCATGGAAATTCAGAGAAAGGAGAAAGAAGGAGGTGGGGAGGAAGCTCCCATGTTAGCTGAATACTAACATATAAATGCAGATTCATGGGAAATTTAAAATTATATGAACTTCCTTTTTTTTTTTGGTAAAAATATACCATTTTACTATTTATGACCTCTGACCAAATGTTACAAGTGTAGGTTAAACATTTCTCTACCCTTCTTTTTTTTAAAAAAATTTATTTTATTTTATTTAAATTCAATTAATTAACACATTACTCTCTAACTCCATTTTATGTTAACTCTCTGGTCTTTCTCTTGGGAAAGACAAACCAAGCACTTGGGTTCTTCTGCAGAGACGTGTAACCTCTAGACTTTCTTCTCTGGATAGACCCTAAAGCCATGGATAGACCCTAAAGCCAT
Organism: Mustela nigripes; assembly: GCF_022355385.1. Taxonomy (NCBI): domain Eukaryota; kingdom Metazoa; phylum Chordata; class Mammalia; order Carnivora; family Mustelidae; genus Mustela; species Mustela nigripes. The sequence goes on from NC_081567.1 coordinate 23,788,639, forward strand.
GCTCAAGTAGGCAGCTGATAGAGAGGAATCCAGTGCACCTGCCCTCTTCACAGAATGAGAGATGACAAGACTTCGCTAAAGATGCCAGACACTCATGTGTACAGTCAGGTGATCTGTCCTTTCCCTATGAGTGAAACCTGAAGTGAGGCCCAAGTCTGATGAGACAAATGCTAGTTAGGCTCATAGTCTCCTTAGATGAAGGTAAGAATTCAGATTAACATCTCCTTGCTAACCTTGTTATTAGCAAGGTTATTAGTTATTAACCTTGTACTTGGTTACAGTTATGTGATATATTCACCCACTTTCTTGTTTCCTAAATGAGATTATCCCCATTTTACAGATAAAAAAGTGAGAAAGTGGCCAGGCTGAGAATTGAACCCCCAAACATGAGCTTTTCCCACACCAGTGGTGAGCTGAGATGGTAGCCATTCCTGGTTCAGTGCCTCTCAGTCTAATAGGAGCATGACGAAGTCAGTGAGGCCATTCCTGTCCTCACTTCTCATCACAGGTGGCTTCTTACCTTCTCCATTTGAGTCCAGTAGTCTAGGACATCACTTGCAAAGTTAAATTCCTTGGGAACATCATAGTCATTCCACCTCGGGGCTCCAACTTCTGATAAAGCCTGGCAGTGAAGGTACCCAGAGGCAGAGTGAAAGCCATGGGAGGGTTTGTAGATGTTCCAGAGGTCCAGGAACCTCATTAGCCGCTGCATGGTGGACAGTGCTCAGGAAGACAGCACAGAATTCTCAGGTCGTCACCTGCCTTGGATGGTTAATAGACTGGTTACGGAATGGTAATTTCGTCCACAAAAGGAAAGCAATAGCTTTGTTAGAGTAATAGTTTTGTTTCAGCTCACCAGAATTTGGAAGGCCCAAGGCCCATCCACATCTCTACTCCCTCTCTTGTTAATATCCTGTCCTGAATTCTGTGGGCCAACAATTTTTCCTGCGTGAAGTTGGGTTTCTGTCACTTGAGACAATCAGTGACAAATACACATTGTATGTGACAAATACACATCACCATACTCAGGACAACACCATACTCAGTACTAATATCACAACTTCCCTAGTGGACTGAGATCTGGCCGAAGGGGGCTTTCCCAGGACAATATTGGAGGCAGCTACGTCCAACCCATGAGAGCTGACCCATGAAATAAGATTTGTTTGCCACTCCAGATTCCAACAAAGGCCCCTTTTACATGGGACCGGAAACTTCATTTATTATTGTTGAAGTCTTATTGTGAAAACTGGCTTAAGCTAGAACAATCTTTCCATGAGAATGTTAACTGAAGAAAACCACTTCAGGAACAGCTTGAGAGTCAAGCCCCTTACCGCCCAAACCAATAAAGCCTCCTCTCCTCATTAGTTTCAGCAATCACATAATTTTTGTGATCTATGTCTATTTGTAATATTAGTATACTATTATACTATTATTATACTATTCTGTTGATCTATTCTATAGATCAATATTCTATGGTCTGTTGTCTACTATATACTATTATACTATACTAATAGTATACTATTATACTATTATTATTATTATACTATTATATTAGTACAATATAGTATATATATATTATATATAATATTATATTAGTACAATATAGTATATAGTACTAATATAATAGTATAATAATAATAGATAGATCAATAGATCAATAGATAAATAAAACCTTAGTTTATTTTCAGCCAGTTTAGACCTATAATAACCTAACCCCAATTTTGATGCTGCCCCCAGAAGCCTACCTCACATTCCTAGCAGGGAGAGGGACTGCTAAATATGCCCTGTGTTAATGTCTCCAGAAAAGAGGATATACGAAAGGTTCATCTATTACAGTTTGCTTGTCAGCACGGATCCCTGGGCCTTGTGACTTAACTAAAGTAATGTCCTCTTTTTAATCCCTGTCAATCAACAGTACTACCTTAGGTTTCATCAGAGCATTCTGGGGCAAGAAAGAGACACTAAGATCGCCACTGGCCCAGATCTGGCCCTCAGACATATTCCTGCTGGCTCTCGGTCTTTGGAGGAAAAATTTAAATTGTCAACATTTAAACCTTAGGAGATTTCATTTAAAAGTCTTGAAGTCTGGCAATCAAACCGGCACAAATGGCTGGAGCTGAGAATCTTACGCAAATAGAATGTTCTCCAATTTCACATGGTTTCCACCACTCCTTATTTTGTCATGCCTACTTGCTTCTCCATTACTGTCCCTGTCAAGTCCCTGGATATTTGAGCTTAAAATATTTGATTAAGACCAACACACCAAAAGGGGATTTCTCCAAGTTTGCAAGGCAAGTGTTGCGCAGACCTGGTTTTAGAAGTCTGCCTTCCCTGTTGTCTAACCCTCTATAAGCCTGAACCGATTCAGAGCAGGAATACCCAACTCATTTGTTATTTTAAGGCACAGATACATAAATAACCTCAGATTCTAAAAGTCTAAAAAGTCTGGAATTGGGCCTTTGGATTTTAAGTCTAAAATAACCTCAGGTCTAAAAGACACACGGTCAGCCCAAACAACCCCTCAATAAGTGGCTGAAGACAAAAGCACATGGACAGAAATAATGAGGAAATTAATTAATCCTTTATTATGAGCTCATTTGTGTCCCTTAGAATTCATTTGTTAAAGTCTTAATCCCCGGTACTTCAGAATGTGACTGTATTTGGAGACAGAGTCTTTGCAGGAGTGATTAAGTTAAAACAAGTTCATTAGATGACCTTGATGACCCTGGTCACTGAAACTGAAGACACACTAGTAATATCTTCCACCTGACTTCCCAGAGAATTAGTGAGATAATCTGTACAAACTACACTGCCAGCTACTACCTAACATATACTAAGGGCTCAATAAATACTGGAACACTCTCTGACTTCCAGCAAATTCTGAAATAAACCATTCTTCCGGTTAGATATTTAAAAAAATTTTTTTTTAGATGAAAGGTATTCACTTTATATAATATGAACCAACTTCTGCATAGTGGAATTTTCTTTCAAGTGTTCACTTTCTGAGTCTTCATACTCTCTTCTGTACCCTCCTGCATGGTTCACCATACTCAGAGCTGCCTAACTTTAAACAGATCACCCTCTACATGCCAGCCACTGTGCTAGGCATATCACACATATATTCTCATTTATCCTTTTTATTCAATATCACCATCTTCATTTTGCATCAAGGAGGCAAAGTATCAAAGAAGTTAAGAGCCTTGCCCAAAGTCAACCAACTGATAAATGATATTACTAACATCTGGAATTGGGCCTTTGGATTTTAAACCCAGGGCTCTGTAAATATTTTATTGCCTTGTGACACACACACACACACACACACACACCTCTCACAAAGAAATTGTCATTTACATGCCTTACCTGGCAGTGTCTAGAAAACAGCTGGGCTTTATCTTGGGCTTGTAGAGAAATGGGGACTTAATATACTCAACTTCTAATGAGGAAAGTTCCCAGGGGTGTGCACACAGAAAGGACTGCCCATATCTAGGGGTGGAGAGCAGGAATTGGACAACTCTGAAGTGGGAGGAGATGCTCAGTTAGAACAGGACAGGAAACTATCCCAACCCTACACTGGAGAGACTGTGGGTTGGAAAAATAAACCATATGAAGCCATTCCAATTCTTACGGGATGACTTGTGGTGTAAAGAAACAAAATAAAATGGAGAATTCTCACTAACTCTGGGACTAACCTGCCCTCTTTCCCAGCCCCATGTCTCTAGTGCTCACATTTAAATGATAGCCAAGTGACAATATGGCTTAGTAGTTAATGCCTGCGCTCTGGAAGCAGAAAGATCTGAGTTTAAGTCTCCAGTCTTTCATGTACCATCTCTTTGACTTTCACTGACGTCCTTTCTTTACTCTTGTCTCCTTGTACATAAAATGGGAATGATAACAGTGACACCTTATGGTTGTCTCAGGGTTGTCTTGTTATTACGTTGTTAGGATTAGACGGAGTAATTCCTGATGAGCACATAGCACAGTGCTTGGCCTAATCAATATTGGCTGTTTTTGTTAATTTGGGATTTGGAGAGAAACAGTTCAGTGTACTAATAAATGCAGGGTCTTTGGAATCCCAAGGTCTTGGGCTTAAATCCTGGCTCAACAACTTACAAAATGGCTGATGGACAAGCCGTTGGCCTCTTCTAACAAAACAGAGGAGTGTGGTTGTTAATAAGATATGTTCCTCAGGTTCCTTGAACAGCACCAGGTAAAGTCTGCATAGTGCTTGGCTCAGACATGTAAACACTGGGTTGATATTAACGTTGCATTAAATAAGCCTGGATTGCTGCATGAAGTGGCTTGTATTGTTAGATTTCTACTAGAGCCATTTTGGGGGTGTTGCTGGGGACCCCGGCCCAACTTTCACAGCAACTTTTCCCTCCCACCCTCCAATGAAGCAGGGACAAAAGTACCACAAAGATTGCTGGAGACACCTAGGACATTCCTGGATTTGAGAGCAAGCCTGGCTTCCAAGAGGTGGGTTGTCCTGACCAATTCATTTATGATCAATTTTCAGCTCAAGACAGAGTTTTTATGGAGAGGAGAAAGTGAGAAGGCAGTGATAAGATGACTTGCCATAGTAAGGAAAGATTAAACAGCCAAAATATCAAAGTATAAAAGGCCCTGATACTCAAGCAGAAGAGGCAGATACTTTGGGGAAGAAAATGGGGACAGGAAGGAAAGTCTACAAGACACACTCTGGGTCTCAGTGGCTCTCCCATGTGGAACTGTAACGCTGGTGTTGTGGGTGAAGAAGTCCAGCTCTGGGCCAGGCAGCCTGGTTCAGTCTAGCTTTCACCAGTTACCAGCTCTGTGACATTGAGCTGGTTTCTTAGTCCCTTGTGCCTTGGTTTGCCGATCTGTAAAAATGGGTCTATGATAGAGATAGTGGAATCCTCTGAAGATTCCGTTCACACTTCTCTTTTCATTTCAAAGCCTCTCTTGTAGTCTGAATGAGCCCATTGAATTCCAGGTCTGAATATTGAACACTAGGAAGACACAAGTCACATCTAGTTTGGGCACTGAAGAGCAGTTATGAGTTCTCTATACTCTCATCCCCTGACTCAGTGGTCCTGGAAACCCCGTGGGGACAGAGTAACATCAAAATATGGCAGAGATACTATCAGCCTCATTATCTGTTGTATTGTGTGGATAGAGGTTTCTGTGACTTGTCCTGACTAGCCACCAGGACCTGCATGTGCGCAGGTAGGCTAAAGAATGTTGTTTTGTGAGACTTGTGCTGCAAGTTGGGAGCCTTGGGAGCCTGGTTAGTTATTAGCTGGCTTCCAGGTCAGAACTGGCCCTTCTGGTCTGGAATCTAAGAGCTATGCATTTTGCCTTGCAGCTCTTCTGGCTCCAGGCTGGGCTAGCCCCACCAGAATGGAATCGGAAGGGGAGGGAAAGCAAACTCAGCTAGTCCAGCCTCCTTGAATATGTAAAGAAATCACAAAATAGGAATTTAGCTCACTCCAAACTGTGCCTAGGCAGGCATCTTTCGCTTCAGAGCCCATCATTTGCCCTATGGCCCTATGGTCAGATGGAAGTCTCAGCTTGGGGGAGGACACTCCACCCAGGCCTCTCCATCGGGCTGCTGGCCTGGCTGTCTCCATGAGACTTCCCCAGCTAAGCTGGATGTTTTAAGTTCTCAATTTGATGTAACTCTGTCTTTTTTTTTTTCTTTTTAAGATTTTATTTATTTTTTTGAGAGAGAGAGAGAGAGCGCGTGCACATGCATGGGGGGGTGTTGGTGAGAGGGAAAGGGCAGAGGGAGACAGAGAAGCAGGCTCCTCACTGAGCAAGGAACCTGATGCAGGACTCGATTCTAGGACCCGGAGATTACGACCTGAGACAAAGGCAGACACTTAACCAACTAAGCCACCCAGGTGTGCCAGGATCCACTTCTTTTCAGAGTACTCAGACTGGAAGAATATGGGAGAGGGAATGATAACCACACGCAGAGAGAAAAGAACGACCAAAAAAAAAAAAAAAAAAAAAAAAAAGACCAAATCAAAAAGCTGCATCTTAGTTCCTGTAAATACCCCCGCTCTTCTGAGCACATGCCCCCTTCCTGCTCACTCCTCCCTGGTACACCTCCTTTGGCGGCAAACTGGCTCTATTAGCCTACTGAAGGTTTAGTTAAAGGGAGCTAAAATTAAGAGGTTAACTTCAGATTAGAGTTCTCCCAGCCTATATGCTGTGCCCAGGCTGACTGCATCTTTGATTAAAGCTGATTCTCTTGGTCGCCACTCTGCCCCTCACACTGCACCTCTCAAACAGGTATCTTTTCCTAGTGCTTTGTGTGAACCCAGGGCAGTGCCTCCATGGGCATCACTCTGGCAGATCTCTACTGCACCCGTGTGGTGATGTTGGAGAAAGACCAGTTCCCAGTGGGTGGGTCCCTGCGGCAATGGAACTAGAAGTCACACTGGCAACTCTCAAAGTTGGCCCATTTCTGGTAACCATCAGTTTGTGCACTATAGTTAAGTGTCTGTTTCTTGGTGGGGGGAGTGGGGCGATGCGTAAAATAGGTGATGGGGATTAAGGAGTGCACTTGTGATGAGTACCAGGTGTTGAATCAGTGTTGAATCACTGAACTGTACACCTACAACTACTAATCATAGTTTATGTTAACTAACTGGAATTTATTTTATTTTATATTATTTTTAATTTTTGAGGGGTGAGGTTCAGCACGAAAAAGAGAGATTCCCAAGCAGACTCCTGGCTAAGCCCGATGCAGGGGTCGATTTCCACAACCCTGAGATCATGACCTGACCTGAAATCAAGAGTGGGACACTTAACTGAACCACCCAGGTGCCCCATTAACTAACTGGAATTTAAAAACTTTACAATATATATTCCTTAAGTAGAAATAAAAAATAAAATCTGGCTACTTTCACCATGGATCCTTAGCTAGCTACTTCCTTTTAGGTGAAGATGACACTACTTGCCTTTTCTTTCAGGTTTTCTTTATTTTTTTTCAGTGTTCCAAAATTCATTGTTCGTGCACCACACCCAGTGCTCCATGCAATACGTTCCCTCCATAATACCTACCACCAGGCTCACTTCACCTCCCCCCAAAGCCCCCCTCCAAAACTCTGTCTCTCAGAGTTCACAGTCTCTCATGTTTTGTCTCCCCCTCCGACTCTCTCCAACTCACTTCTCTCCATCTCCCAATGTCCTCCGTGTTATTGCTTAAGCTCCACAAGTAAGTGAAACCATATGATAAGTGACTCTCTCTGCTTGACTTATTTCACTCAGCATAATCTCCTCCAGTCCCGTCCATGTTGATACAAACGTTGGGTATTCATCCTTTCTGACAGAGGCATAATACTCCATTGTATATATGATATGGACCGTATTTTCTTTATCCGTCCGTCTGTTGAAGGGCACCTTGGTTCTTTCCACATTTTAGCGACTGTGGCCATTGTTGCTATGAACACTGGGGTACAGGTGCCCCTTCTTTTCACTACATCTGTATCTTTGAGGTAAATACCCAGTAGAGCAACTGCAGGGTCACAGGGAAGCTCTATTTTTAATTCCTTAAGGAAAACAGGTTCCACTCCTTCCTTCTTCTTTTGCAATCTTGCTCCATTCTTACTATTTCTCAGACTTAGTCAGCCATACCTCCCCTTCATTTCTTCTCTTTCCTTCTTTCTCCCTTCCCCCTTCCTTCCTTGTTCTCTCTCTCCCTCCCCCTCTCCCTCATATCCTTCCTTATTCTTCTTTCATATGACCATGCACAATTACCTCTATTCTTTATTCAATATTCTCCTTTACATCAATTTCCTTATTAAAATATTAAATATCACCACAAACAAATCCATAGCAGTCTAAATGAAGCTCTGTACCACCACTATAATTACTCAATTATTACTTTTAAAAGATTTTTATTTATTTATCAGAGAGAGTGAGAGACTGGCTGAGCAAGCAGGAGGAGTGGCAGGCAGAGGAAGAAGCAGGCTCCCTGTTGAGCAAGAAGCCTGATGTGGGACGTGACCCCAGGACCCTGGGATCATGACCTGAGCAGAAGGAAGACGCTTAACTGATGGAGCCTCCTAGGCATCCCTAATTAAGCAATTATTTTACTTGCCACAGGGAAGAAACTAAAAATGAATACAGTGAAAGTAAAAATTATTGCTGTTATTAAATCCCATTTCCGGGGCGCCTGGGTGGCTCAGTGGTTTGGGCTGCTGCCTTCGGCTCGGGTCATGATCTCAGGGTCCTGGGATCGAGCCCCACATCGGGCTCCCCGCTCCGCAGGAAGCCTGCTTCCCTCTCTCTCTCTCTCTCTCTGCCTGCCTCTCTGCCTACTTGTGATCTCTGTCTTTCAAATAAATAAATAAAATCTTTAAAAAAAAAATCCCATTTCCAATAGAGTTCACTGTCAAATACATGAGACCAGTCTTGTTCTATTTTTGTTTAAAAAAAAAAAAAGGAAATTAAGATTTGATCAGTTGTTTGTTGTTGTGAGAATACTGCACAACAAAGAGTGGCACACATTTATTTAACACACATTTCTCTCTCATAAATCTCAGACTAGTGGCTCTTGGCATAGTGGACAGCAGAGGCACCCAAATCAAACCAAAACCTGTAAGTACATTTATTTTTTACATTTTTTACATTTATATTTTTTTTTACAATTTTTTACATTTAAAATTTCTGCTTGCATCATCTCTGTTAACATTCTATTGGCCAAAACAAGCCAAAGACCATGCTCAACAGCACGGAGCAGAGAATCCTATTCCTCTCCGCAGGAGAGTGTGTATGGGGGAGGGGGTGAATAGAAAGCAAGTAAAAGCAAGAAAAAAATATACTCTACCTCACAGGAACAGAGGACATAGAAGTCACAAACTGAGACTTTGTAATTGACTTAATGGAAGAGAAATGGGAAGGGAGAGCTCTGGCTCTGGACAAAATCAGGGTTCCTTTAGCAAGGAACAAGGCAGAGTAGAGGTGATTGTGGGGAAAGCCACTGAGTAGGTGTATTAGACATCTAGGGCTGCTGTAACAAAACATTGCACACTGGGTGCTCTAAACAGACATTTATTTCCTCACAATTCTGGAGGCTGGAAGTTCAAGATCATGGTGCTGGCAGGGTTGATTTCCTCTTGCCACCTCTTCACATGGTCATCCATCTGTGCAATGCACCCCTGGTGTCTTTCTGTGGGTCCTAATCTACTCTTCTTTTAAGCATGCCAGTCAGGTTGGATGAAGGCCCATTCTAATCACCTCATTTTAACTTAATTGCCTCTTTAAACACCTTATTTCCAAGTATAGTCACATTCTGAGGTACTGGGGATTAAGGTTTCAACATACAAAATTTGGGGGACACAATTCAGGCCATAAGAACAGGAGAAAAGCAATGTTCACCATATTTGTTCAAATCCTTTCCTCCTCCAAAAGTTGCTTCCTTGCTTATGTATCTTTTCTTCTGTTCCTTCCCCTTCCAATTAGTGTTTATTGGACATAGTTGAATACATTAGTTGTTACCAGCTTTTCTGTCATAACCCATAGCTAATTTTTTCCCTTTAATTACTCATTGAAATGGTTGATTTGTTGGTTGTTGTTGTTGCTGTTTTCTGGAAATAATTTTTCTAATATTCTTGCTTCCAGATGAATGAATCCTTTCCAGTTCTGACTCTTGGCCATTCTGGGCGATATCAATGAACTCTTTAATTGCTCTCTTCTTTCTGTTATCACACTTTGCCTTTTTTGAGTCTTCTCTCTCAATATTGTCCACAGGATCCTCTTCCTCTTTCTTCTCTTTAGATATCCTTGTCTGTCCCCCAAGGACCTATCCTCAGGAATAGTTCCTCTCGTTCCCTGTGAACTTTCTATCTCATTCTCTCTCTTGCTCTGGATAATTTCCTAAACCACATTTAAAATCATGACCTCTCCCAAATACAAACTTAAATATCCAACTGATCACTAAATATATAACAGCCTTGTTATGGCCTGCGTTAACATGATCACAACTGAATTCAGTATTCCCACCTTAAACCTGTTTCTCTCAGAAAGTGTTATAATTACCTACCTGGTGTAACTAATCAAAACCCTAGACATCGCCCTTAAGTGCCTCTTTTCCCTTATCCCACATGACTTATTTAGTCACTAAATCACCAAGTTCCAAGAAATAGAATTTCTTCTGCTATGAATTCTCAAATTTGGGACACCTGGCTGGCTCAGTCAGAAGTTATCATACGGTTTCACTCATTTGTGGAGCATAACAAATAGCATGGAGGACAAGGGGAGTTAGAGAGGAGAAGGGAGTTGAGGGAAATTGGAAGGGGAGGTGAACCACGAGAGACTATGGACTCTGAAAAACAATCTGAGGGTTTTGAAGGGGCAGGGGGGCGGCGGGAGGTTGGGGGAACCAGGTTGTGGGTATTAGAGAGGGCACGGATTGCACGGATTGCATGGGTGTGGTGCAAAAACAATGAATACTGTTATGCTGAAAAGAAATAAAAAATTAAAAAAAAAAAAGAACATGTGACACTCGATCTTGGGGGGAAAAGTTCAAGCCCCACATTGGGTATAAAGATTACATAAACAAGTAAACATCCCTCTAATGTATTCACCCTTCACCTACCAACACAATCATTTAGAAATGCATTGCTGCCTAAGTTCATTACCCTCCAGATGAAGTCCAAACCATTTATGCATGTGTTAAAATAATCCTCCCTTTGTCACTTCAGAACTTGAACCTGATGTTGAAATAATACTGAGTGTACCTTCCCAGGCTAAGCTCCTCCTTCTATCTGCAAATAGTGGCAACAAGCCTAACTTATGCCATCAACACACACACACACAAAAATTGTTTAGTTTGGGGATTCCCCCCATAGCTAATGATTGCCCAGGGAAGTTATACACATTTCATACTTGACCAATAGGACTTGGTAACCCTTACTTCTTGGTTTTCAGGGTTACTGGGGTAGACTACAGGCTTTTGCTAGATAAGCACAAGAAGGATGAGGTGGTCTATCTTTAGCTCATCCTGAAAAAGACCATATTCAGTGATTTCATTGTAGTCACAGGAAGCCAATCTTCGTGAAAAGGACTGACTAGGGACGCCTGGGTGGCTCAGTTGGTTAAGCAGCTGCCTTCGGCTCAGCTCATGATCCCAGGGTCCTGGGATCGAGTCCCACATCATGCTCCTTGCTTGGCAGAGAGCCTGCTTCTCCCTCTGCCTCTGCCTGCCTCTCTGTCTGCCTGTGCTCGCTCACTCTCTCTCCCTGTCTCTGACAAATAAATAAAATCTTTAAAAAAAAAAAAAAAGGACTGACTAAATATTATGATTCCTTTATACAAGCTGACTAGAGAAGGGGGTAGAGTGGAGAGTCAAACAATATATTTTGCATGGGTCATACATTTCCCCTAAAGGGCCAAGTTCCCATCATCAATCATTCCTGAGCCTACGAGTTAGGCATGGAGGAAGGGGACATGATAAAAAATGATGAAGATTGGGGCGCCTGGGTGGCTCAGTGGGTTAAGCCGCTGCCTTCGGCTCAGGTCATGATCTCGGGGTCCTGGGATCGAGTCCCGAATCAGGCTCTCTGCTCAGCAGGGGGCCTGCTTCCCTCTCTCTCTCTCTCTCTCTCTGCCTGCCTCTCCGTCTACTTGTGATTTCTCTCTGTCAAATAAATAAATAAAATCTTTAAAAAAAATGATGAAGATAGCAGTGAAAGTGTCAAAATGAACAATCTGCTAGATTTTAAATTTTTGGAAGCTGTCAGTTAAATGATGCTCCCTTAAATGTAGATAAATCCAGACTGAGAAAGACAAAGTTTTGCTATTTGAGTAGCAGACTGTCTCTCTCTAATAGGCCGAACATAAAATTCTGGTGTCACCCAGTGGATTCCAGGAGGAGTATATGACAGGATGTACACATTCTAGTAGGTTTTTTCATTTTTTTTTTTTTTAAAGATTTTATTTATTTACTTGACAGAGAGAAATCACAAGTAGGCAGAGAGGCAGGCAGAGAGAGAGAGAGAGAGAGGAGGAAGCAGGCTCCCCGCTGAGCAGAGAGCCCGATGCGGGACTCGATCCCAGGACCCTGAGATCATGACCTGAGCCGAAGGCAGCGGCCCAACCACTGAGCCACCCAGGCGCCCAGGTTTTTTCATTTTAAATTACATTCAATTAGCCAACATTAGTATAAATGTAGTACATCACCAGTTTTTGATGTAGTGTTCGGTGATTCACTAGTTGAGTATAACATCCAGTGCTCATCAGATCATGTGCCTAGTGGGTATTTTAAGATTACCGCAAGAGAAGTATTTTGTCAGGGGCTGGAAGAGAAGGCAAGCAAGAGGAAAGGATGCATAGGTGTTGTATGCAAATGGGTCTAGGTTTGAACCTGTAGCTGTCATTTATCAGCTACAAGTCTTTGGGGTATGTCACTTAATCTCTCCAAGTCTTTGCTTTCTTCTCTGGAAAATGGGGAAAATAAGGGGTGACTGTGAACATTAATCAGTATATGTATTTGTTTGGAATAGTATCTGACACTTGGCAAGAGCCTGATAAGTGATTGATATTCTTATTACTGTTATTGCTATTATTATTAAGTATTCTGACAGAGAAGAGCCTTAGACCCTCAGATTCTTTGCTTTCTTCTCCAGCTTACTTGAACCGGCTAGGAAGATTCATCTTCCATCCCTGGGTTGGAAACGATGCCCCCAGAGGCCCCAAGAATGGAGTCTGTGGTTCATCGTTCGATGCCTTCCCTCCCCGCCACCCCCCCCACTTTACTTTCTCCAAAGACAACCCCTATGGTCTTGATTGTAAAATAATTTTATTACTTGATTATAGGAAGAGGAGATACTACCACAAACATGAGCCATGGGGAAGGGACACTTTCTTTGAGGTGCCTATATTGTTCTTACACCTATGTTCCAAGGTTTGTAAATGCCACACAGAGGTGAAACATGATAGTATTTATAAAATTCCTAGGACAGTGTCTGGTATATGGCACGTGCTCAATCAATGGAGATTTCCCTCCTCTGGTCATGACTGTCCTGAGGTTTGGGGTGACTTGGAGAGGGCTCCACTGTCCTATCCATGTGCGTGAGCCTGTGTGTATGGACCCTTGTCCAGGGTTGAGATGAAGTGATTTGACCCTTCATTTCCTTCCTAAGATGCAGGGTTCTGCTGGACTCTGCCACTGTCTGTTTTTCTATCTGCGAGACTAATCGTTAGTTGCTCTCCCTTCTCCCAGCTTCCATCATTTTTCTTCATCAGTCACTCTTACGATTTTTATTGAGCTTTTATTTCCTCCCTCCCTCCTTTCCTTCTTCTCTTTCTCTCCCTTCCTCCGGTTCTCTTTCCCCTATTCCTCCATCCCACCACCTTCCTGCCTCCCTCCTTTTCTTTCCGAATGGCTTTCACTGTTTCATTTTTTTTTTTTTTTTTTAAACAGAGCAGCTCAGGCTCAGGAATACTGGGGGAAGTATTTGTGATTTTAAGATTTTATTTATTTTATTCGACAGAGAGCGAAATCACAAGTAGGCAGAGAGGCAGGCAGAGACAGAGGGGGAAGCAGGCTCCCGGCTGAGCAGAGAGCCCGATGCGGGGCTCGATCCCAGGACCCTGAGATCATGACCTGAGCCGAAGGCAGCGGCTTAATCCACTGAGCCACCCAGGCGCCCCCACGGTTTCATTTTTACTCTGATTTTCCTCTTTTCTCCTCCCGTCTCCTTTCCACTCTTTCATTCCCTCACTTTCTTCTTTCAAAATCTAATATGGCAAGATTTTATGCTAATAACCAGGGAAAGAGAGAAATCTGTTGTATTGTCATGAGGAATCTCATATCCGCAGAGGAAGGCAGAAGGCCCAAAGGGAAATGAAATAAGTAGAAGTATAGCACCCAAAGTGATGCCCATACAGGTCTCACTGGGGCCCAGCTTGCCTAGATGTCTTCCACTCCTTGTCTCGAAGAATCTTCCGCTGGATTTTCCCTGTGACAGTCTTGGGCAGGTCTGAGACAAACTCTACCTGTTGGGAAAAGTTAGTCCAGAGTGGGCCATCTGTGACCTCAGTGGGGATGGGTTTTTCAGAGGAACAGCTATAGGGTGACAAAAAGCTGTTAAGGCTGGAGGCTCCAGGTGAGTGAGGACTGAGCCTGGAACACTCCAAGGGCAGCCCTTAGGCAATAAGAAGCTTTGGAAAGTGCTCTGAGACAAAGGCAAGAAGAGATGGCTGGAATGGGACATAAAGTTCTAGTCAGTGATGCCTGATGTACTCTAGGACAGGGGAGAAGCAGCACAGCAAACACAACGTGACACGGTCCTCAGTCACCTGAGCTTTCACATCAGACTCCCTGGACTGCCATCTCTCCTCTACTGCCTGCCTGGCTTTGGACAAGTCACTTGGCTTTTCTAAGAATTTCTGCACTGGGTAAACTGGAGGCAGCAACAACTGTGCTCGGTTATTTGAAGATAAAATGAAATTACGCAGACTGAGTTCTTGATGGGTAAACACTAAATAGGTAAACACTCAAAAACAGTGGCTGTGATTAACCTGGACTACAGACAGTAAATATTTAAGAGTTAGGAAACCTGACTTTGAATTCCAGCTCAGTCATTTCCAGTTAGCAAAATCATAAAATCTCTCCAATTTCATTTTTCATTATCTGCGGGGAAAAAAATATTTGATGTCGAGGACTCCATCTCTAATATTCCTGAATCCTAACATATGGACAATGAAGACAATTTACTTCCTGTTACAAGGCCCAGCTTGCCAGGGCATTGATCTAGGAGTCAGATGGCCATGGGTTTGATAGAAATAAGAAAAACTGGGATACTGACACCAGTATGGAAAAAGGTATCTTCTTAAAAGGTGATGCTGGGGGTCTTCCACAGGCAAGACTGAACTTGTTGAGGAAGGGGTTTGTTAAAAATCACAATGGGATGGAGCAGGGGTTGGGAAACTGTAATCTGAGGGCAAAATCCAGCCCTTCTCCTGTCTTTGTAAATTTTATTTCAACACAGCTACACCCTTTAATTCCCAGTGGTCTCTGGATCCTTCACACTGCAAGGCAGAACTGAGTAGACAGCGAGTAAGGGTAGGGATAGAGGGTAAAGAGAAACTAGCAGGGGAGATCTGAGAAGGGTTTGGTCTCAGTAAGGAGGGAAGAGATAGAAAGAATGCTGCCCAAAGCATTCTAGAGGAGAGACTTAAAGAAAAAAAAAAAGATTTTTATTTATTTATTCGACAGACAGAGATCACAAGTAGGCAGAGGCAGGCGGGGGGTGGGGGGGAGGCAGGCCCCACACTGAGCAGAGAGCCCAGTGTGGGGGATCGATCACCAGGACCCTGAGATCATGACCTGAGCCGAAGGCAGGGGCTCTAACCCACTGAGCCACCCAGGAGCCCCTAGAGGAGAGACATTTAAAAAGAGACACATCTATTGATATTGAATAATATAATGTTATATTGTGGATCCATTGGATACTCCAAAATATTAAGTTACAATTCAAAATTCATTGTATTTTGGGGTTGATTTGATTTCTAGTTTCCTTTTTTTTTTTAAAGATTATATTTATTTATTTGACAGACAGAGATCACAAGTAGGCAGAGAGGCAGGCAGAGAGAGAAGAGGGAGCAGGCTCCCCGATGAGCAGAGAGCCCGATGTGGGACTTGATCCCAGGACCCTGGGATCATGACCTGAGCCGAAGGCAGAGGCTTAACCCTCTGAGCCACCCAGGTGCCCTCTAGTTTCCTTTTAAAATGCTTATTATGCACTAGTCTTCTGAGTACTTTAAGTCTTACAAATATTAACTCTTCTTCTTAACAACCTGGAAAGGGGTAACACCATTATTCCCATTTCACAGATAAGGAAACTGAGGCACAGAGAGATTATTAAGTGATGGAGACGAATTTTTAATGAAGCTGTCTAATTCCAGAGACTTTGCTATACTGACTGCCTCACTGTGAGTTTGTGGCTGAAAGTCTGGCTGCTCAGAGATCCCTGCAAGAATGATTTAACCCTCCCAGCCCCTACTGCTGCAGCCAAGGACAGATTCCCTTCCCCGGGCCACAGCCCCATCCCAGCACAGCCTGCATCCAGGTCTGATCTACATGGGGCTATAAAGTACCCTCCCAACCTTGCCCACAGCTCAGGCAACTCTGAAAGGTTGCCCTAGCTGCAGATCACAACCCCATGGGGTTGGCTGAGGCCCCCCGTAAGGCTACATCAGAGCGCACCTTCACCTTCTGCCGAGTCCTGCTCCCTTCTCTCTCCTTCCCTTCTCTTTCTTTCCCCAGGTGTTGATTCCAAAGCACTCACTAATAAACCGCTTGTATGTTTATCTCCTGCCCAGAGTCTGTTTCTCAGAAAATCCATCTATGACAATCAGCCTGTGCCGACAAAGCATTAGTGAACTTCTGGTTTCTATAAACATCTCAGTAGCTTTAGGCTTAACATAGTTGCTCTCTTCTCTACCCAAGACTCAAAAATATATACCCTTTTCCTTTTCTCTGGGGCAAGTTCCTATCTTGGACCCACTTCCAAAAACTGGCTCCCCCCTTCAGTGTCAGCCTCCATGCCTTAGTTCCCTGCCCCAGAGCGACAACAGGTAGAGTGGACTCTATGCTTTTTGCCTTTTCTGCTAAGAGCACTTCCACTTTCCTGTGGGAAGCCACCCCCCTCTCCCTCAGTCCAGATCATAGGGGCAGGGCAGTCTTCGCTCCATCTTTCCTACACTTGCTTCAGAGGTGATCACAAGACCCAGAAGTGGCCAGAGTGTTCCATCACCCTGGTTCTAGGGATTATTTAATGATGGGCTCCTGACCTAAAGTAGTTCACTGAGAATCAACCTGAACACTTTCACTGGTGCTTTTGGGGGATAAATGCTCTTTTATTACTATGATTAGCTAAATTGTTAAAGACCTGTGTTTGGACCTGCTGTTGGCCATTACAAAAGGGAAACATTTTAAGAAATGAAGTCAATACTTTCTGTAAAGAAAGAGGGTCAAAAGGTGAAAGAATTATCACTGACCACATTATTTGAATGCCTGGTACCGGTCACAACTAAAGCTGTCCCTGCCCCTGGACAGTTGTGTGAGCAATAAAAATTGTGTTCAATTTCTTTTTTTTTCCCAAGATTTTATTTATTTGACAGACAGAGATCACAAGTAGGCAGAGAGGCAGGCAGAGAGGGGAGGAAGCAGGCTCCCACCGAGCAGAGAGCCCGATGTGGGGCTCGATCCCAGGACCCTGAGATCATGACCTGAGCTGAAGGCAGAGGCTTTAACCCACTGAGCCACCCAGGCGCCCCTAATTTCTTTTTTTTTTTTTAATTTAATTTAATTTTTTCAGTTTCCAAGATTCATTATTTATACACCACACCCAGTGCTCCATGCAATACGTGCCTTCCTTTCTGTTGCTGACAACCGAAAGAATCCTGGATAAATAGCGAGATCCCAGTGCAGAGAGTAGGAATTTGGTGAGGAAGTTGGGAGCATCCAACTTTCAATTCAAAGCCACCTAAAGGCTGAGGCAAATATTCAAGCCTCCAGACAGCTTCTAGATGTTCATAATCCCATATAACTTTGGAATTACAGGCCTCATCCAAAGTCTGAAGAAGAGAAATACAAGAAGAGATATCTCTCTCCTTCCTCAAGCTGGGGGAGCAAGGGAGCTCAGAGACCTCACCTTCCTTGGGTACTTGTATGGGGCTGTCACTGACTTCACGTGCTGCTGCAGCTCCTTGGTGAGCTGGTTAGAGTCATGGGACAGAAACTCTGGGGCCAGGACCACAAATGCCTTTACCACCTGCAACAAAGATGAGGGCCAAGAGAGAAGGCATTGGAGTATTGTCCCCTGGAATAATGCAGAAGCAGGGCTAAGGTTTCCAACACAGCACCCCCTTTATATACCCTCAAATGTGCCTCTAGATACCTGGGTGAGAGAAAGGGAGAAAGTAGGGATAACAATGGCTAAGTTTCCAGCTCTCCCTCAAGTGGCTTACTGGATGGGCAGGTAGGACTGTAAATTGAAACCACCCTCACCTCCTATCAGTGGTAGAGACAAACTCCTTATAAGACAAGAGCAAAAAATGAAGACTGGGGGCCATAAACCTAAATGATTTTTTTAACCACTCCAAACTGCAATTTGTACATCTATAAAATGATGATCAATTATCATACTTAATTCATGGGAAATTAAATGAAATCATATATAGCAAGCCTTGGCCCAGTGCTTGGCCCAGAGGGATTTTTGGTAGGAGATCCCCTTTGGGTCTCCCTTCCCTAGTGGCTTCTGTGATTTCAGTGGCTGATATGGCCAACACCTGCCAGAGATAGGAATTTATTCAATGTGTACCCTCTTGAAATGTACTTGGACACTGACCCACACCTTTGTACCTTACCTTTCTCTATACATATACCAAGTTCTACTAGACTCCATCTGGGCCTGTTTCTATGATCATAGCATTAAAGGGGTCTTTCTTCTTCCTTATGTTCTCATTGTAAAGCCCATGGCTCAGGGGCTCTACCTTTTGGCTCTAATTCTTCCTCTGTTCTGGTCAGGAATCAAATTCTGATTCAAATGCCAACCAGCAGAATAGAATGGAATCCCTGTAGCCTCATAATAATAGACCACATATGGTGTTTGCTATGTGCCAGGCCTTCTTGCAAGAACTTTACAAACATTAATTTGTTCAATTCTTGCCCAAGATCACACTGCTGGTAAGCAGCAGGGCTCTCCAGCCTCCAGATTCCATGATCTTAACTATAATGAACTGTGTCCTTGTTTCCAAAATCTGCACACCCCCACCTCCCACCCTTGCAACTCCAGTCTGCTGCTCCCACGTCACCTCTCCTCGGACAGGGTCAGGGCTGCTGACTACAGCCGTCTCAACCACAGCTGGATGCTCCATCAGTGCATTCTCAACCTCTGAGGGCCCAATCCGGTACCTGTAGAAGAGCCTGTCTTTCAGAGAACGCTGGGCACGCAGCCTCTAGGCCAGCCCAGAAGCTCAGAGCCAGCCAGAATAAAGATCCAGGTTTCCCTTCCCAGCCCAGAAACCAAGCTCACCCGCTAGAGTTAATGATTTCATCTCCCCGCCCCAGGTACTGGAAATAGTCGTCTTGATCCTTGATTGCCCGATCTCCAAGGATCCAAAAATCCCCTCGAATGTTGGCTGCTGTCTTCTCAGGATTGTCCTAGCGACCACAGGAAGTCATAGTCACTGTAACTGCAAAGCTGAAATCCTCTTCCCCAGGGCTGGCACGAGTAACTACACGTGATGATCTTGACCGGGCCTGCCAACCTCAGCCTCAGATGGACCTGGAACTTACCCCTTTATTCCAATTAATGTCCCCAGTGTCTTTGACCTGCTCCCCAGGGTCCAGTCTGAGGGATAATACTGATGCATTTATCCACCTCTGCTCTAGGGCATTACTTTGTAGTAAGCACACAATAAATGGCAGCAACTATTAGTATGGCATTTATTATTTGATTGTTTTATCATTTTGGTATAAGAAGGTGTGTGTTTGAGGTCTTCCCTGTCCATTTTTAAAATAGTGGTGTTCTTGGCTGACTCTTAGAATCTCTGACTTCACCATCCATCCTCACCCATACAGGAAAGTGGTTGGACTTAAGGATCATCTAATTCTAACGTTCCAAGGTCTGAAGACAGGGATGCTCTCAACTATTGGTGAAATCTCAATGTCATATCTAGCGTGGCTCTAAAGGACATTGTTAGGGGAGAAATTTGGAGAGAGGCAGGGCTGCCCTTGGGAGAGTACTGCTGTATGTAGTTTGGGGGCAATAAACTTTTTTGGCCTGAAACAGTTTTGGAGTGGAGTAGAAAGGGTAATGGGAGGAAGATAATTCTTCAAAAGGAAACTTAGGGGTAGGTTAAGGATGACAGGGGTGAATACCCAGTTTTTTCTCTCTGCAAAGTACCCATTATTGGACACTGGACACTCTTTGTTCCAAGTCCTGTCATGGTTTACCTCTTGGGAGGTATATAACTTTGTCCCCCACCAACCCTCTCAGAGTCTCCACTATCCCCACAGAGAACAGAGGGGAGGAGTGGGTTCCTCACCACATAGCCAGAGAAGATGCCTATAGGTCTGATGGGCTTTACCCTGATGCCCAAGTCTCCCTGTGTACCAGGAGGCAAGATCTTGCCCTTGTCGTCCAACACCTGAAAGAGGAAGCAGATAGGAAGAAGATTCTGCAGAACAGGAGGTGGCTAGAGTGGCAATGTGGAAGAGTTGAGCTGGTCTGATGGAAGACCCCCTTACTCCAGTGGTGACCAAAAACAAGAACAAGAAGCCAAGGGCAGCAAAGAATTTTACACCTCAACTTCTAAGCCTGGGATGGTTGAGGCAAAGCCCCTTATGGAGACAGGACCAGATGAGCTTGGGAAGAATCTTCTGGCTGTAGGAGCTCAGTAAATATAATAGCCTCCCATTTTCTTTGAGGGCCATGAACTTGGACATCAGACAGATCAAAACTCAAAGTATGCCTCTGCTACCTTACTAGTTGATTTGAGCTGACTGAGCTCTATGTTTCAGTGCCTTCATTTGTCTAACAGGGATGATAATAGCTTATGTCACAGAACTATATGAGAATGAAGGAAGGTATTTTTAAGAAGGTATTTAAAAATGATTATCACAGTCAGGGGGAGGGAGAAGCAGGCAATTACAAATAACATTGAATAGAGTAAAAGTTAACACTTCAGATACATATACCTATGCACATAACCATAGACACAAATTCTATACATTGGAATTTAGCCCAAATAAATAATAAGGGAAAAGAGCAAAATTCTAGCTAAGACATCTTGCTTGTTGTTTTTACTAGAGAAAATTTTGGAAATCATCCATTGACCAACAAAAGGCATAAACAGTAGTGGAACCATCCAATCTACTACTATATAGTCATTAAAATTCATATTGTAGATAGGTTATTATTTGACTTGGAAAGATAGTCACCCCAAATTATTCAAGATAAAAGTAAATTACAAAATGATATGTCAAGATTCACCCTTATTTTTTAAAAATGTATATATTTATAGAAATGGCTAGCTACTTCATTTGCTGGCAATTCAAAGTGGTTTTCTCTGGATGATAAAAATATGATTAATTTTCTTTGGTCTTTCCTCTCTCCCTCCCTTCCTTCTTTTCATCCTTATCCTTCCCTTTTAAATATTATTTAAATATCTTTAATTTTTCCTCAGTGAACAATGCAATAAATAAATTACTGAAAAATTAGTGTATTCCCTACATTTCCCTCCCTCCTTAGAGCCCCTAACAAACCTGCACATCATAATGGGGAATAGCAGTTCCCAGGTAACCAGGTTTGAGTTTCATGGTCTTGGAAACTCTGCAAGTGAGTCCCTGCAGAAGATGGTAGACAGATTGGCAAATCTTAGGAGGAGTTATATGGTCACAGAAAAATTAAAAAAAAAAAAAAAAAAAAGATTAAGCAGAGCAAATTCTAAAACAGTCCTGAAGTTGCCTTTTCTTGAGTCGCTCCCTTCCACGCCTGTTCCAGGCTGCCTTCCCTTTACTGGATTCCCATCCCGGGGTTGCGCTAAATTTTTTGGAAAGCAATCTGACTGACCCCTCCCCAGGGAAAAGGAACTGACAACCACATTTTAATCTCTTTAGTGGGAGCTATACTTTAATAAGTGACCATGGACCACAAAAGTCCTTTAAAACAATATGGGATTAAATTACCTCCCATAAGAGAGCCAGCTCTGCTTGAATGCTAAAATGAATCCCACAGAGATGCTGGTGTTTAAAGGAACATTCCTGAAACATGGCTTTTTCAGAAAGGCTAGAAGCCCTTGCAACACATCCACTGTCCTCATCCCCACTTGCAAAGCTCTTCTACATCACAGCGCTCTCATCCATAAGCCCTCCAGGAATCCTGCCAGGGGGCCCGCTAGACATAGAGGGCTGTAAGATAAAATAGTGGAGAGGGGACCAGAGGTACTAAGAGTCATAGGTAAGAGGCACTGGAAAGGTTGCTGGGGAAACTAAAAGCAGCAGTGTACAGAGCAATGCAAATGCTCCTGGTGCTCAAGGGGCCCCAAGAGTTCTAAGAAGACATCTCAGCAGGGAAGGTGGGGTCCTACTGGGTTCTTCTCCCCATAGCTCACTTTTGTCTGAGCAGCTTAGGGCTAAGTCTGATGCACTTGATAAATTTGGGTCTCTGCTGAAATGCTACCGCATTACAGAGGACTTTCCTGACAACCATATCGGAGATGCCAGTCCCTCATCCCACATCACCCCATCTCACCTGTTTTACTTTCCTCCCTAGAACATCTCACTGACTACCATGTCCTACATCTATTAATTTGTCTCAGCTCCCCACTCCCACTGGAATGTAATGTCCGAGACAGGAGAGCTTTGGCTAACTTGTTTCTGTTCAATTGTCAATACCTATTCCATAGCAGGTGCTCAATAAATATTTATTGAATAAGTGCCTGATAAGTGGTGGCTCATATTTTTACTCTCAGAAAGCCTTTCAAAGCCCATCAGGTGCACCAGCCCATTGGTTCCCCCTAGGAGCAGATACCGTTTCTGTCTGGCCATAGAATTCTCGGATGTCCAGTCCCGTCTGGGCCCTCCAGTTCTCCAAAGTGTCTGTAAGGAGGGATTCTCCACCACTGAAGCAGTTCTGTAGATGTGGGAACTTGTAACTGAAGGAGAGAAGGTAGGTAAATGTTCCCCCTCAGCCTCCCTGGAATAAAACTCTGTCTAGGCAAGAGGACTCCAGGTACTTTAATGATGAGGTAGGCTTCACAGGGCAACCCATGCTTAACGGTCCGAGAGATGAGCATATATATATGTGGTGGAGACACAAGGATGGACCGATAAACCCAGAGGCTCATACCAACCCCCAAAGTGCCATCACCTAGAAAGATCCTGTTGTATCAACATCCGGTAAACGATGGGTGCTCCTACCATGTTGTTGATGGGGTAGCTGGACAGCACCTGGAGGGAGAGAGCCGGCTGACATTAACCACTAGGCTAAATGCCGAATTTACCAGCATGCACCGTGGTTGCAAGCATGGGGCCTGGAGTTGGGCTCTGGATTTAAATCCTACCTTCTTTATTCTGTCTATTTCAGACCAAATCCTCAAACCAAAAATAACAGAGAAATAACCACCTATCATTACGGAGATACAGGTCCAGGACTACAGGCTGAAAGGACTAGATTACAGGTCCTGTAATATTTGTCAAATTCTGGCTCCTCCAATAACACCCTTCTAGAATTATGTAAACCATCAGTCCCCAAGGGAAGTCACTGTTGCAAATCGGTTGTATGGTCTTGGTTAAGTCATTTAACCTTCCAGGTCTCGCTTTGGTAATAGATAAATTCCAGCCCTATTTTCCTGAAGCATTCTTGGGACATAACTCAGGTAGAAAAGTGCTGTGAAAAGTTAAAAATACGGGGGCAACTGGGTGGCTCAGTCAGTTAAGTGGTTGAGTCTTGCTTTTGTCTTGGGTCATGGTCTTGAGGTCCTCAGATTCAGCCCCTTGTTGGGCTCCATGCTCAGTGGAGTCTGACTGAGGATTCTCTCTCTCCCTCTTCCTTTGCCTCTCCTCCAATCACACACATACATGCGCTCTCTTTCTCAAATAAATAAATAAATAAATATTTAAAAAAGAGGAAAGTCAGAAGTGCCTATAAACAATTCATAGAAGTGTTATTAAAAATAGCTAGTACTGATTAGTTGCCTGCCCCTGTGCCATCTCATTGAATTCTCATAATAACCTCATGGAGTGTGTATTATCACCCACATTTTAAGAAGGAAAACTGTGAGTCAGAGAGTTAAGTAATTTGTCCAAGGTCATACCAACTAACAGGGACTAGAACCAACATTTCTGGCCCTTACTTTCAACGTGTTGCAACACTACCTCCATCCCACGTTTTGCTTTGTGTATAATGTATCACGAAGAGAGATTCAGGCAAAAGTGTCTAGAAAAAAATATTAACATTAGCACAACATGCAATTATTTCTTCAAACTGTGCTTTAAAAAAAGATTGTATTTATTTGTCAGAGAGAGAGAGAGCACATGTGCAAGCACAAGCAGGGTGAGCATTAGGCAGAAGGAGAAGCAGGGTCCCCAGTGATCAAGGAGCCTGATGCTCCGGATGTGGGACTCGATCCCAGGACCCCGGGATCAAGACCTGAGCTGAACATAGACGCTTAACTGACTGAGCCACCCAGGTGTCCCTCCTCTGAGTGTTCCTGATGAACTGATATAAATGATGAAAAATTTCTCATTTCCCTTATTGCTTTGCCTTACAGGAAGCTCAACAGGAAATGAGCTACTTATTTGCTATACTTCTTACTCTCCTTAACCCAACCTACTCAACTCACTGATATCTCCACTCTATATTTTCCTAATATGCTTTACAATTTCACATCTGTTTTCATGCTGCTGTTTTCCATTTGTGACAGTTAACAAAAGCCATTTCAAATCCTTTTTGGAAAGAGGCGGTTACTCTGTTTACATTTGTTTAAAACAGAGAATGACAGAACCATTTGAAGAGAATCTCTTGAGAGAATCCAGACCATGCCTGACCTTTTGACATTTAAGTATGCCATCCAAGCCTCAGATTGCCCCCAGGGTCTCTGTTGCTAGCCAAACAGAAGCCTGAGTGGGCTATCAATTGCTTCAGAGACCTGGAGGCCCCAGGACACCAGTGGCCCAACTTCCCAACTATATTGGAGATCCAACATAGGGCATGCCTTTGCAAGCAAAATAATCCCATTTCCATTGCTTTGTTGCTCCAGGGTCATGAAATATGTAGATTTTATTTAATGGCTGTCCCGTTAAGTTCCACAGGAAAAAAATCTGATACTCTAACACCGAAGCAAAAGCCCATTAAATATGTTTTGACTGAACGAATGGCCTATGATAACTGCCTCCTGAATATATCCCTTTTATCTGTATAAAAGTCTCTCCTTTCTTGGACCAGGAGCTCCATGGGGGCAGGGACCATTTCCATCTTGCTTACCGATTACTGTCCATCCATGTGGCAGGAGTTAGTAAGTATTTGCTGAATTGAAAGAAACTGTAATAAACTGGAGTGTGCAAACCTTGGGCCATCTCTGACCTTCTGGTGCAAACTGGATCCTGTCTTACCTTTAGAATGACTTCTGGGTCAAACTTTGGCAAAAGATGGATAAATGTGCACGCTCCTGCTATCCAAGGTTGCAGAAATGAAGTCAAGATGTTCAGTATCCAAGCTGTGTCTGATATGGTCCATATTATGTCAGAGGCTTGCAGGCCCATCCATTTGCTGAGAATAAAGAAGAAACACATGTACATCCAAGTACATGAGAGCATGCTGGGGTGGGTGGAACATGAGTTGGAGGTATAGAGGCATAGAGGGGTGTGAGTGTGCATGCGTGTGCGTGTGCGTGTGTGTGTGTGTGTGTGTGTGTGTGTGTGTTGTAGCACTGTATGTAAGTATAAGCAGGCAGGAAGAAAGAAAGTTGTTCTAAACACATGTCCTATTTAAAGAAGGAGTGAGTATTCAGAAGGTGTAACCCCAGCTGACAATGGCCTTACAGATAATTGAGTCTCATTCTCATTCTATCCCCAGAACTTAGTACAGATTTTGGCATGAGGTAACCACCCAAAAAATGTTTACTAACAAAAGACATCTAAATGAATATCCTAAAAAGTCGCCTTGCTAAGTTCAAGTTTGGTCAGACAGACCTTTGGTTCTCTTTTCTTGAAGAATCATGAATTGCCTAAGCATAGTTGAAGGTCTTGTACAGGGTGAAATGTGTCTCTTTTCTCTTTTCAGGCAGGAATAAAAGTTATTAGCCCTGTCTTGAACAAAAAATGATTTAGGCTAGACATGAAGAACTTCCCTGTGACTGGGAATCATCACAGCTTGTGACTCTTACTGAAAAAGATTAATATTTTCAGCTCTGTAGGGAAATTGGGTCATAGCCTATAAGGGGTGAGAGGTGGAAATTTAGTATCTTACTTACATTTAAGTGATTTATCACCCCATCTTTTAGAAACTGCATTTTACTTTAACTCTTCTATTAAATAATTTAATTTTCCTGTACTGCAGACACATAGATGGGGCATTTACGTGTTTCAGATTTTTTGGCATTAAAATATTTTTCCAGTTCTAATACTAGACTTTTAACATGATAAGCAGGATATCCTGGGGGAAAAAAGACCCTGAATAGCTCTTATTATTGCATGACAACTTTGGCACTGTATTTTTTAATTCCATTGGCGAGGGTGATATAGTTAAAGAAAATTCTGAATTATGGGATCTGAGATCCAGAAATTCTGAATTTCAGTTCATTTCATTATAGTTCATCCTTGAACAACATGGTTTGAACTGCATGGGCCCATTTATATGCAGATTTTTTCAATATAGTACAGTACTATATCTGTATTTTCTCTACCTTATGACTTTCTTAATAAAATGCTCTTTTATCATGCTTACTTTATCGAAAGTATGCCATATATAAGGCATGTAACATATAAAATAGGTGTTAATTGATTGTTTATCTTATCAGTAAGGCTTCTGGTCAATTACAGGTTATTAGTAGTTAAGTTTTGGGGTAATCAAAAGTTACACCTGGGTTTCAGCCACCCAGGGGCCAGTGTCCCTAACCCTTATATTGTTCAGGAGTAAACTATAATCCAATTACAGCTTCCATCTCAACAGATTTTAAAAGTAATTTGATGCTGGTATTCAAAATGCCCTCTTGGAAAGTAGACAGCATCAGTGCAAATAACCAGCATTTCAAAGGACAAAATATAGATTGGACTGGAAGGGGAAAATGCATATCTACCTTGTGCTAATCCTATTAGACACATGGCTTAAAACTCTGAAGAGGTTTAGAGATCCCAAGTTACCTGAAACAAAAATGTCCCACCAAAGGTCACTAGATATCCAACTTGCTAAGCCATGCTCCCTCTTGCCCCCTTCCCAGCTGTCTTTCTCAGAAGCACCAGATGGTAACCCATCCAAAGAGAACCGGATTTGAGCTCAGAAATGTCTCATGCCCTGTTCATGTAGTTCTCTGGAGAGAAAGGGTTTCGCTTACCTAGCATCCATCTTGGCCTTGATGCCCAGGCTGGCGTGGGAGTGTTCCGCCATCTTCGGAAGACCACTAGTCCCACTGGTGAAGTAGATGGCAGCTGCTTCTTGGCTTCCAGTCTCCACACAGCAATGATTGGTAGATGCTTCTCTGACAAAGACAAAGACTGTCACATTCTCAGATCTCACTGGAACACTAGATGTCCCAGCAACTCACCTCTTCCTACCTTCCCTGATGCTGGCAAGGGCAAATCAGCCAACTCACTTCAGGAGGGGTGCTTACGAATGGTTAAGATCAATGGATTCTGAGTTAGTCATACTTGGGTTCAAGAACAACTCAGATTTGGCACTTTATGTGACTTCAGAATATTGAACTTCTCTGAGTTTCACTTTCTGTATCTGTGAAATGTCATCAATAATATGAGATGGCTCATAGAGTTACTGAGAAAATTAACTGTAACACAAAGATAATGAGCAACTTGCCCTGCAAAAACTCAATACATGTTAACCTGATGGTTGTTGGAAGCCCTTGCA
This sequence comes from Mustela nigripes, assembly GCF_022355385.1. Classification (NCBI taxonomy): domain Eukaryota; kingdom Metazoa; phylum Chordata; class Mammalia; order Carnivora; family Mustelidae; genus Mustela; species Mustela nigripes. Next base: position 23,816,223 of record NC_081567.1, read on the forward strand.
TGATACCAGGTTAATAGTAGGTGCCCATTTAGTATCAGTTTTCACAGTACAACCTCCTCTATTTCCTTGACTTTCCTCTCTTGAACACCTATCTCCTCTCATGTCCTGATTTCAAGTCTCTCAAAGATGGTTGCATGTTGTCAACTTCTCTGACAGTTATCTTAAAGATCATGACATTAGGAAAAGCTTTTGTTCCCCCTGGGGTTTCTAAGGTCTGTGTCTCTAATGGAGGCAGGGAAATGCATTCTTCCAGTCAAGCTTGCCATACACTCTTGGAAGGACTCATACAGTCCTCTGCTTCAGAAGCCTAGCCCAGAGATACCAAGGGTAAGAAGAGGATACTCAGTATATCAGCCTCCTCTGCATTTTACTGCGTATGCTTTTGGGCTCCCCTCTGACTCCTGCCGGATTTTCAGTAAACAGCTCTGAGCATTTCAATCCACTTCGTGGTGCTTCTGGTGTGGACTATGGCTGATTCACTTTGTGCCCCAGGATTTCTCTGTTGCCACGAGAACATGGGACTCTGAGCCTACTCTGCATGCATGCATGCTTGTGCAGCCTGGAAGTGTGGGGTCGATGATACCCACCCCCCATACAACCCTCCACCAATGGGGCTCAGGTGCTGATGGCTCAAACCTTGGCAGTCCTCCAGTGAATAATCCTGAGAGGCATTCTGTGTGGTCCCTGCAGATCAAGCCCACTTATGCCATGTAGTGACTCGATAACAAACTCTTAAATAGCTTTTCTTTCATCCTTGCTTCACATTCCCCAGGCCCACACTCTGCTCCCTGGAGCTCCCAAACAAAGCACCTGCACATAAGTGCTTTGCTCAGTTTCCACTTTTGGTCAAAACACAGGCTGAGACATGTAGCTACTCACCGTAGTAGAGTCTTAAAGTCAAGCCACCTGTCCCGGCTTTTCTCAGATACCAGTAGCTTCATTTTCAGAGAAGGGCACTCAGAGGCCACGGTGTCCACTATCTGGGACACTTCATCCCCAGCCACGATGGCCCTAGCTTTAGACTCCTGCAGCCTGTAGAGGATGTCCTTTGCTTTCATTTGGATAGTCCCGGGCATGAAGACAAGGCCTAGAGAAGCCAAATGTCTTAGAGAGAACTGGGTGGGAGGGTTATCTTCTTTCCTAAAGAAGACTGATATAAACAACCAGTGGGGAGCATATGGGGGTAGAGGGGTTGAGGAAGGGATGACCAATGGGGAATATCAATATTAAGGCACCAAAGATCAGAGAGTGATTTCAACACGGATTTCCTGGGTATGTTAGAACAGTAAGGAGTCTACCAGGACTAAGGAGAGAAAATGAGTTGCCTGATGTCATGCCATGGACAGTCTAACTCCCTTGCTCCTGCTCCCCATCCACATACAATGCCCTACAGGAGCTTCCTGTAGCCCAAGACTTTCATACAGTAATTAAACTAAGTATTGTGCTGGCAAAGTGAGCACAGTAACTGAACTAAGTAAAGGCTCTTGGAATTTCTCCATCCTATAACACGGGTCTAGCTCTCAGCCCTGGTTACTTCTCCCGAGCCTGGAACACAGAATTATCTTGGCCAAGAGTGCTCTTAGCTTTCTTTGTTTTTGTCTTCTCTCTTGATAACATCCATGTGATTTTGTTTATTCTTCTGGAGAATAACTAGGTTTATATTTCACCATTTACAAAGCTTATTTCACATGTTCCTCCTCATGAATAACTTCTACCCCTGGCTTACTTTATTCCCACTCTTAACACTTCAGGATCCACACTGCAGACCTGTTAACCATCCCAAGTATGTCTCCAACATGATGGCCATGTCGAGTCAGGTCCACAGAAGAAGAGACACATGTCCCTTGCTAAATTCTCCTTCCTTTCAGAATGTAATATCTCAAAATTGTCATCTTCCTTGTGTGGCCTATTCACTCTCTTCATGGGGCCTCAAGTTCCTACAATTGTCCCTACACTTCTTTTGATTATTTGACCATACTTCCATCTTCCACCTCACTGATGGGAATACCTGTTGCATGTGAGGGAGGCCAGGAAGCGTAGGGTGGGAATGAAGATAGGTTGTGCAGGTGTTTCTCTGGCCTTCTCATACCTTTCCATTTCTCATCTCTCGAATCTAAAGGCTGATGATTCTTGAATTTCTATCCCCATCTCAGACATTGTGCCCTTCAATGCAACAGCTCACTTTCCATCCCTTCTTTTCTCCATACATATTTTTGATTGAGATATAATAGACACATAACACTGTACTAGGTTTAGTCATACACATAATTTGATATATGAATATATTATGAAATGATCACCATGCTTAGTTAACATCAATCACCACACATAATTACAAATATTTTTCTGATAATAACAGCTTTCAAGACCTATTCTTCGCTGCTTTCAAATACACAATAGAGTATTGTTAACTATAGTTCCCATGCTGTACATTATATCCCCAAGACCTATCTATATTGTAACTGAAACTTCTCATCCCTTCTTGAACATCACATGGGTACCCCTAACTCAACAGTTACCGAATTGAACCTGCCATCTTACCCTGACAGCCCCATACCTGCTTCTCCCTGTGGTCTTCACTTTGGTGAAAGCTCGAAGCATCTACCCAGATGCCAGAATTTCTATGACTTCTCCATCTCTCCATGGCTCTCTTTCTCTATCATATGTCACTCATCAAAAAATGGTGTTCTGAGAGTCCTCCTAATTGTCTCTTAAATCTACCCACTCTCTACCACATCTCTACCACCCCATCCAAGGTTGAAGCCAGCATCATTCCTTGTTTCCTCTCTGGGTTTCCCACTCCTACTCTAGCCCTCCACCATCCCATATTTATGCACCACCCAGGGTGACCTTTTACAAACAAAGTATGATCATGTCACTCAATCCATCCATGCTTTTCCATTCCTCACTGGATAAGGATTCAGAACCCTCATCATGGACCTCAGGGGCCTGCCCATTGTTCCAGGCTCACTTGTCACTTTCTCCCTGTTGCCTCTAAACACACAGATATCTTTTCAGGTTTTCTCATAATTTGCAAGCTTCCATTTTTTCTGTGCTGTTCTCTCTGCTTAGGGCATTCCTCTCTGCATCTTCTCCTGGCTGAATCCCACTTACCCTTCAGATCTCAGCCCAAATACCATTCCACTGGGACCCCCTCAGATTAGTCAGTTCAGGTCTCCTTTTATCACAGGGATTGGCAAAATTTTTCTGCAAAGGCCCAAATAGTAGATATTTTAGGCCTTGTGGGCCAGATGCTCTCTATCCCAGCTACTCAAGTCTGCCATAGTAGTGCAAATGCAGCTACAGCCAGTGTGTAAACAGGGTATATGGCTGTGTTCTAATGAAACTTTATTTACAAAAACAAGCTGCACACCAGATTTGGTCTATAGGTCATCGTTTGCCAACTTTTTTTCTTTCAATACGTTCTTATTAAATTCTCATGCCATTTATCAAAATTGTGATTCAATAATTATGCATGCAACTAATAGTTTAAAGGCAATCTCCCTCCAAAGATCTTTAAGCCCCATGAATGTATAAACCATGAGTTTATACATTTGAGTATGTGTTTTGTCTACTCTATATTAGCAACCTTTAGCACACTGCTTGGTACACAATTCACTTAGAAAATCGAACAAAGGGTGGCATTAACATATGAGGAAAGACAGCATGCTATGGAGAGGGGACATCTTTTGGGAGGGGTGGTAGAATTTCACTACCAACGGCTTCATAAGGGAGATGGTGACCTCTGCAAAAGACCACTACCAGGAGGTTCATTACCAACCTGCTCGCATGCAGCCCAGAGTCACCAGCCACCACTCAGGCACGCGGGGCAGCACCACCGCCACACGGTCCCCAGGCTGCAGGCTGCATGCCCCCGAAAGGACATTGGCTGCCTGCTGGCTGAGTTCCCTCAGTTGGCTGAAGTTCCACACTACTTCATCCCCATCACCGTTCACCCACCAGAGGGCTGGGCCTGGAGGTCGCTTGCCAGCCTGAAGAAAGAGAAGGCCTGCTGATTAGGGTGGGTTGGTGCACACATGCGTGTAGAATAAATCCTGCCTTGCAATTGTCACATCAGTGCTTAGTAGACTTGCTGATCTCAGGATCCCCTCCACACTCCAAAGACCTTTTATTTACATGGGCTCTATCTATCCCTACTTACTACATTAGAAATTAAAACTGAGAAATTTTACAAATGTGTGCTTTTACAAATAACAGAAACAAACCATTATACATTACCACAAATATGATGTTTTAATAAAGAGGTAAGTATACTTTCTAAAACAAACAAAAGAGTGGCTTCGTTTTACATTTTTGCAAATTTCTTTAACACCTTCCTTAATAGCATATAGTTGGATTCCATTACCTTCCTGCAGTACCACCTGCCATGTAGCCTCTGCAAAAGACCACTACATACTTGTCAGAACGTGACAGTGAAAAGGGCAAATGTTATGTTAGATTTATTTATTTGTTTTCCCCTCTCTATGTATTTATTTTTTATTATGGTCAAATATACATACCATAAAATTTACCATGTTAAGCATTTTTAAGCATACAGTTCAGTGATATTAAGTGCATTCACATTCCTGTGCAATCAACACCATCATCCATTGCCACAATTTTCCCATCTTTCTAGACAGAAACTCTGTCTTCAGTATATAAGATCTCCCCAGTTCACCACCCTCCCAGCCCCTGGAAACCAGCATTCTACTTTCTGTCTGTATGAATTTGACTGCTCTAGGAACCTCTTATAAATGGAAACACACAACATGTGTCCTTCTGTGACTGGCCTATTTCACGTAACATAGTATCTTCAAGATTCATCCTTATTACAGCATATGACAAAAATTTCATTTTTTAAAAGGCTGAACAATATATTCCATTATATGGCTGTGCGACATTCTATTTATCTATTCATCCACTGATCCTACCTTTTTGGCTATTGTGAATAATCCTGCTATGAACATGGGTGTACAAATATCTCTTCAAGATCCTGCTTTTCATTTTCATTTATTTCCATTTATTTTTTAATTTCCTTTTTTAATGTTTCTTAAAAGATTTTATTTATTTATTTGAGAGAGACAGAGAGAGAGAGAGAGAGCATAAGGAGGAGGAGGGAGAAACTGGGCAGGGAGCCAGATGTGGGGCTTGATCCCAGGACCCTGAGATCTTGACTTGAGCCGAAGTCAGATGGTTAACTGACTGAGCCACCCAGATGCCCAGTATTTTTTAACTTCTTCTTTGATTTCCTGGTTGACCCTTCCATTGTTTAGTAGGATGTTCTTTAACCTTCATGTACTTGTGATATTTCCAAATTTTTTCTTGTGGTTGACTTCAAGTTTCATCGTGTTGCTGTCAGAAAATATGCATGGCATGATCTCAATCTTTTTGTACTTGTTGAGGGCTGATTTGTGACTAGTATGTGATCTCTTCTGGAGAATGTCCCATGTGCACTAGAGAAGAATGTGTTTTCTGCTGCTTTAGGATGAAATGCTCTCAATATATCTGTTAAGTCCATCTGGTCCAGTGTGACATTCAAAGCCATTGTTTGCTTATTGAATTTCTGCATAGATGACCTGTCCATTGCTGTAAGTGCAGTCTTAAGTTCCCTACCAGTATTGTATTATTATCACTGAGTTTCTTTATGTTTGTTATTAATTGTTTTATATATTTGGGTCCTTCCATGTTGGGAGCATAAACACAATTGTTAGAACTTGTTGGATAGATCCCTTTATTATGATATAGTGTCCTTTTTATCTTTTATTACAGTCTGGTTTAAAATCTTGTTTGTCTGATATAAGGCTACTTCAGCTTTCTTTTGACATCCATTAGCATGACAAATTGTTCTCCACCCCCTCACTTTTGGTCTGCTGGTGTCTTTAGGGTTAAAATGAATCTCTTGTAGGCAACATACAGATGGGTATTTTTTTTTAATCCATTTTGACACCCTATGTCTTTTGTTTGGAGCATTTAGTCCATTTACATTCAGAGCAATTATTGATAGATATGAATTTGATGCCATTTTCTTGTTTTGTTGTTGCTTCTGGCAATTTTATCTGTTCCTTTCTTGTCTTTATCACTTTTGGTTTTTCTTTTGCACTCAGAGTACTCTTTAATATTTCTTGCATAGCCGGTTTAGTGGTCATGAGCTCCTTTAGTTTTCATTTGGCTGGGAGATTTTTTTAACTCTCCTTCTATTCTGAATAACAGCCTTGCTGGACAGAGTATTCTTGACTGCTGATTTGTCCATTGCACATTGAATTTATCAAGCCACTCTCTCCTGGTTTGCCAAGTTTCTGTTGAGAAATCTGCAGCTAGCCCTATGGGTTTTCCCCTTTAAGTTAGGGCTTCTTTTGTCTCGCTGCTTTTAGGATTTTTTTCTTTACCATTTTTATTTTGCAGATTTAATTATAATATGCCTTAGTGTTGGACCACTATTGTTGATTTTGATGGGAATTCTCTATGCTCTTGGATTTGCTTCCCTCTCCAGATTAGGGAATTTTTTAGCTTTTATTTTGTTAAATAAATTTTCTGCCCCCTTTTCTCTTCTTTTTCTGGTACTCCTATAATACAAAAGTTATTATGTTTGATGGAGTCACTGAGTTGCCTAAGCAAGACCCTGCTTTTGATTCTTGGGGATATATACCTAAGAGTGAATTATATAGATTATATAGTAATTCTATTTGAAATTTTGAAATTCTATTTGAAATTTTTTTTGAGGAGCTGCCATACTATTTTTCACAGAAGCTGTACAATTTTACATACCTACTGGTGATACACAAGGATTCCAATTTGTCTTGGTTTTGTTCTGAGATAGTTTTGATTTCACAGATTACCCTGAAAGAGCCTCAGGTATCCTCAGGGGTTCCATATCATAGTCTGAAAGCAGTACTAAAAAGTCAGAGAAAATTTAATAGTAATTGTGTTAGGTATTTAAAAATTCCCAAGAGTTGTATCATTTTGTACTTTGACCAGTAATGTGTAAAAGTGCCATTTTCCTCATAGTTCTATCAACAGGGTATGTTGTCAAATTCCTATATTTAGCTAAACTGGTAGATAAAAATATTATTTCAATGAAGTTTTAGCTTACATTACTCTTATTATGAGTGGGGTTGAACATTTTTTCTTATATTAAAGGGCCGTTTGTGCTCACTTGGCTTTTTTTTAAGCATTTTATTTTTAAAGTAATCTCTATGCCCAATATGGGGCTTAAGCTCACAACCCCAAGATCAAGAGTCACATGCTCTACTGACTGAACCAGCCAGGAGCTCCTGAGCTCCCTTTTCTATAAACTGTCCATTCATATACCTGGCCCACTTGTATTTGGTTGTATATCTTTTTTTTTAATATTTTTTTTATTTATTTAACAGACAGAGATCACAAGTAGGCAGAGAGGCAAAGAGAGGGGGAAGCAGGCTCTCCGTGGAGCAGAGAGCCTGATGAGGGGCTCGATCCCAGGACTCTGGGATCATCACCTGAGCCGAAGGCAGAGGCTTTAACCCACTGAGCCACCCAGGCACCCCTGGTTGTGTCTCTTTATTCTTGATTTCAAGGAGCTCTTTTATGTTGGGAATATTAACTCTTATGCTATCACAGGAGTTGGATATCTTTGATCACTTGTCACTAGTTTATTTTGTTTATGGCATTATTTGTCAATGTAGTGGGTTTTTGATGTTTATGTAGCTAATTTATTAAATTATTTCTTTTATGGAGTCAGGATTCTGAGTCATGGTAGTAAAGACCTTTCTCATTATTCTAAGGAGGTATATAACTTTTAAAGAAAAGCCAAAATTAATTTAGATTAAATTTTTATCTGAAAAACTTGTTTTATAAAATGTTGACATTATTATTATTATTAAGATTTTACTTATTTCTTTGAGAGAGAGAGTTCCTACCACATGAGTGGTAGGAGGGGCAGAGGGAGAAGCAGGCTCCCCACTGAGCAGGGAGCCTGATACAGGACCCTGGGATCATGACTTGAGCCAAAGGCAAACACTTAACTGACTGAGCCACCCGGATACCCCTATTATTATTATTTTTTAAGAGTGTCTGCACCATGGACCATCTTCACCTAGAGGCCCAGCATTTGTGATCTGCACATCAAGGTTGTATTATGGTGCTGCCAACATCATGGTACGACTCCCTTTGAGCATCATGTTCTACCTCTTCCTCTATATTAGCCAGGAATACATCGTCCATGTTCTAGAATGGTGCACTGAATGGGATGGAATTCTAGAAGGTCAGGGAGGGAAATTTCCACATTGCCTTCTTTCTCTGTTATCTCATGGTAGAGCCCTTTTGAACAATTCCTGCCTAGTGGCCACCCTGCTTACACACCCGTGATGACAAGGACACATAATTTTCTGAGAAGACTAACTCATCCTTGGTCACTGCTGATTTTCTCTTACTCAACTCCAATCTACTTACTCTATGACCACAGCTCCCTTCTTATTTTACCCTAAGAGGTCACAAGAGAGCATGTACATATAGGCAAACTGTGTGTCAGCGCTAGGGCTGGGGTGGGGAAGTGTTCGAAGTTGATCCACCTGGCACCAGCCCCAGAGTGCCCCTTTCTGCCAAGCCCATGCTGTCTTGCTCCTACCCATGCTGTCTTCATGGAAGACAGACATCTTTATAGCTCATCATAGTGCTCAATGAATATTTACAGAATGGGTTGATGAATTAATGAACTTTGTTCGACTTTGTGCCCCCTTTCCACCCCATTACCTTTTCCATGCCAGCCCAGTGATCTATCACATCACTAGCAAAGTTAAACTTCTCAGGGGCCTCCTGGTGACCCCACTGCAGGGATGTCAGTTGCTTGGTATGAAGGTGGACAGTGCGACTAGACATCTGGGTCCCCCATCGGATGCAAACCTGCTGGAGCTTCCACAGCCAGTGCATGGTCAGATCTGTAAAATAAAGAATTTACAGTAGTGAGTCTTTCTGTTATAGACAGCTCTAGGTCAGCTGCTTAAGGAGATTCATCACAACCTTATAGGGTTCTTCCAGAAAGGAATTTGTGGTGGTTATGTGTGAATTGGCACTCAGCATTCAGTACTGTTTCCTTCTGGTGTGCCATTCTCCAAAAGCACAACACCCAGTCTAAATCTTAGCTCTCCAGCCCTTCATGACAGTCCTATAAACATCTAATTTCATGCAATAAATACTTTTGTGTTTAAAATACCGTGGTGTGGTAGATTAAATTATTTTTTCCAACAACTGCCTCCTCCCTATCATAGGATTGTGTGTCCCCATTCATTTTCATGTGACTTGCCCAGTGCATTCTGGGGAAAAGGGTGTATTCACCTCTTATTGACTTTGGCTTGTTCATGGGATATGCTTTTGTCAATGAGGTGTGAGCAGATGAGATTGTGTAGTTGGTCAGGAACTCTTGCATTTCTGTTATTATGAGAGTAATGTATCACAGATAGGTGCTATGCCTTCAGCCTGGGTCCCCGGATGGTAGCACATGTAGTGGTGAGCTAAGCCCTAACAGCCACAACCAACACACAGACTCATGAGAAAAAAAATGTGTGGATATAATAAGCTCCTGAGACATATGTTATAATTGTTACTATAGTATATGCTGACTAATACAAATGACATCTACTTCCTTCAGCTGAATCTTGACTGAGATATAATTTTTCAAGCAAAGAAAAATTTAATTTGAGGGGTGAAACATTCATTACAGGTATACCTCAAAACAATAAAGCACTTTACTAATAATATAAGGGATCTGTTATTTACCCTACTTATTAACAATCATAAATAAACAAGTCTGTATTATACATTAGTCTTTCAGGTGACTATCTAAACTAATAACATCCAAACTTTTAATTAACTGAGGTATCTTGAATACTATGCATATAGCACATGGGGCCTACACCTAGAATCGCATTAGAAATTATAACTGTTAAAAAAACAAGACAACAAAAAGAAAATTTAATTATTGTAATTATTGCTTTCATCTATGTGTTGGCTCCAGGGAACATAGTTCCAAGGCTGTGTAGGCTGGTCTCTGAGTTCCAACATGTTCACCTTGATGGGGGTGGCAGAATTTAACTCTAGGACCTTTGAGTCAATGAACCTAGCTAGAAGTCCTGCCAGTGGCTGGATTCCCATCCCCTTTTCTAGACACCAGCAGCCAGAATACTCAAAGTCAATGAACACTTGTGTCTTCTCTCCTATTTTCCACACGAACAAGTGAAAATATCCTTACCAGCTTCTAAGCAGCAATATTACTGCCTTTGTACCTTCTGGTCGCTCTCTCTTTCCATGGCTGGCTCTTGCTCATCCTTCTGGCCTTACCTCCTCAGATAGGCCTCCTTCCTGATGGCCATCCAACTCCCACCCCCTCTGACTGCCCTCCTCCCAGCCACCTCAGTCCCTCCCTTTGCTGTGCTATAGACACTTTTCCTTTGCTCCATGCTGCCTCGTCACTAAGACCAGGCCCTGTAAAGGTTCCTAGGATTGCAGCAGACTGCTTTTTCCTGGAGATTTTCACTCTCCTCCACAGCCCTGACTTCTAGAGATCAGCTAGTGACTCATCAGCCAGCATTCCTGACAATAGTGCTCACCTGCCAAGTCCTTTGGGAAGTTTCTCTGGGGGTCTCTTGGTCCGCCCTCCACCCGAGCAGACAGCTCCTGAATCCCTACCACCTTTGATAAGAATGAGCTGACCAGGAAGATAGCTCCAGGAATCCCTGGGCCTTCATGGAGACCAGAGCTAATCATTAACTATGGACAGTTCCAGGGTCTTACATGGGGTGATAGCAGTCCTCCCTGTTGTGTTTATGGAATGCACAGTCCCAGAGCCTTGTAGGGGTAGGGGGGAGGGGAAGCAGCAGAGACAGTTCTTTTAATTCAGGGAGCAAAGAGGAGATTTATGCTCAGGACTGACAGCAAGTTCTAGCTCCAACCAGGGAAAGAGAAACAGAACTTCCATGGGCTTGATGTCTGTTCTTTCACCTCCTTCAACCCCTTCTTCACTTTCTCTTTTGATGATTCTGCCTCATCTCCTTTATCTACACTCAGCCCATACAAGGTCTCACCCAGTACAGTAGCTAGGACCCCAGCTTCCTTGCAAATGACCCTCACATGTGTCTCCAGCCTGGATCTCTCTGTTGCATCCCAATCTGCTTGACCTCTCCCCTTGGATATCTGTCATTCACATCAAACATACTTTGTCCAAATCTGGGCACCTAATATTCTCTGTCTCTGCAAATTATCCCACTCCACCTATATTGTGTTGTCCACTCAATAAATATTAGCTCTTCTGTAGTTTGTTTGGCCCATAGGATCAGAAAAACAAAGACCTTCCCAGGTCATCAAGGAGTTAATATGAAAGCCTAGAGTGGGACAATAATTCCTTAAGGTCACACAGCTAACCAATCCCAGACCCACGCCTAGAATGCTAATCTCCCAGTAGAATGGCTCTCACCTGCCCAAGTTGGTGACTGGCATCTGGATCATCCAGGGTGGAAAGACAAGAGCTGGAAAGCAGAGGGCTCTCAGCCTCTGAGACAACCTGTCTTCCAGAAACACTAACCTAAGAGAAAAAATATTGCAGCTGAATAAGGGACTTCTGACATTACAGGTCACCTGAGATCCTATATTCTCTCAGATGGAAAGAGTACCCCAATGCCACAGAGCTTGCCTTTCTGCTCTCACTCTGGCCGGCCATTATGCACCCCAAGGATCTACTCAGAGAGCTAGTCCTCTGAGGTGCTGACCATCAGTGGTTCATATGCTAAAAAGGCCCCCATGACCAACAGGGATTGGGGCTCCCTAAATGCAGAAGTCTCTGTTGGAAAAATGAGTCTTGGAAATGGACAAGATTAGGGTGCTAGTTACTGAGCAATGACTCATCACTGAGGGTACAAATGCCAGAGACCCACATCAGGAGACATTTGAAGAAGTTAGAGGGCTTAAAGACCCAAGAAGCCAGGATTGAAGGTGGGAGTCTGGAGAGATAGACCTAGAGAAGGTACTAAAAGCAATCTAGTTCCTTTTTATGCTTTTCTCTGGGCAACCTAGAAATGATGTGGCTTGAAAAACCTGTTTATGTTGAGCAGCAGTCATATCCTGGGAAGAACTCCTCTTCTACCCCAGGAAAATTCATGGAACTCTACCACCTAGCACCTCTGGCCCTGAAGATTTTTGTCCCTTCTTAAATACCCCTGCAATAGCTATTCCTAAAAATCTCAGAATCACAGTCAGGAGTCTCTTCTCTTCCAGAAAGTCCTCCCCAGTGTCTGCCCTAAATACCTCTTGTTGTTGCTGTTCTCTGCCCTCTCACCAATTACCTACAATGGGGCTTCAGGCACCAGAAACAGGAAATGAGCTGAACAGCCCTTTCCCTTCTGTTCAGTCACTTCTTTTACTTTGATCACTTTGCCATGGAGGGGAGGAAAACAGGACCCCAGCAGAGACCTAAATCCTGCAGAATTAGGTACCTGAGTTGCTGTCCTTCTCTAAGGCTCTGTTAGAGGACTTTAAGAAATAGTTCTATCTGCTTGGGAAAGGGAGATGACATTTTCCATAGATATCTGGTGGAAATAAGGGATCTACCTTACCAGCCTTTCTCCTGGTCTACGAGGAGTCCCAAATGATCAACTACACTTCCCATTGCATTCTTTCTTGGGCACCTATTAGAAACATCGAAGTTGTTCACCTCTGCCTCATTTACTTCCCTGGTCTGGGGAAGGGGTACCGACTTTACCCCATCCCATGCATTCCTGCTCACTGCTACTCTCCCTGCCTTACAGAGCTCTCTTCTGAAGTCTGGATTTTCCTTTCTCCTGTGCTAGTGACACCCTCTTCCTTGTGCAAATACCCTCTGGTTCTTCAGCTCCTGTGATTATCAGCATCTTTATCCATGACTACACAGTACAGCTATATAGAAGCTATAGAAGTTCATGGTTAAGGACCAAGAACATGAAGTCTGTCTGGATTTGAATTTGGCTTCCCCTGTTAATGAGCTGTGTGTTCTCCCAGTCTTTTTTTTTTTTTTTTAAGATTTTACTTATTTATTTGACAGAAAGAGAGATTACAAGTAGGCAGAGAGGCAGGTAGAGAAAGGGAGGAAGCAGGCTCCCTGATGAGCAGAGAGCCTGATGCGGGGCTCCATCCCAGGCTGAAGGCAGAGGTTTAACCCACTCAGCCACCCAGACGCCCCTGAGCTGTGTGCTCTTAAAGAAGTTGTTACTCCTGCCCGGAATTTCAGTCTTCTTACTTGAAAATGGGGGCTAGTCCTAGGAGACCATTCAGACGTGTGAGGATTGGACTTGATTGCTGGTAGGGAGTGCTAGAAACCAGTCACCTCAGTTGCTTCTGGAGAAAGGAGCAAGTTTGACTTAAACAGACATAACTCAAATTAAATTTTTACTTATCAAAGAGGACTTCAACCACCTGCACTTTGACCTCAGTCTGTACTTTCTAACAAATTAAACTCTTCTTTCCAGATTACCTTTTGACTCAGGCAAAAGACCCTGTGGGCAAAGTACCTCCTGACTGAACAGAAACTACCCCTCAAGCAATAGTAACGACTGCCCTGATGTAGCAAGACCCTGTGTGACTGACTTCAAGGCAATGTTCCACCTGACCTTTACTCCACCCCCCACCCCACCCCATACTCAATGACCTTTGTCCCACATTTTCTTTATATAAGCCTGGAACTATTTTCAACACTTTGGAGACTTTGAGATGCTAGTCTGCTGTTTTGCTGGTGTTGGCCTCACTGAAATAAATTCCTTTCTCATTTACCACCACTTGTCTCTCTACCTTTGGATTTTATCAGCAGTGGGTGTCTGAACCTGATCTGTTTGAGACCCCAAGAGCCGGGTGCCCTTGCACACCTTTACCCCAGCTACATTTACTTTTTCAAAAAAGTAGTAAGTAAAAGTTTTTCTTAAAAAATGCATTCTCATATAGTAAAACACTCAGCAAATTATAGCAAGACTAGAATAGGAGACTTGGAGAACAGTGTTTGGACTCCACACACCCGTATGTACAGAGGGTCTGGGAGTCACTAACCATTCCTATTGATCACCTAGAGATCCCAGAGATCACCCCCAATCTCTGATGCAGCAGATTTGGAGAATGAGGGTTGTGGTCCTGGAATCATAATTAGGGTCCCACAAGTGGAAGGAAGCTCAAGAAAAAGTAATTTATCCTCCCAGAAATAGGGGCAAAATGACCAACAGACCTATCTGGTTTGGAAGTTCTGGAGCCAATTTTCCCCAGATAAGCAGAATACCATATTCCCTGCAAACATCTGGTTTTGCCAATTAGTCAACAGATACTTATTGACTGCTGTTCTCAGATGGTCACAAATGTGACTGATACAGATCTCTCCCAGTTTGGAGGCAAGGTAGCTAATGACATGGAAAGTGATGAGTTTTCAAGAAAAAGTAATACTGCCCAGGGGTCGGGGAGGGAAGAGAGATCTCACTTCCCTCTTGAAGAGAGAGTTACTTTTTCTTGAAAACTCATCACATTCTAACACACTATAGAATTTACTTATTCATTATTATTATTTTTTTTGCCTGTATCTCCTTCCATTAGAATCTAAAACACATGAGGAAGAAGATCTTTGCCTGTTTTGGCGGTTATTTAGCTCAAGAACTTGGAACTGTATCTAGCACGCAGTAGGTACTCAATAAACATTACAGTAAATGAGTAAGGGCTACTAAGACCAACAGACTGCAGAAGTAAGAAAAAATAACCACACACACCCTGGGTAAGCCTGGGCTAGGGAAAAAGAGATAGCTCTAAGTTGGATTTCAGTTTAGATTTAAATTGGACTAAATATTTTAATGCTTGAAAATGAGGTATAAGAAGGAACAAAAAGATAAGGAGTATATCCAAGGGCATACAATCCTCTGGGTGAGGAAGAGAAAGTGGACATAGTGGGTCTGAATATCAGCGGCAGGAGGAAAAAAAATACAAAGCTACTGTCTGACTGTAGGCCATCAACCCCAGCCTACTTAGCATCTCCATTATTGCTGCCACCATATGGTTAGGTAGGGTATACTGGGATCCCTCAAAAAGATCCCTGAGATGGGCAGAAGGGAAAGCTTTGCAAAAGAAGACTTAAAAGCTGAGCCTTAGTACCACTGAGCCCTCAGGCCAGGAAGAGGCAAAGTGGGTGAACAAAGGGACCACCTCCTTACACCACACACAAAAATAAATTCAAAAGTGGATCAGAAACCCAAATGTGAAACCTGAAACCATAAAAATCCTAGAAGAGAACACAGGTAATAACCTCTCTGACATCAGCTGTTGCAGCTTTTTTTAGATATGTCTCCTGAGGCAAGGGAAACAAAAGCAAAAGTAACCTATTGAGATTACATCAAAATAAAAAGCTTCTGCACAGCAAAGGAAACAAAAAAACTAAAAGAGAACCAACTGAATGGGAGAAGATATTGGCAAATGACATACCAAAAAAAGGGTTATTACCAAAAATACATAAAGAACTCAAACAAATCAACACCCAAAAAATAAATAATCCAATTAAAAATTAAAAAAAATAATCCAATTAAAAAAAAAAGACATGAACAGACATTTCTCCAAAGAAGACATACAGATGGCCAAAAAATACACGCTCATCACCACTTATCAGGGAAATGCAGATCAAAACTGTAATGAGATATCCCTCACACCCATTAGAATGGCTAAAATCAACAACACAAGAAACAATAGGTGTTGGTGAGGACGGGGAGAAAAAGGTAAAGGAACCTTCCCGTGCTGTTAATAGGAATGCAAACTGGTGCAGCCACTGTGGAAAACAGTATGGAGTTTCTTCAAAAATTTAAAAATAAATCTACCTTAGGAACCAGCAACCACACTACTGAGTATTTACCCAAGGAATACAACAACACTCTTTCAAAGGGATACATGCCTCCCTATATGGATAGCAGCATTTTTACAACAGCCAAGACATGGAAGCAGCCCAAGTATCCACAGCTAGATGGATAAAGATGTGTTCATAGAGTGGAATATTATTCAGCCATAAAAACGAATGAAATCTTGCCATTCGCAATGACATGGATACAGCTAGGAAGTATCATGCTAAAGTGAAATAAGTCGTTCAGAGAAAGACAAATACCACAGATTGCACTCATATGTGGAATTTAAGAAATGAAACAAAGAAGCAAAGGAAAAGAGAGAAAAATAAACCAAGAAACACATCCTTAACTACAGAGAGCACACTGATGGGTTACCAGAGGGGAGGTGGGGGGTGGGGAAGGGGTGAGACAGGTAATGGGGATTGAGGACACATGTGGTAAATGAACACGGGGTGCGGCAGGCAAGTGCTGAATCACTATATTGCAAACCTGAAAAGAATACGACACTGCATGTCAACTTCCTGGAATTAAATAAAAACTTACCAAAAGAGGGAAAGGAATGGGGTGAAAAGTGTGAGAAGGAGAAAGAGAGAGGAACCTGAGAGTAGTGGGCAGGGGTCCTGGCAGAGACTGGAGAGGGGTGGAGACCCAGGGAGGGGCTGCTATGCAAGGTATCCCCAGCTTCAGTCTTTCCATCTGTCAAGTGGAGAGAGCCTAATGCCTTCTTCTCAGGATTTGAGTGAGAAATGGGTTGGTTCTGTTTTCCCCAATGTGGGTTTTGCAAGGTGATTTTGGTTGAGCAGCGTTCACGTTCATGGTTCTTTTGGTGCATACTGGCAAAAAAAAAAAAGAAAGAAAATGAACAGAACGTCAGACTCATCTTCTAATGCATGTATATATTGCTTAGGGCAAAGATGCTTTCTTTTTTTTTTTTTTTCATGTATCATTTTTTAAATTAGTATTTTCTTTTTTTTTTTTAATTTTAATTTTTTATTTTTTATAAACATATATTTTTATCCCCAGGGGTACTTTCTTTTAAAGAGGATTTGATTTACAGCGCAGATGGCGTGTGGAGAGAGTCACAATCCCAAAGGCAGCATGGGAGGAGTGAAGGTGGGGAATAAGAGAGTGAAAGGACCTCAGCAGAGCATGTAGCACAGTGCCAGGTTGTCAATAGAGGGATGGTAGCCGCTCTTGACTTCTAGGGCTGGGGCTGCTGGTGGGGAGGTGTGGATTGCTGGTGCCTGGCTCCCAACCTTTCAGCAGCCTCTGGGAGTTTGGCCTTTTTCCTTTCAAAGCTGAGCTCGGCTGAGGCAACTGTGAAGAGTTAGCTTGGCAGGGGTGGGGGTTGGTCAAGTGCATCAGGGGGTGCAGAGGGGGTTTGAGGCAGAATTGAGGAGGGTGGACAGGAAGGGGTGAGGGTGGGCGGGCCTCCCCACACCCTGCTACCACCCTTCATCATCACCCACCCTTCAGGCTTATGCTGACTGAAGTCTGGACAAAGGACCTCTCTGATTACAGCTGGAGAAGAACAGAATGGTTCAGCCCAGAATGGTTCAGCCCAGCCTCAGATTCCTATGCTAATGTCCTAATCCCCAGTACCTCAATATGTGGTTGGAATTTGGAGATGGGGCCTTTGAAGAAGTGCTTAAGTTACAGTGAGGTCCTCAGGCCCTCATCCAACCTGAGTGGTGTTCTTATAAGAGGAGATCAGGAGACAGACAGGAGACGGGAGGAAAGATCATGTGAGGACACAGAAGACGGCTGTCTACAAACCAAGGAGAGAAGCCTCAGAATTAAACTAACCCCACTGACACCATGATCTTGGACTTCCAGCCTCAAGAACCAAGGAAATAAATTTCTCTTGTTAAAGCCTCCCAGTCTATGGTACTTTGTCATGGCAGCCCAAACAGATTAATACAGGTACTGACTGGGTTGACTTTTGCTTATTGTTATATTTCCGGAGCCCAGCACTGAGTAGGTGCTCAATAAATATTGATTGGTGGCTGAATGGAGGTCCCGCAGGTTGGCTAAGTGGCACTGAAGATCACGTTGAGTTTCCATCTGCTTCATCTCTGCATGGCTGGTGTCAGAGGCCCAGAGCTACTTCTTTCCGTTTCAGGGCCTGAGATGTGGTTTTGGGTCCTTGCATCTTTTGTGATGGGCACAACATAATACACTAGTCTTCAGCAGATGATTGTTGGAGGCAGAGTGTGATTTGGGGGAATCGTTTCTTTAAGATACTTTTTTCATTATAATAGTTATACATACTTACTGAGAAATCTTGGAAAATAGAGAAACACAGAGGAAAGAAAAAAAAATATCAACCACTATTTTCAATCCCCAGGAATACTTGTTTTAACATAAGTATTTCTTTTCAGGCTTTTTTTCCATAGTTTTTCCTTTACCATTCAAAGTTATGGTTCTCCACTACACATATATTATTTTTATTCTTTTTTTTTTTTTGTCAGAGAGAGAGAGGGAGAGAGAACGAACACAGGCAGACAGAGGCAGAGGGAGAAGCAGACTCCCCGCCGAGCAAGGAGCCCGATGTGGGACTTGATCCCAGAACACTGGGATCATGACCCGAGCCGAAGACTCAACCAACTGAGCCACCCAGGCGTCCCTATTATTTTTATTCTGATTTAAACTTAATTTAGTTCAAGTATGCCCCAAGACCTATTTTTAAAGGTCACATAATACGTTACTGAGTTAAGCTACTACAACTTAGTCATTGTCCTACTGGCTGGACATTGTTTTTTTTTTTTCTTTGTTGTTGTTGTTATAGTTATAAACAATGCTCCAGTACGTATCCTTGAATCCTTTATTTTGCAGTAATTACTGAAGAAGGACTTTCCAGATGAAAGGGTAGGACCAATTTTTCATGTCCCTGGATATGATTACCAAACGGCTTTATCAAAAGGGTCAAGTGGTGACTCCCCACGAGCAGTGAATTCGAGATCACAGGAGCCCTGACTTTATGGCGACCTGTCCTCAGAGGATCAGCTGGAAATAAGACAGTGGGCAGCTGCTGAGGATGCCTTCAGACAGAGGAGGGGGAAGTCAAGCCATCAAACATACACTAGGCTGGCAGGGGCTGTGCATCTGGGTTAGTGACATTCTTCTGCTCTCTTCCAGGGTCCTGCTCATTTGTAACTGAAAGTCTTCGATGTTCACAGTGTTGAAGGGATGATGCCCCAGACAAGGGCTAACCAGTGATCCCATCAGTTCCTCTTAAAGTTTCAGAGGCCTATGGGGCCTTTCGGGGGTTGCCTCTCATCTCCCCCCACTCTTGGATTCTCAATTTATTCCTTTGGATCTTTCCAGAAACCGTCTTGGGCAGTTCTGAAACAAAGGCCACCTAGTGACCATAAAACAAAAACAGTTTGAAATCATTTCCTAGAAGGACTTCTGACCTGAAAGAATCATTACCCTCTGCCACTTTGTTGAAAGTGTCCATGACTCATAGTTTTCTCTAAATGGCAATGACCAAAATGGCCAGGGTCTGGGGCACATGATCTTGCCCACAGAGATTCAGCCCCGCCCCTCCACACCCCCATTCTCCCACCCCCCTGAATCTGATGTCTGTCACTTCTTAGAGTAGGAACAAACTGGTTTGGGGTGGGCCCAGTGAGGAAACAGGGAGAAAAGGCTGAAGGAGAAGCTCTGTTATTTGTACCTTCATCACCCACACCCCTCACCCCCTGGGGCTTGGCCCTGACTGAGAGCAGATGCAGTGTGTGCTCAGGTGATTTCTCAGCTCCTCAAGCCCTAGAACCCCTGATGTTTACCTTCCTGGGATACTTGTATGGAGCAGTCACCCTTTTCACATGCTCCTGGAGCTCCTGAGTTAGTTTCTCAGGATCTTGAGAGGAGTAAGATGGAGAAAGGACAATAAAGGCCTTCACCACCTGCCAGAAGAAAACAAAAACAAACCCTCCAAAACCAGAAAGAATCAATCCCTTTATAACAACTTATTTCTCCTTTTGCCAGCCAAGCATGAAAGTTCTGCCAGCGCCTCTGGCTCAGCCAGAAAAATGGACAACATCATTTTTTTCCCCTATTGTCTCCATTCCAGGACCAACTATTGGAAGCACTGACTTTTGTAGACTGATTCCTGGATCCTACCTGTTGCCCAAACTGCTTCTCTTTCCTAAAATAATACTGTAAGCAGCCAAGGGGCTTCTTTTCTGATGCAAATACTCTGTGGAAAGAGAAGCTTCACAATTTCCCCAGGGTCCCTTACTTCCAAGTCTCTGTGACTGGAAAAGTACCTGGCAGAGATTTGGACATGCAGGACTGGGAATAATGCACTGAGGGGAAGTGGGTATTTCTGAGCCTGCATGTATACGTGTTTCCAGCCAGCAAACATTTTGCTGCACAGCTTCCATGCCACATGTCCTGAGGGACATTCTGTTACCTTGGCTGTTACTGCCTGAGCCTTTCTTAGCAGGCTGCCTCCCATTAAGAAGGAAGAGTCCTGACACACTGCAACCTGACACATGGTTTCTGATAGGAGTGGAAGAGGTCAAAGGCCAGTAGGTTGCTAACCCACCCCAGCATATAGCTCTGTCAAGGTGGGGGTTCACCATCCCAAGCCCTGTTAGGTGGGGGTTCACCATCCTTGCATGCTTCCCAAAAGCAGGCATCTCACTACATTTCATGTTCAGATAGATCTGGTGATTGGGAAAGGCTCTCTCTGACTGTTAAAACTATTAAACATGTTCTGACTACTTTCAATGCACCAGGCTCCATTCTGAGTATATGCAGATTAACCACACACACCCATCTGTCACAACCCAAGCTAACTTGCGATATACAATGCGAGGTATACTTTTCCAGGTGTGATTTCTCCAGAACATATATGGGGCTCCGACCTCCCTTATTCTAAATCATTGGCCTCAAATTTTAACAGGCATCAGAATCACTTGGATAGGGGCTTCTAGTCAAAATGAAGAAGGCCTGGGCTGCATCCTCAATCACTCTCATTCAGCAAGACTGACTTGAGGTCTAGAAATCTGTATTTTAAACAAGAATCCCAGATGATGCAGCTGTGAGTAGTCTAGGGCCCTGACTTAGAGACCCACTCCTTTGCCCTGGTGCTTCTGAGAACACACATAGCCTGATGTCGTACTAACTTTCGTAAGGTAACTACACTATACTGTAGGGATATGTTGGATTTGCCAGTGAAAAGCTTCATTTCTCCCACTCTGTCTACTTCTCTGAGACCGATGGGAAGGAATTTGCATTTCTCCTGGGAGAGGTCAGCTTATTAAATTTGGCTCACGCTTCTGATACAGCAGGGTCATGCTGGATACTTATTCTGTCATCCCTTAAGATGGATATTCCTCTCAGGTTAGCACTGTCAGCAGCCATGTGTGCTTGTTATATCCTCATCTGCAAATGGGAAAGGGCTCTACATCGGCCAGGACAAATGACAGAGACTGAATCCACTGCCAAGCTCTCCTGTCTAACGTCCACCTCTTTTGGACCCAGTTCCAGGTCCATTTGACACGAAAGTGATGGTATCCTCTCCTCGTGTCCCTCTCAAGAGTCGGCCTCTAAAGACATGACATTAATGCTTAACCGAAAGGAATGTGTGGCATTTCAGACTTTGTAGTACCCATGTGGAGTGAGATAGGGGGGAATGTGGGTCTTCCAGCTCACTCTGCTGGGTGCGAACAGGTAAAGAACCAGGAGGCAATGTTCTTGGCTGGACTGTTACCTCCCCTCTGATGGAGTCCGGACTGCTGACCACTGCAGCCTCCAGAACAGCAGGGTGCTCAGCAAGGGCATTTTCCACTTCAACGGGCCCAATCCGGTAGCTGGAAGAGAAAAACAAACTCTTCCAAGTGACCCCCCCCCCACACACACACACACAAAGCTTCAAAGGGAGAAGGAAAGAGCAGACAGCTTGACCTTGAGGAATTAATCACATCGTCATTTCTTCCCGAGAACCAAAAGTAGCCATCCTTGTCCTTGTGGGCTCGGTCCCCCGTGATGTAGAAGTCCCCTCGTTCTGATGCCTCTGTCTTCTCAGGATTGTTCTGGAAGACAAAGTAAACACATGAAGGGCCATCTTCGAACAGCAACTCAAGCCAGCTCTGGCCTTCACAGGCCCATGCAGGAGGCTGGGGACCTATAAAAGCAGTTCCCAAAGACCATGCAGGCCAGAATTTCCCACTGGACTAGGAGTTGTGAATTTATACACTTTCTCTCTCTTAAATAGAAGGAGATGCCCGGAAATGGTTAAGGACAGCCACTTGCTACCATTCCTTGGAAGGGTCCAAGAAAGCATAGTTAAATGTAGGACAGTGGACACAGGGTCACTGGCTCTATTTTTTAAGATAAAAGAACATACTGATATTCTTTGTGCTCAGGAATCCTTGAAGGTAGGAAGAGAGCAGTTGGCCAAAAGGCAAGAGTCGAGGAAAGACGAAAAGCTAATCAAACTCTGATTCTCAAAACTTTAAAGAAGCTACTTGAAACAAACAAACAAAAACAAAATTACAGCTGCGTGCAACTATCCAGGTGTGTCTCAAAACCATTATGCTGAGTAAATGAAAGCAGACAAGGAGTTAAGATGGTGGGGGATCAGGGGAACCTCAAGTTTGTCTCGCCCCTCAGATATAGCTAGATAGTAATCCAAACACTCTGAACACCTGAGAAATCAATCGGAGTTCTGAGAGAAGAAAAACTCCAGTCTACAAGTAGAAAAGTGACTACCTTTTGGTAGGTAGGAGATGCAAAGACTTGAACTTGGGGAGACAGAGCTGTGGATCCAGTGGCAGGGAGGGAACCCACAGGTGGAGGCTACCACAAAGCATTATAAGCAGCAAGGCACAAAACTGGAACTTTTAGAAGTCTGCTACCATGGATATGTGCCTGGCTTAAAGGTGCTCAGGTGGCAAAGCAGGGCAGAACTCACATGGTCTCTCAGGATCCCCTGGTCACAAGAAGGACAGATGGCACCTAAGTGCTGCATTGTTTCCAGGCACAGGAGCGTAGAAGGTGGCTGAAAACAGCCAGTGCAGGTGCTGGCTTTCTGCTCTGTTTTGCCATAAACTGTGAATCGCTCTGATAACTATGAAACTGTGACCGCTTTCCTAGTACAGGCCTGGCAAACAGCAGAAGCATAGGGAGACACCCCCTCACCCTCCTCCCCAGTGCTCCAGGGAGAACAGCACAGTCTGACCTGCAGGAGTCCCTAAAATGTAGGAGTTTTGAAATTCAGTTGTGCGCCAGAGATTTAGAAAAAAAAACAAAAAAAACAAAATTCTCAGAGACAGGCAGGGTAAATGTAGGGTTCTGATGGAAACCAGGGATACAAGAGTAACTGCTCTTCCGTGAGGGCTCACTGAAGAGTGGGGGGGCATGAACTTTCAACTGCAGGACTAGAAGGTGGGGGGCTGTCCTAGTCACTCTATGCATCATCACTGAAAGGCTTCAGGGAGAAAAAGAGCACCACCTGGTGGAGTCCAGAGCCTCTAACACCAACCCCTGCCTCCCATTTGCAATCTGGAGGCCCATATGCACTAAGGCAAGTCCATCTGAGAATCAGTGCAACAGGCCTCTCCCCCAGAAGTCCTGCACAAACAACTCACTCACACAAAGTCTACTGATCATAGAGGGTTGCAAAGCTTCAGCTCTAAGGGAAAATAGTGTCTAGACTCCTTTGTACTTTTATTCTTTATTTTTAAATTTTTTTCATTTATTTTCTTATTTTTTCAATTATTTTAAAAAATTTATTAATGTCTAAAATTTTTGTTTTCATATATACTACATATATACTATTTTTTTGTTTACTTTCATTGTATTTTTCTTCTTTCTTATTTTGGGATCTAGATTCTTTTAATAAGCAGACCAAGAAACACCCAGGATCTAGTTTTTTTGTTTTGTTTTGTTGTTGTTGTTTTCTTTTTTCTTTTTCTCTCTTCTTTTCATTTCTGGACAGAATGGCGAGCTGGAGAAATTCACCCCAAAAGAAAGAACAGGAGGTAGAACTCATGGACAGGGATTTAATCAATATAGATATAAGTAAGATGTCTGAACTAGAATTTAAAACAACAATTAAAAGGATACTAGCTGGGCTTGAAAAAGGCATACAAGATCCTAGAGAATCCCTTACTCCAGAGATAACAGAACTAAAATCTGTTAGACCGAAATTTAAAATGTTGTAACTGAGATGCAATTCCAGATAGAGGCCATAAAAAGGAGGATGGATGAATCAGAGGGCTGAATCAGTGATACAGTAGACAAAATTAAGGAAAATAATGAGTTGAAAAAAAGAGGGTAAGAAAGGTGATGGACCATGGAGGCAGATTTAGGGAACTCAGTGACTTATTAAAACATTGTAACATTCATATCATAGGAATCCCAGAAGATGAAGACAGAGGAAAAAAAGGGCAGAAGGTTTATTCAGACAAATTATAGCTGAAAACCTCCCTAATCTGAGGAAGGACACAGATATCAAAATCCAAGAAGCACAGAGAACTCCCATTCAATTCAACAAAAACCGACAACCACCAAGGCATATCATAGCCAAATTCACAAAATGCACAGACAAGGAAAGAATCCTGAAAGCTGCAAGGGACAAGAGGTCCTTAAGCTAGAAGGGAAGACAGAACCTAAGCTAGGTTCTTGGCAGATCTGACCACCAAAATATGGCAGGACAAAAAGGACTGCAAGAATATATTCACCATGCTGAACAGAAAAAAATATGCAGCCAAGAATTCTTTATCCAATAAGACTATCATTCAGAGCAGGAGAGATAAAGAATATCCTAGACAAACAGAAACTAAAGTAGCTTGTGACCACTAAACCCCTGCAAGAAATTTTAAGGGGGACTCTTTGCTTGGAGAAAAAAAGACCAAAAGCAACAAAGACTAGAAAGGACCAGAGAACATCACCAGAAACACCAATCTACAGATAACAAAATCGCACTAAATTGGTATCTTTTACTAATGACTCTGAATGTAAATGGACTAAATGCTCTATAATGAAAAGGCATAGGGTATCAGGATGGATAAAAAAATAAGACCCATCTATATGCTGCCTACGAGAGACTAGACCCAAAGACATCTGCAGATTGAAAGTGGAGGATGGAGAACCATTTATCAAGCTAATGGATGTCAAAAAAAAAAAAAAAAAAAAAAAAAAGCCAGAGCAACCATACTTCTATCAAACTAGATTTTTTTAAAAAGATTTTATTTATTTAATTGAGAGAGAGAGAGAGAGAGAGAGAGAATGAGCAAGGAAGAGAGGCAGAAGGAGAAGCCAACTCCCCACTGAGCTGGGAGCTCAAAACAAGGCTCAGTTCCAGGGCTCTGGGGTCATGACCTGAGTGGAAGGCAGCTGCTTAACTGACTGAGCCATCCAGGCACCCTGGCAAACAAGATTTTAAACAAAGACTATAATAAGAGATGAAGAAGGGCATTTTATCATAATTAAGTGATCTAGCCAACAAGAAGATCTAACAATTGTGAATATTTATGCCCCCAACATAGGAGCACCCAAATATATAAAACAATTAATAACAAACATAAATAATCTCAGCGATAATAATACAATACTAGTAGGGAACTTTAAGACCCCACTTACAGCAATGGACAGGTCATCTATGCAGAAATTAAACAAGCAAACAATGGCTTTGAATGTCACACTGGACCAGATGGACTTAACAGATATATTGAGAGCATTTCATCGTAAAGCAGCAGAATACACATTCTTTGCAAGTGCACATGGGACATTCTCCAGAATAGATCCTATACTAGAGACAAATAAGCCCTCAACAAGTACAGAAAGGCTGAGATCATACCATGCCTATTTTCTGACTGCAACACTACAAAACTTGAAATCAATCATAAGAAAAAATTTGCAAAGACCACAAGTACATGGAGGTTAAAGAATGAATGGGGGATGCCTGGTGGCTGAGTCAGTTAAGTGCCTGCTTTCAGCTCAGGTCATAATCCCAGGGTCCTGGGATGGAGTCCCACATCAAGCTCCTTGCTTGGCAGGGAGCCTGCTTCTCCCTCTGCCTGCCGCTCCTCCCCACTTGTGCTTGCTCTTTCTCTGACAAATAAATAAATAAAATCTAAAAATAAGAAAAGAATAAATGGGTTAATCAGGAAGTTAAAAAAGAAATTAAAAAACACAGGGAAGTGAATGAAAATAAAAACACACCAAATTTGGGATGCAGCAAAGGCGGTCCTTGAGGGAAGTATACTGCAATACAGACCCACCTCAAGAAGCAAGAAAAATCTCAAATACTTAACCTAACCTTACACCTAAAGAAGCTAGAAAAGGAATAGCAAATAAAGCCTAAAGCCAGCAGAAGAGAGGTACTTGGGTGGCTCAACCAGACAAAGACCCCCACAAAAAAGGAGAATTACCGACCAGTATCCCTGAAGAACATAAATGCAAAAATTCTCAATAAAATACTAGCAAATCAAATTCAATAGTACATTAAAATAATTATTCATCATGATCAAGTAGGATTTATCCCTGGGCTTCAGGAATAGTTCAGTTTGTGCAAATCAATCAACATGATAGACCACATTAATAAAAGAAAAAGTAAGAACAATATGATCATCAGTAGATGCAGAAAAAGCATCTTATCCAAATATCCTTTCCTGATAAAAACCCTTAACAAACTAGGGATAGATGGAACATACGTCAACATCATGAAGGCCATATATGGGAAGATCCACAGCTAGTATCATCTTCAATGGGAGAAAAACTGACAACTTTCCCATGTGGCCAGGAACAAGACAAGGATGTCCACTCTCACCATTACTAGTCAACATAGTACTGAACATCTTAGCCTCAGCAATCAGACAACAAAAAGAAATGAAAAGCATCCAAACTGACAAGGAAGAAATAAAACTTTCTCTGTCTGCAGATGACATAATACTCTATGCAGAAAACCTGAAAAACTCCACCAAAAAATTGCTAGAATTTGCACACAAATTCAGCAAAGTTGCAAGATGTAAAATCAATGTCCAGAAACCTGTTGCATTTCTATATACCAATAACAAAGCAGCAGAAAAATAAATCAAGGAATCAATCCCATTTGCAATTGTACCAAAACCAGTATGATACCCAGGAATAAACCTAACTAAAGAGTCTGCAAACTATAGAACACTTATGAAAGAAACTGAAGAGGACACAAAGAAATGGAAAAACATTACATGCTCATGAATTAGAAGAACACTGTTAAAATGTCTATACTACCCAAGGCAATCTACACACTTAATGCATTCCCTATCAAAATACCAACAGAATTTGCCACAGATCTAGAACAAACAATTCTAAAATTTGTATGGAACCACAAAACACCTTAAATAGCCAAAGCAATCTTGAAAAAGAAAAACAAAATGAGGTGTTACAATTTCAGATTTCAAGCTATATTAGAAAGCTCTAGTCCTCAAGACAATACAGTAGTGGTACAAAAACAGACACAAATGGAACAGGGAACCCAGGAATGGACTGAAAACTATATGGTCAACTAATCTTTGATAGAGCAGGAAAGGATTTCTAATGGAAAAAAGACAGTCTCTTCAACAAATGGCATTGGGAAAACTGGACAGCAATAAGCAGAAGAATGAAATTGGACCATTTTCTTACACCATACACAAAAGTAAATTCAAGATGGATGGAAGACCTCAATGCCAGACAGGAAACCATCAAAATCCTAGAGGTGAACACAGGCAGAAACCTCTTGGACTCAACTGTAGTGATTTCTTACTAGACACAATGCCAAGAAGGGAAACAAAAGCAAAAATGAACTACTTGGACTTCATCAGGATAAAAAGCTTCTGCACAGTGAAGGAAACTATCAACAAAACTAAAAGGCAGCCTACAGGATGGGAGAAGATATTGGCAAATGACATATGTGATAAAGCATTAGTATCCAAAATCTGTAAAGAACTTACCAAACTCAACACGCAAAAAACAAATAATCCAGTTAAGAAATGCGCAGAAGACATGAATAGATACTTTTCCAAAGAAGACAGATAGCTAATAGAAACATGAAAAGATGCTCAACATCACTATTATCAGGGACATACAAATCAAAACCACAATGAGATAACACACACCTGTCAGAATGGCTAAAATTAATAACACAGGACACACCAGGTGTTGGTCAGGATGTGGAGAAAGGGAAACTCTTACACCACTAGTGAGAATGAAAGTTGGTGAGGCCACTCTGGAGAACAGTATGGAGGTGCCTCAAAAAGTTAAAAATAGAACTATCCTATGACCCAATAATTGAGCTACTAGGTATTTACCCAAAGGATACAAAAATACAGATTCAAGGGTTACATGCATCCTGATGTTTATAGCAGAATTATCAACAATAGCCAAACTATGGAAAGAGCCCAAGTGTCCACTAACTGATGAATGGATAAACAAGATGTAGAGTGTGTGTGTGTGTGTGTGTGTGTGTATGCCATATCCATGTATTTAGATATACATGAATATATGGTATGTATTTATAATGGAATATTATCAGCCATCAAAAAAATGAAATCTTGCCATTTGCAATGATATGGAGGGAGCTAGAATGTATTATGCTAAGTGAAATAAGTCAGTAAGAAAAAGACATGCAGTATGTATGATCTCACTCATATGTAGAATTTAAGACCGGTAACAGATGAATATAAGGGAAGGGGGAAAAGAATAAAAGGAGAGGGAAACAAGCCATTAAAATGACTCTTAACAATAGGGAATAAACTTAGGGTTGATAGAGGCAGAGGGGGGATAGGCTAGAGGGATGATGGGCGTTAAGGAGGGCTTCTGTTGTGATAAGGAAATGGGTGCTGTATGTAAGTGGTGAATCACTGAATTCTACTCTGGAAACCAATACTGCACTGTATGTTAACTAAGTAAAATTTAAGTTAAAAAATAAAATAAAAAGTGAATTTAAAAGAAAGAACCAGGGGGTGCCTGGGTGGATCAGTCAGATAAGCATCTGCCTTTGGCTTAGGCCTGATCTTAGGATCCTGGGATCAAGCCCTATGTCAGGCTTTCTGCTCAGCGGGGAGTTTGCTTCTCCCTCTCCCTCTGCCTCTGCCTCTATCCCTACTTGTGTGCTTTCTCTCTCTCTGTCAAATAGATAAATGTCTTATTAAAAAAGTAACGAGGGGCGCCTGGGTGGCTCAGTGGGTTAAGCCTCTGCCTTCGGCTCAGGTCATGATCCCAGGGTCCTGGGATCGAGCCCCGCATCCGGCTCTCTGCTCAGCAGGGAGCCTGCTTCCTCCTCCCTCTCTGCCTGCCTCTCTGCCTACTTGTGATCTCTCTCTGTCAAATAAATAAATAAAATCTTTAAAAAAAAGTAACGAGACACACAAAAATGAATACTTATAATCCTATTTACATAAAGTTATTTTTTAAAAAGGCAAAAGTATTCTATTAGCAACAACAAATAATTTAGCAAAAGCTGATGGCTTGGGTATTGACTGTTAGAGAGCCCAAGGGAACTTGCTGGGGTGACAAGAAGGTTCTATATCTTGATAGCAGTGGTGGTCACACAAGTGTATATAGGTGTCAAAAGTCACTGACCTATACGCTTGTCGTTCTTACCCATTGCTGTAGACTTAGTGGCATGAAGAAGTCACTCAATAAATAATGAATGAATAAATTATTAAGAAAAGTCAAGGATTTGCTATTGCTTACAAAAATGATTATAAGGAAATAGATTAAAATTTTAAAATTACCTCTGCTTAATGTATTATTGCATTACTGTTTGGGTATTTTGTTTTGTTTTGTCTTTTAAAGATTTTATTTATTTATTTGAGAGAGAGAGCATGAGAGGGGAGAAGGTCAGAGGGAGAAGCAGACTCCCCATGGAGCAGGACTCAATGCAGGACTCGATCTCAGGACTCTGGGATCATGACCTGAGCTGAAGGCAGTCACTTAACCAACTGAGCCACCCAGGTTTTTTGTTTTGTTTTGTCTTTATTTTATTCTGGCTGGTAAGTTTCTGTGACTTTAAATGAAATATGATGAAAGACTATCTCTCTTGTAGTTATAGAAAAGCCACAAAAATTCATTCTAAAAACGAATGGACTGATTTTCACTGTGTCTTCCAGTGCTGTAGCTGAGCGATGGCATCATATACACACCAGGTGGAATCCCTAATAAAGCCATGGTTCTTGACTTCGGCTCCACATAATCCACATCATAGGAAAGTCTGATCTCATCTTTGATCTCAGTGGGGCCCGAGTATCAGTCGTGCTTTGAAGCTTCCAAGGTGTTTCTAGTGTGCAACCAAAGCTGAAACCATGTCAGTAGAGATTTACAGAGAGAGTGTGGCAAAAACAAAGCCCATAATAAACACTCACTGAAGCAGGCATGAGGGAGAGGTCATTCCTGGATTATCATAGAAATTCAGACTAGAGTCCTTGGACATAATAAGCTCTGCCAGCTGACTCCTCTCCACATAAGACTTAAGATAAAAAGAATTCTGAAACTAGGCTCTGATACAAATTGCAGTTTGACTTTTGTGAAGTCCCTTCTCTTCTCTGAGCTTCAATTTTCTCATCGTTAGGGGCACCTGGGTGGCTCAGGTGGTTAAGTGACTGCCTTCAGTTCAAGTCATGATCTCGGGATCCTGAGACCCAGCCCTACATCGTGCTTCTTGCTCAGTGGGGAGTCTGCTTCCCCCTCTGCCTGCTACTCCCCGCTGCTTGTGCTTTCTTGTGCTCCCTCTCCCTCTCTCACAAATAAAGAAATAAAATCTTTTTTAAAAAATTGTCACCATTGAAATGATGGGGTGTCCCCTGTGTTATAAATTTGCACTCTCAGACATATCTGTGCTTAAATCCATGTCCTGGACACACTAGTTGCTTGACATTGGATAAGTCAATCTTCTCATTTCCTCATCAATAATAGTGCCAACCTACCTCATGCAGTTATTGTAAGGGTTAAACAAGTGTTTATAAATCTCAGAACACAATGCTCAGCACACAGAAATCACTGTGAAAATGGCATTCCCTGCCACTTACCAAATAGCAACTGAAGAAACAGAAGGGGCGGGTGGGCCTGACTCGGACAGCAAGATTCCCCTCTTGTCCTGGAGGCAGGATGTTGCCCTCATCATCCACGATCTGGCAGAGAGATCAGAGGGCCGTGTCTGGATATCTGTGCAGCCAGACCACCCCAGCAGCTGAGCCTGCTGTCGCTAACCAGGACATGCATTTTGCTCTCCTCTTTGAACCAAGCCTCACCAACAGTTGGGCAAGGCTGCCTACCTGCACATCGTAAGGTGGGGATGCTTTCCCCATGGATCCAGACTTGATTTTCATGCCTTTTGGATTGGCACAGATTAAAACCTGGAGAGAAAGCAGTTCCAGAAAGGTGGAGATGTATCCCTGTAGCTTCCTCCTTCCTGGTGCCCAGCTTTTCTCTCGCTCTCCCTCCTGCCTCTCCTTCCCTCTCCTACTCACTCTTTCTCTCCCTTCCTTCTTCCTCCCTTCTCTTCTTTCCATAGTCAACAAACATTTATTGAATGTTATACTGGACACTGACACATAAAGAACCAAATGTGTCACTAAATCAAAAGACTCAGTTGACCCTTCAACTCTCTGCTGCCCAGATGGCTATGGGCAATACTGGGTAAGATCTTTGGGTCTGACCAGAGACAGAGAGAGGCTGTCCTGGTGGAGACAAATGGTACCCGAGGCCACGAGAGTAGGTTTTTTTGGCTATGGTGTCCTTGTGAAATCATTTTATCAGCCAAAAGGGAAAAAAAAAAAAACTGATGGGATTTTGTTATCAGCTTCTCCCAGGGGACAGGGCAGTCCCTGACAGGTGTGGCAGCTGGGAAGGCAGAGGCTCTGAGAGCTGGTCATCTCCACCATATGGAGATGGTGGCTGAGGGCTTGGGTAGAGGTGACCTGTGGCAGGGACCCAGGCTCCACTAGCACTCACTGTTTCAGACTGGCCATAGCCTTCGTGCAGTTCCAGGCCCACATGGCTCTTCCACTTCTCTCTCACGTCAGGATTCAGTGCCTCTCCTCCAGTCAAACAGTGCCTCAGGCTCTGAAACTGGTACCTTTCTCAAGTGGAAAACAAGACCGCCTGTGTCAGGATCCCTGCACCCAACACTGTACCCCCAGTATTACTGCTCAGGTCTAGACATCTAAAGCCACTGGAGGATAAAGTCCAGGCTCTTATCACCTATTCCAAGTGCCCCATCCTCTGGCTTTGTAGGCATATTCCTCATGGGCAGGTAAATTTTTTAAAAAATCAATCTTATCTGATTTTGGAATAAAATCAGAACCTTGTATTGTAGGTTTTAGTATAACATAGCAAATTCAACGTGAACTGGCCAAAATCAGTTAAAAACAAAATGAAAAAAACAAAACAAAACAAAAACAAAAACAAAATGATGATAAATTGGTTAGAACAACCACCTAGTTAAAAAAGATAAACCGATTACATGGGGCACCTGGGTGGCTCAGTTGGTTAAGTGTCTGCCTTCAGCTTGGGTTATGATCTCAGGGTCCTAGAACTGAACCCCACATCGGGCTCTCTGCTCCACAGAGAGTGTGCTTCTCCCACTCTCTCTGCCCCTCCCCTTCTGGTTTGTGTTCTCTCTCTCTCTCAAATACATAAATAAGATCTTTTTAAAAAGAAAAGATAAATCGTTACAAATTTAAAAGGTAGAAAGTAGTCCGGTAGGAATGAATCAGTTGCAAATTTGTAGGGCAGAAAGGAGCCCCCTAAGAATCTGACAATTCTAACAAATGGGCCCCAAATTCCTACAGATATTAAATACGTTATAAAACCACCCCTCCATTCAACAGATTATCCAAAATGTAAAAAATGAGTGGTTGCAAATATATTTCAACAATTTTTCCGCTTTGGATAAACTTGGTTTGACTATTAATTAATACTATCTAGTAGCTTTCAACAAAATTGTTCTTAAATCATTCCGAGTTTGCTTACAGTTAAAATAATGATCTTGAAGTGTACACAAGAGATCAATGAATGGGATAAATTCTTAAAACAAAGAATTCAACAGGGGAATCATGTAAAAACTCCCCCTTAGGTTCTTCAAGGACAGATACATGCGATGAGCAAAGAGAACAGAAGAGGCAGACATAGATCAGTCAGTGAGTTACTGAAGAGGCATAGGTCTCTTTCCACACACCTCAGCAACTAGACTTGTCCTGCTATCAGATGTTGCTTTGGACGCACCCAGGATGGGAGCCACATGCACATAGTGTCTGGTTGCCTTCTGTGGGATACCCAATGACATTCACTCAGAGAGTGGCTGGATGGAGTTCATATGGGGCTGAGGGATGGAACATCTATTGTGGTGGGCTTGCTGGTCCCACCAGACCTCAGGCCCTGGCCACAAATCCCATTCCACAGGTGGCTAACAATTACCCAACAATTTCTCCATCCTCACACAAGTAGCAGACATATTGCTGAGAGAATGGCCTGTGCATGTATGATGGAGAGACAGCCCACCTCAAGTGCTAAAATTCCAGACTATCTTAAATCTATCCAATTCCATCTGGATACAAATTCTTGGGTAGGGAGTGGTGGTACAGAGGATTTTTATGGGGCATGTGCAAAGGATATAGATGTGTATGCTTCAGCATGTGTGTGTATGTGTGTGTGTGTGTGTGTGTGTGAGATAGAGGACCACAGATATATATAATATTCCAGATATGTATTCTATATGGAGAGAAAGAATCACAGACGTATGTGTATATGCATGTGTGTGTGGACATATATAGAGAAAGAGAGAGAGAGGGAGATGAGACAGGGACAGAGTGAGAGAAACAGAGTCGGTATGAGAGGGTGGGGGTGCATGTGGGCATATACTGCTGTATATTCACATATTTAGGTCCCCAAAGCACCAGACGGATGGGCTGGCTGTACCTGGTGAGATCCTCCTGTACCAGCAGCCGGAAGATGGTGGGAACACAGCAGAGGGTGGTGATCGGGTACCTGGAGAGAGTCTAAGCAAAAACAAAGGACAGAAGATCTCAGAGGTACTGGGGTGGAACTTCATGGAGATGGAGCAGGGAAACTGGATTTTAACTACTCTAAATACATCATATAAGTGAACCATACTATATCTGTCCTTTAGTGGCTGGCTTAGGTCACTTAACATAATGTCTTCAAGATTCATCCATGATATAGCATACGTATTCCTTCTTTTTAAAGGCTGAATAATATTCCATTGTATGTATGTGGTACATTTTGTTTATCCATTTATCAGCCAACGGGACTTGGGTTGCTTCCACCTTTGGGCTATTAGTAATAATGTCGCTCGGAACACGGATATACCTAGCTGACATCTTGACCACAACCTCATGAGAGGCCCTGATTCAGAACTAGCTATTAGGCTGCTCCCAGACTCCTGACCACCAGAAACTGAGATAATAAATATTTGTTTTAAGCCACTAGGTTTTGGGGTAATTGACTACCATAGATAACTAATATACCATGTAAGGCCTGGGGGCAATAGAGGGAACAAGGCATATACTGGCTGATCCAAGCCCTCAGTGAATAATGATGATGGTGAGCTTGACTGTGGCAAAGATAATCAACGTGTTAAGAACACACTCTGATTATTATTTTCACCGCAGTTTTGAAAAATAACTAGGGTTTTAACAGGAGCATAGGGAAGAAAGTGGTAGACGGAGAAGAACCCAATGCAGGAAAAAACAGAATATGCAGATATATGAAATTGTCTTATGTCTAAGGATCTAGTTAGAGGATAGGCAATAATTGAAGGTAGAAAGGTGGGCAGGAGTCAGATTATAGAAGGTCCTGGGAGACATTTTGTTTGCTATCCATACCAAAGAAGACTTATGGTCACTTATTCATGCCTTTTCTCCTGCAAATTCAAAACCTAAATTCCACTCATCTCATTTACATCCAACACACAAGCCGTGTTTTTGTTTCTTACATTCAGAATAATCTTGGCATCAACTCGGGGCAGCTCATGCACAAAAATGCAAGATCCATTAGGCCAGGCAGAGAAGAGGGTCCAAGCTGCCTTAACCCAGCCAGTGTCAGACGTGTTCCAGAAGATGTCTGATTTGGTCAAGTCCACCCACCGCCTGCCAAAAATTAAAGAACGTCAGAACCCTCAGCAATGCTTCGACCTTTAAAAAGGATTACATTTCACCTTCTTTGGAACCTCTCCCACAGCGAGTACTCACTTGTGGGTATGACAGTTATCAAATCTGTACAAGAACCATAGTCAGTCTTTGTCTCAACAAGCATTTATTGAGCATATTCTTGCTTTTTATGCCCTAAGGGAAGGATATAGAATTAAAAAAAACAGATTCCATGCCTTCAAAAGTTCACAGTCTAGTGGGAGTGGTCTATAAGGGGACACATAATCTCCATACAATGTGATGAGGGCACTTTCTTCATCCAATACTTCTTCTGGACTTGGCATTAGAGTGTAGGAAAGAATGATTAGTCTTGCTTTGGGGGGCTTGTAGGTTGGTAAGTATAAACATCAAGGAGGCCCCTGGAGAACAAGCTTTCATAGGGTTAAACCAATAGCTTTATGCAATTACAGAGAATGGGCACCAAATCCAGAGAAAGAATGGAGATGGAATCTGAGAAATGCTTCCCCAGAGGAGGTGGGGTCTAAGCGAGATGTAATGATGCACAGGAGCTACACTGGGGAGGCAGAGAAGGAACCACATCCCAGGAAGGGGAAGCAGTACCTGCGAGCATAGAAAAGTGATCATGTTCTGCACTTGGATTTGGGGACATATGGTCTCCGGTCCTCAACCTACCTAGATGCTCTTCTTGGTCTTCTCCTCTGAGTTTTCCTTGCTTCTCCCTTTGTTGTGGAAAGGCCTAAGGCATTCAGTGCTGAGGCCTCTTCTCTTCCTAGTGTCCATTACTTTTCACCGATCTCATCCAATCTCATGGCATTAAGTACTACTTTACTGATAATTCCACCACGAATCTTTCCCACTAACTCTACACATGAATCTCCAACTGCCTCCCCGATATCTCCATTCTCAACTCAGGGTATGGAGATGTCCACCATGCGTCTCAAACTTACAGTGCCAAACACGGAGTCCTTGTGTTCCACCAGACAGTTGATCCCAGCCTCCCCGCTATCAGTTAATGCTTCTGGTTGCTTGGGCCATAAATCTTGGCATCATCCCTGACTCTTCACTTTCTCTCTTGCTTTATGTCAAACCCATCAACAGATCTTTCCAGGCCTACATTCAAAATACATTCAGAATCGTAGCTCCTCTCACTCCCCCTGGGGAAGCCTCCACCATTCCCTCTTAATGCACTGGCCTCTGAAGTCAGTCTCTACTTCATCTCTTGCCCCCTACAGTTGATTCTCAACACAAACTCATGAGATAACCTTAAAAAAAAAATCAGATCAAGTCACTGCTCCAAAACTCCACTGTACTTCAGAAAATTAAACATAGAATCACCATACAATCCAGCAATTCCACTTCTGGGAATATAGCCAAAAGAATTAAAAGCAGAGTTTTGAATAGATGCTTATATCCCCAAGTTAATAGCAGCACTAGTCAGAACAGCCAAAAAGATGGGAAGCCTCCCAACTGTCCATCCATGAGTGACTAGATAAACTGCATTGGAATGTCACATATATGGGACTACTGTTGAGCCTTAATAAGAAAGGAAATTCTGACACATGCTACAAAATGAATGAAACTTGAGAACATTACACTAAGTGATATAAGTCAGACATAAAAGGAAAAATATGTATAATTCCACCCACAGGCAGCTCCCAGAGTAATCAAATTCAGAGACGGTAAGCAGAATGATGAATGTCAGGGCAGACGCGAGAGGGAATGCCAAACTATTGTGTAATGTGTATTATGTAATACACATGGATTCAGATTTGCGAAATGGAAAAAAGTTCTAGAGATGGATGGTGGAGATGATTGCAAAACAATGTGAATGTCCTTAATTACACTGAAGTTTACAAATGAAAATGGTTAAAATGGTAAATTTTAGGTGAAGCATCTCTTACCACAATTAAAAACAAAAATAAAACCAAAAAACCTCCCATGGCTTCTCACCTCGCTCAAAGTAAAGCCCAAAGCCTTCAGATACTACTGGATTTGCCACTTTGTTAGCTCTCTGACCTCAGTCTTACCACTACGTCCCTTACTCACATTCCTCCAGCTCACTCCCTACTTTCTGTTCCTTGGACCCAGCAGATGAACTGTCCCTTGGTACCTTCCACTGGCCACAAAACCCAGTCCGTAGCTGGCCTGGGAGTGCTCAACCATCTTGGGCGCTCCGGTGGTGCCACTTGTGAAGTAGATGGCCAGAGGGTCTTGACTCTTGGTCCTCACACAGTTGTGCTCTGTGGATGCCTCGCTGTAAGATATAAAAATCCTCGGTAGCATTACAAGTAGTAAAAAGAGTCGTAATAATAATAATATTTATAACAATACTGGCCACCATTTTAATAGATACTACTACCATGAGGCACTGTGCTGGATGCTCCAGCTTGCATCTCTGAGGCCTACAATGACCTTCCGGGGTCAGTACAACCATCGTTAGCAGCCTTTGTAAATAAGGAAATGGTGGCTCAAAAATGGTGCAGTAACTCTGTCTGAAGTGCCTGTGCTCCTCCACTAGAGCAGGAGGACCTTCTGGAAGAACATGCCCGTTTCCATGCCTGTGCTTCTTCACACTGGGCCACAGCCTCACCCCCACCTCAATTCCCCATAGTTTAGGGCTGAAGGGTTTCCTCAATTCAGAGATTTGAGATCTGGGCAATTCCTAAAGTTCTGTGATCTGGAGAATCTTCTCTCCAACTGGGTCTCAACCCTGGCTGCACCATAGGAACACATGGTTAGTTTTTAAAACAAATCCCATCGCTAACGCCCCACCCTAGAGAAAAACCAGAATCTTCAATGGTGGGCTAGGCATTGCAATTTTTTTGTGGGGGTGGTTTTATTTTTTGCTTTTTGTTTTTGAGAGAGTGTGTACTTGAAGCGGAGGGGCCAAGGTTGGGGAGGTGGTGGGAAGAGGGAGAGAGAGAATCTTAGGCAGGCTCCATGCCCAGCACAGAGCACAACAAAGGGCTCCGTCCCACAACCCTGAGATCATGACCTGAGCTTAATCAAGAGTTGGATGCTTAACCGACTAAGCCACCCAGGCACCCCTGTGGGGTTTTTTTGCTTTTTTTCTTAAAGCTCCTCAGGTAATTCTAAAGATAGCTGAAACTGAGAATCACTCAGCTAGGCCAACCTGACAGCTCATCAGAATCATCTGGGCAGATCTTTTACAACACAGAGTCCTGGGGCCTTTGCTCAGCTATGTCCTGTTAAGTCAGTCAGATGGGGGACCTTGAAACCTGAATTTAAAACAGCACCCAAAGATAAATAGCTAAATAAAATTTTAAAAAGAGAATTTTCCATAATTTCATGGTAGAAAGTTTACTTTCTAGAGTAGTCAAGAATAATCTGAAGAGTATTTACCATGTCCATGCAAACTTCGAAATATATCTTTTGTACCTAACTTTATTACCTACACATGTTAAATATTTTCTGTTTCAGTTTCTGCTCCTAATCATTACACTGAAATATAATAATATATGATTAAAAAGTCATATGTTGGAAATATAATATTTTGGAAAATATAATACATTATTTATAATGCATGGTTATGGGTCTTATACTAAAAATTGGGACACATCTAAGAGAATGCAGCATATAGTCCTTTTTCAAATGAAGATACTAATAGGAAACAAATGTTGATATTAGTAAAGGAAAAATGAATAAATTAAATAAAGTAGAACAACACCCAGGTGAATGTGAGGCAGTTGGTCCGTGGGACTTGTGATTTAATGGTGTAGACCCCTGGCAGGGCCCCTTTTCGCTTCTGCCTCTGATCAGGACAAAATCTCAAATTCCCAGGTAGGCTTCCACCAGGGCATTGCTCAAAGACAAAGGGCTTTTGGTTCTGTTTGATGTAATTGCCTGTTCGCATCTTATATAAGTCAGTTATCAGTTCTTCACCTGTAAAATTGGGTTAAAGTGCATTTCATAGGGTTTTTTCCAAGGATTAAATAAGATGATGTATGATTCATTATTGGGCTCTGAGCACCAAACACAACACTTAAAACAAAACAGGTCTTCATCACATCTGTGGTACATGAATGAATGTATGTAAACGCTTACCCAGCACTATGCCTAGCATACACTGAGCACACAATGCATGGTAGCTATTATTATATTGCTAACTGATCACCTACTATGCCCTAAATGCATCATATGGGTTCTCTCGTTTACTTTGGCTCATAGCTCTGCAACCACTATCACCAATACTGAAGCAAATGATGCCCACAAAAACTAAGGACGATCGTAGTACTGCTCAGTGAGTGACTTTGAAGGATCTTAAGGTGGTCACCAGGATTAGGTCTCAGGTCCATCTGGGCCCTACAGTGAGTGCTCCTTTCTGGTTTACTCTCTCGCTGTAGTCAGTAATGCATTCCATCTCCTATGGGGGGGAAAGCCGTGGCCTCCTCTTCATGTTGTCCTTTAGAGAGCCCCAACCTACCGGAGGAGTTTCCTGAAGTTCATCCAGCCTGGCCGACTGCTGTCTGATACCAGTAGTTTGGACTGGAGGAAGGGACAGTCAGCGTTAATGGCATCCACCCGCGGAGCCAGGGAGTCAGTGGTGATAATGGATTTGGCCCTGGATGCCTGCAGCCGATATTTGAGGTCCTTCTCTGTCAGCTGAGAGACACCCGGGATCATGACAGCCCCTGGCATCAGAGAGAGAAGGGATATTTTGGGGGGGGCAGCAGGGGAAGACCCTTATGAAGAGGTCCAGACCAGATACCCCCCTCAGAGACAGGAATAGGAAGAGATTAGAAAGGGGTGGAATGGCTGAACTGGAAAAGGTAACAATAATGATAATAATGAAATCCAGAATATGTTTATGGAGGAATTACACATGCTAAGAACTGTATGTGCATTATTTCACTTAATTCTCACAACTCTGGAGAGTAGGTGCTATTATTATACCCATTTTGCAGATTAAAACTGCAACAACGACAACTAAGACAGACACTTAGCCTTAATCAAATGGAATAACTTGCCCAAGATCACATGGTTAACATGCTGTAGAGCTGTGATAGTGAATCCAGGAGGTAAGCCTAGGGGTCCATTATCTCCAATATATTAAACTGCCTTAGACATGGCCTAGCTCTATGGTCTTCCCTGCCTGCATACGAAAGGCTACAACAAATCCTAGTGTTGAGAGTGGATCTCTTGGGGTGGGAGGCAGGAGGGTAAGTATAGTAGGTGGGAGCTCCAGCACTCCTGTAAGTTCAACCAAAGCCATTCTGAAGGAAGCTGAGTCCATCTTTTCTCAAGGAGAAGGGAAGAGTAAGCAAAAAGTAGGGACAAATTTTAGTCAGACACCTGAAAAACCACCTGAGTATCTCAGAATGGAAGATGAAAGACCCCACTGAAGCCAGCACTCTCATTTCACAGATGAGAAGAAAGAGAAGCACTTGCCACCCCCCGTAATGAGGCATGTGAGCTCCAGTTTACTCCAGTCCCCAGTGCTCCCTATTGCTTCACACTGACCTGCTTTCATCAGTTACATTACCTTCTCACCCTTGTGTTCAATCAAGTTTGTGATTGTGGGGCAAAAGGGAGGTAAACAAATAGGGTTTGATTTTCTCCATCTCCCAAACCATGTGACTATGCAAAGCTCTGGCAGGTGGTATCCGTCCCAACTGGTAGCTTCAGCTCTGCTCACTGACCTGTCCGTATGCACGCCACGCTGACCAGCCACCACTCTGGGAGCCGCGGGAGCACCAGCATCATCCTGTCCCCAGGCTGAAGGCCGCACATACCCTGGAGCACATTAGCCGCCTTCCTGGACTGCTCCCCTAGCTCCTCAAAGTTCCACTTGACCTCTGTTCCCTTGCCATTGACCCACCAGAATGCAGGGATCTGGGGCCGGTGCCCAGCCTAGACAGCAGTGTAGGCAGAAAAGAAATAGAAAACATTTCTTGAGAATTTTTGTTTGCTTGTTGTTTTTTAATTTTTTTTTTTTGTAATTACTAGTCACAGGGTTCAAATTCAAAACAATGAAAAGATGCATTGAGAAGTCTTACTCCTATCCTTACGCCCATCTACCCTGTTCCCCACTTTACCTGCCTCAACATGTGACCAATATTATTAGTTTCTTGTAAATCCATTCAGTATTTAGGCAAATAAGTATATTCTGTTTTCCGTAACACCTTTTTAATGCAAAAGGTAGCATATGATTCATACTGTTCTGCGTCCTCCCCTTTTTTTGAGCTATAATTCTCATACCACAAAATTCACTATTCTGAAGTGCAAAATTCAGTGAGATTTTTAAAGATATTATAAAGTGGGCTTTGTGTTAACCAATAGTTTTGCCATCTAACTAACATGAGTGTTCTGAGCATGTTGAAACTAAGCAAAGCTACTCAGTAGGTTAGGTGTATTAAATGCATTTTCCAATTATGATATTTTCAACTTAACAATGGGTCTTTTTTCACTTTATTTTTTAAATGATGTTCAGTTAGCCAACATATCATTAGTTTTTGATGTAGTGTTATTCAACGATACAAGAAGCAGTAATCAAAAATCTCCCTAAAACCAAGACTCCAGGGCCAGAGGACTTCCTAGGGGAATTCTACCAAATATTTAAAGAAGAAATCACACCTATTCTACTGAAGCTGTTTCAAAAAAAAAAAAAAAATAGAACTCATTCTATAAGGCCAGCATTACCCTGATCCCAAAACCAGGCAAAGACCTCATCAAAAAGGAGAATTACAGACCAATATCCCAGATGAACATGGATGCTAAAATACCCAACAAGATCCTGGCCAACAGAATCCAACAGTACATTAAAAGGATTATCCATCACGACCAGGTGGGATTTATTCCTGGGATGCAAGGGCTGTTCAATATTTTAAGTCAATCAGTGTGATAGATCACATTAGTAAAAGAAAAGACAAGAACCTTATGATCCTCTCAAATGATGCAGAAAAAGCATTTGAAAAAATGCAGCATCCTTTCCTGATTAAAACTCTTCAGAGTGTAGGGATAGGAGGAACATACCTTCGTATCATAAAAGCCATCTATGAAAACCCCACAGCAAATATCATTGTTAATGGGGAAAAGATGAGAGCTTTTCCCTTAAGGTCAATTCAATGGTTTTTAATATATTCACAAAGTGGTATAATCATTGCCATAACCTAATTCCAAAACATTCTCATTATCCTAAAAAGAAATACCATACAGATTAGCAGGAGCTC
The DNA here is from genome assembly GCF_022355385.1 of Mustela nigripes. NCBI lineage: Eukaryota > Metazoa > Chordata > Mammalia > Carnivora > Mustelidae > Mustela > Mustela nigripes. The sequence goes on from NC_081567.1 coordinate 23,858,373, forward strand.
CCTATATCCACCCCCCCCTCCGCCAGCCCTTGGCAACCACTAATCTACTTTTTGTTTCTATGGATTTGCCTATTCTGGATATTTCATATGAACAGAATCATATAATATGTGCCAGCACCACTAGTTGGAAAGATGCTTCTTTCCTCCCTAAATTTACTGGCACTTTTGTTGAAAATCAACCGACCATAGATTTATTTCTGGACTCTCAATTCTATCCCATGCATCTATACTTGTCTTTTTACCAGTGCCACACCTTTTTTTTTTTTCTCACAGTCTTTATTACTGTCACTTAGCAGTAGATTTTGAAATAGGGAAGTGCGAGTCCTATTGTATTTATCATGACTGTTGTGGTTATTTGGTGCCCCTTGCCTTGCCACATGAAGCTCTGGACAAGATCATCTATTTCTGCAAAGAAGTCTACTGAGATTTTAATAAAGGTTACTTTGAGTATCTAGACCATCTAGACCAATTTGGGATATGTTTTGGGGTTTTTTTTTTTTTTTGCAGCTTTATAATTTCTGCTTCAATGGAATCAATTCTAAAAAACATACAGTTCAACCCTGTCAAAGGCAGACTTCAGTAAGCTCCTAAATGCATACATAATGGAGAGGCTAATATTTTCTGGTTGTTCCTGTTTCCCGAAAGTTGAACTTCTTCAGATGTTTTAGACTCTTCCAAAAACTATCATCAAGGGGTATGTTATTTTTGTATAATGAGGTAATATCTCGGAGCATTCTGAGATTCACCCAAATCTTTAACGGGTGCTTCTTTAATAAACACTCCTGACATATTCCAGCCTTTGGTTAGTTTCCAGAGTTCTAAGAGGTTCATTCTGGTTCATTTTCAAGATTTTTATTGTTGTTGTTTTTACAGAGGACAAAATTTTAGAATGTCCTTATTCTATCATTTTTGCTGATATAACCCTATTTGTATATATCTTTAGAAGAAATCCTCCAAGGATGATCCCAGTATGGATAAAGAGCTCAGATTATATAGACAGGAACAGGGCACCCCAGTTCCATCTCCTACATATGCTTCTCATTTTATTCTCACAACAACTCCAGGAGGCAGATGGTATGACTTCCTTTTTAGAGGTGAGAAAACTGAGATCCAAAGGGCTTAGGGCATGTATCCAAAGACCATGTCTAACGGCAAAGCCACCTTCATACTTTACTATATCCACTAACAGTATACTTTCACTGAATCTGCGAACAGTATTATTTTCCTCACTGTTTTTCTTTACACAAGCTCTTCTTAAAATTAATATAAGTAAATTGCATGGAGATAAAGTTTATAGTCTCTTACTATAAAAGGTTAGCATCCTTAACATAAAAAAAAAGTAACTATAAAATACAGAGACACAACAGACACCTAAGGAAGAGAAAAAAAAAAAAAAAGGAAGTATATGCTCAGAGACACACAAAGAAATCAAGATAATCTTAATTCAATTCTAAGTATCTGCTATGATCTGTGAAAAGCTCTGAGCCTCAGGCATGCTCTTTCCTTATTTAAAAGGGAAATATAGGGATGTCTAGATGGCTTAGTCAGTTAGGTGTTCAACTCTTGATTTTGGCTCAGGTCATGATCTCAGGGTCGTGAGACTGAACACCACGTGGACTCTGCACTGGGTGTAGATCCTACTTCAGATTCTCTCTCTCCTGGCCCTCACCTCTGTGCTCTCTCAGTACACAACAGTGAGAGCAATATTAACGATAGAGTATCAAAACAAAATTTTCTCTTTCACTTGATCAGAATGATGGGAACGGAATCAAAGAGGGCATAACTGTCTCAACTCTGTGATGTGTGTTCAGGAATATGAGACACACTGGGCTAAGTACCTAAGGCTCATGAAACTTGGTCATAATTCTTTTTTTTCCCCCCTAAGGATTAAATGCTAACAGTTTGTTTTAGGACTTGCAAAATTCCCAGGTCAAAATGTCCACCTGTGTTGTAGCCTTGAGTCACACTGGGATAACTAAGGCAGCCTCTGCGGCCCAAGAGGGACACTAGGACACAGTGGGCTTCACCTTTTCCAGCTGACTCCACATGTCCAGCACATCATGGGCAAAGTTGAAGTACTCAGGCACTGGCTGCCTCCCCAGGCTGATGGCTTCCCAGGTGGCCACAATCTTCTGAGGGTCAGGTAGAAGTGGCTGCTGCCCATGAGGCCCACAGAATCCCCGGGCATTTCTCAGCACCTGGAGGACCCATCCTCTTAGCCATAGCATCCTGCTATTGCCTGCAGCCTGTTTCAAAAGAGAAGAGAGAGAACGTGACCTTGAATTCTGGGTTTTGTGGGGAGACTGAGATAGAGGAGAAATCTGCAGTCAGCCCCAATGGTGACTACAGTACACGCCAACTTGTAAACACAGTCGTGGGCTTTAGTCTTAATTCCACAGTGTGATTTAGGTCATTTCTTCTCTCTGAGCCTGAGATCCGTCCTTTCTACCTCTCACGGCCTATGGATCTCTGTGGGTCTGAGATCAGTTAACTCAGAGCCCACTTCTCAAGGCTTCCCAAGCCCACTTTCCCAAGGTAAATCCTGAACTGGCCTGACAAAGCCAACAAAGTTCTAGGGCTTTATGGAAATATAATGTGAGCCACACATGTTATATACAATTTTCCAGAAGCTTCATTCAAAAAAAAAAAAAAGGAAAGGAACAGGTGAAATGAATTAAAATAGCATTTTATTTAGCCAGTATGAAAGATTTTTTTAAAATGGAGTCATATATGTTAAGGGTTGAGCCTGGAGGCCATGAAGGAAGTGGACCTTATTCATGTCCTCACTGGTAGAACCTCGAACTTTTGAACTGCACCAAACCACAAATACTCCAAGGACTCAGCCTGAACACTGGCAACTTGCTACACAGCAGGAGACTGTTTAGTGATAGCCTTAGCAATCAACTATACTCAGTCAAGATTGGTTTTCTGCCACCAACATCAATCAAAATTCTTTGTAAGCAATATATACAACATTCCCTCTTGTCTTTAAAAAACCCTTGCCCTTTGGGGCACCTGGGTGGCTCAATCAGTTAATCATCTGACTCTTGATTTCAGCTCAGGTCATATTTCAGAGTCATGATCTCAGGGTCATGAGATCAAGCCCCACCTTAGCCCCACAGTGGCTCCATGCTGGGTGTAAAGGCTTTTATAAGATTCTCTTTCTCCTTCTGCCCACCTCTCCTCTCTCTTAAAAAAAAGAAAAAACAAAACAAACAACAACAAAACCAGAACAAAACACTTGCCTTTTGTTCCCTGGAGTATGGGGTGGGGTGGGGTGGGGGTGGGGGCTGGTGGCACATTTGGGTTGCTGCCCAAATCTGTGTTCTCTGAATTGCAATTCTGAGACCTCCAAATAAACATTTTCATTTTAGCTTTGCCTCTTTTCTTGCTCAACACTGGCTATATCCTATAATTTCAACATGTAACCAGTGTAAAAAGATATTACTAAAGAGATATTTTACCATTTTATTTTATTTTTTTGTACTAAGTCCTCATAACGCAACATTTATTTAACACTTACAAGCACACCTCAGTTTGGACTAGCCACATTCCAAGGGCTCAGCAGCCGCAGGTGGCTACTGGCTACCATACGGGACAGGGCAGTCTTGGTGTCTTGCTATTCAAAGTCTGATCTACAGAACAGCAGCATCAGCATCATCTGGGAGCCTGGGACACCTGCAGAACCTCAGACTCCACCCTAGGCAGGGGGAATTAGAATCTGCACTTCAACAGGAGCCCAAGAGTGTTGTGTGCACTTTGTTTAAAGAGCACTGAGAAGCAGATGCAGGTTCTTCCCACCAAATTCCTCTCGGCCATAATAATAACAGAATATGGTCCTGTAACTGCCAGAGATTAAAAGTTTGGGCTTCTCCCACATTGTTTTATTAAATCCTAGCCCCCCAGTGTGATCATAACAGGAGGTGGAGGCCTCTGGGAGGTGATTAGGTTCTGAGACCTCAGGAGCTCACTGGCTCCTACTGAATGGGCAGGTCAAAGCAAAAAGACAGGAGTCTATGAACCAGAAGCGAGCTCTCAGCAGACACGAATCTGCCTGCCGCAATTCGATCTTGGACTTCCTGGTCCCTAGAACTATGAGAAATAAATGTTATTTAAATGACAACTGCCCAAACTGAATAAGATGTAACCAATGTTAGGGCCAATTTAATGTTAAAACCTGTTTAACTATTAGGGCCTGCTTAGCCAGAGCAACTCCATATTGCCTAGGTAGCCATATTGTTGTTTACAACCACGGACTTAATTCCGGGAATAAACGCCCCTGTCCTGGTTTGGTTCCAGGCATCGATTCCGGGAGTAAATGCCTTAACAAAAGAAGCCACATATCCTGGGTCTGCGGTTATGCCCTATAAAACCAGCCTGTGAGAGGGGGAGAGGGTCACTCTCTTCGGAGGCAGCCCTAGCCGGTCAGTCTGACTTCTAATGCTTGGCATAGAATAAAGCTTCACATAACTTGCACTTTGTCTCAGTCTCGTTCCCCTGGCGGGTGAGTCTAACTTCTAATGCTTGGCATAGAATAAGGCTTTGCATAACTTTCACTTTGTCTCAGTCTCATTCCTTTGATAACAGACCCCAACACCAACAATAATAATGTGTGGCAGTAACAAGAAAAACAATAATAACTGCCATCTGCAGAAGGCTTACTGTGTACCAGGCATTTGGAAGGTACTTTACAGATGTTATTTCCTTAAATCTTGACAACAACTCTATGATATAATGCTATTTTCTCTGTTTTACAGATAAAGTCGGGGTTTTTTCCTATGCAAACACAAACATAGGGGTTTTATTTTAATTATTTTTTTTGTTATGTTACGTTAGTCACCATACAGTATGTCATTAGTTTTTGATGTAGTGTTCCAAAAATCATTGTTTACATATAACACCCAGTGCTCCGTGCAATATGTGCCTTCCTTAATCTCCATCACCGGGCTAACCCTCTCCTGACCCCCGTCCCCTCTAAAACCCTCTGTTTCTTAGAGTCCACAGTCTCTCACAGTTTGTCTTCCCCTCCTATACTTTCAACACCATCCTGACCAAAATACCATCAGCATTTTTCAAAGTGCTGGAACAAATCCCAAAACACGTATGGAACCAGAAAGGCAGGTTTCAAGAGGAGAAGTGACCACAGGTCTCACCTCCCAGAAATGCCCAGGTCCGGGCTTCTGTTTGGCTGTGAGCCCTGAGTCCTCAGACTCCCCGTCCCAGACCCTTTTCCATCCCCCCCCCCCCCACTTCAACCTCCCTCCCATGGATTCCTCTGCCCGCTGACAGCTGATCATTAGAATCGGCCTCCCTGCTAACCCAAGGCCATTTCAGGCATGCCCCTTCTTGCTTTAAGCAGCAAAGGCCTCAGAGGCAGCTAACACCTGTCCTTAAAAAGATTTCTCTCTACATTACCTTGCTTTTGAACCCAAGAAATGCAAAAGGCCTTCGATCCTGCTTCAGCTGAATGCGGGCCTTAAACATTAAGGTTCCTCCAGGACACTGGAGAAGGCAATTTGATGACCTGGTCTCCCACTGGGAACTTTGGCCCCAGATGCAGCAAACAGAGAGCAGAGCCCAAAGCCAACAGAGGACACGGCGGCTTCAACTGGCCAGCATGCTAGAAGCCAATGAGAGTGGCCCTGCTAAGCTATGCTCACAGCTTCCAGTAGCTCTGGTGGTTATCTTCTCTGAAAATTCAGGTCACCACCACCTTACCGGAAAAGAGAACAGGAACTTCCTTACGTTTTTACCAGAAAGGATATAATAGTAGCAATAATATAAGCTAATTGCGTTCCTTTTCTCCTCCAAACCCTCCAATGCATAGAGACAGAAAGTAGATTAGTAGTTGCCTGAAGCTGGGTATGTGAACAGGGAATGACTGCAAATAGACACAAGAGGTCTCTTTGAGGTGACAGAAATGTTTTAAATTTGGACAGTGATCATCAAGGCTGCATAAATCTGTAAGTGTATTATTACTACCTACTACTACTGATAATTGTAGTAATAATGGCATACTTGAATGAGTTATGGTATGTAAAATTAAACCTAAAGCTTTTTGTTTTGTTTGTAAGCCTCCTAAGGCTCCCCTACCTGGTTCATAGTCCAAGCCAGTGTTCCAAGAGCAGTCCTCAAGGCCCTACGTGATTTCTTGGCTCTCCATTCCTACCCATTTGTTAAGCTCTGCTCCTACCACATTGCACTGGTCTGCCCGACTTTTGCTCTCCCTGCTGCTGGTAACCTGAATCTCTGGGAACAACAGCAAAAAAGATCCTATCTTGCAGTGTTTGCCAATATCTGTGGTTAAATATTGCCATGGTGGCACAGCCAATTTCAAGCAACCAAAGATTTAACAAGAATTATTAATGGTCACTGGTACGCCCCCGTGAGCTGGCTAAAGCCAGTGCTGCTTCGAGCCTTTGCTGCCAGGACATTCCTTCCACACGGTTCACCGCCTCACCATTCACACACAGGCCCTGGTCTGTGTGCCTTGAGCCACCGCCCAACCCCCAACTAGAACCTTCTCCTATCTGACACTTCCCACTCTCCCTTCTCTCCTTGATTTTCCTCCTTGGCATTTATGACTTTCTAACATTCAATGTATTCAATGTATTTTATAAATTTTTTTTTATAAAAATTTTTTTCCAGTTTTATTATGGCATGACTGACAGACAAAATTCCACATATTTAAGGTATACAACATGTACATTACACAGTTGAGCTTAATTAATACAATCATCACCTCTCATAGTTGTTCAATATTTTCTATTTACTCACTGTGTCATCTGTCCCCTGTCACACACATACACTAGAATATAAACTCCACAACGAGAGAGATTTTAGATTTTCAGTATAGCTGTATCCTCACGACAGTGCCCTGCCACGTTGTCAGAATTCAGTAAATATTTATTGAGCCAGTGAAGAGTGAAGGAGAACTAATAGTGAACATTTTTTATCTGCCAGACATTGCTATGTGTAGCACATAAAAATTGACCTTCAGCATTCCAGACACAAAATTTATTTTTTTGCTTTTTCCCAGAATCACATCCGAGGCAGTGTAAGCTCTCAGTCTCCAGGATCTGTGGGAGCTTCAGGCTCACTTACTGTTCAAAGCACCTTCCTTAGCTATCCCTGGAAGTGGCTCAAAGTCCCTCCAATGGAAGAGAGGATGCTTATGTATCAGCTGCCTCTAGTTAGCACCACACTGGGTGTTGGTCCTGCACTGTGTTTTGTTCCCCTTGTAGCTCTGGCTCATTTCCTGGCCAGGTCAGGGTGGCCCATTTCTAGGAGGCAGCTCCTCTCCCTCCCCACCAAGTGTGGCCACAGAAAATCACCTCTTTGGCCTTCAAATTCCATTTCCCCTCAATGCCCAGGCTTCTGCTGGGTCCCAGGCAAACATTCTCATCTGCAAATCTGCAGTCAGAACTAAAGATACAATCTCTACTCTCAGGAAGGTGGATGGACAGATGACCTGCTCTTCAGGCAGCCTGATTTCAATATCATTGTTGTCCATTAGTATTTGGTAAGAATCAGGCAGCACAGAACTTGGGGCTACAAACTGACAAAAATGATGATGCTAATAATAACAATAACTGCCTTTTATTTTGTCATTCAACAAACATTTTGGAGCACCTGTTACCTGCTAGGCCAAGTAAATTATATGGAACTTAGAAGGTGATTAGTTCTGTGAAGAAAAATAAAGCCTAGAAAGAGACAGAAAGTACCCAAGAGTGAGCTGGACAAGTTAATGGTTTTAACAAAGGAATAAGAAAGACCCAGGCTGAGAAGGTGGTATTTGAGCAAAATGATATTTGCAGGACATTAAGAGAGTGAACCTGAATACATCCGGGTTTAGAGCTCGCAGCAGAAGAAACCACAATTATCCCTAAGATGAAAATGTGACAGTCATACTGGAGAAATGACAAGAAGGGAGTGGGACAGAGACCAGGAGGTGGGACAAGGGCCAACTTTCTGCCCTCCAGGTACCCTGTGGCTCACTTGGCTCATGTTAGCTGGGCTAATCCTTTCAACAGCCCTATGAGCTATACCATTTTACATGTGAAAATGTGACTCCAAAAGGGTAAGTGACATGGCCAAGGCCACACAGCTAAGAGGAACAGAGCTGGGACTCAGATTCTAATGTTTAGGCACCGAGTTCAGAGCCCACCCTACCATGCCCCTCCCGGCATCCCAGGCTGTGATTTGTTTCTGGCCCTCCTGTGACCTCCAGCCCCACTACTGTCCTTTGACACAGGCAGGTCAGGGCCTTCTTACCCAACAATAACCATTCTTCTCCAGGGCCACCCTGGAGAATCCCAGAACTTGGAACACTGTGGTTCAGTCTGCTGCAGTCCCTGCGTGCCCAGTAAGGACGGATTTCATTTCTGCCTCTGGATTTCTTCAGAACACTCAGCTGCCTGCGGGTCCTTCTGGGTTGCAAAGGGAAGCTCGGAGCCTGCTCTTCAGGCCACGACCTGACTTCCGTCCTCAAGTCCCTAGCAGGCCCGAGTGTAACCAGGCTTCCTACAGGTATGGGCTTGAGTGAATATGGCAATTCTGACCACAGGGCCTTGCTGGGCTGCCTTGCTTCTGCCAGGGTGGTTACAAATACAGTGTGGTTTACTGCGTAGATGGCTACATGTTAGTATTACCTAAGAGGCTTAAAAAAAAAAAAAAGATGCCCAGACTCAAACCATAGATATCAATGAAATTAGAACCTAGTATGTTTGGGTTTGAGCATCAGTATTTTTTTGAGTTTCCCCAAGAGATCCTAAGGTGCAGTCATGATTGAGAATCACTGAAATTGACCCTAGGGTTTGTGTGAGAATTAAATTAGATCATTTGTTCATTCATTAATTCAAACACATTCACTGAGCTCCAGATCTGGACAGGCACTGTTCTAGGAGGTGGGGAAACAGCTGTGAAAAAAGGCACTTATATCAAGAAGTTTAGAAACACAAACGATAACTACTCAGAAAGAATAAAACCAGATTTGGAGCAAACGGGTAATGTGGCCAAGAGTGGTAGAGGCAGAGGTGGCAGTAGGAAGACAGAGCCACATAGGAGGACCCTTTCTTGGAGGGACTGGTATTTATGCTGGGACCTGAATAACCAAAAAGGGCTGCAGATCAGGGAAAGGGTGTTCCAGGCAGAAGCAAAGGTCCCAGGCAGAGTGTGCCTGAGAAAGGGAAGGAACCAGCGTGGCGGACACGCTGTGAGTGGGAGGGAAAGCAGAGCACTGAGGTCAGAGGGTGAGGATGACGGGGTGCAGGGATGTCAGCGGACCGCATGTGAGGGCAGGCCCCTGGGTGCTTCCATCAGAGAGCGGTGTGATCTCAGCAATGTTTTAGAAGGAAATCTCTAAATTCTATGTGAGGAATGGATTGGGGGAAGGCAAAAAGACTAAGCAGAGAAGAGGCCACTACTCTGACCAGACCAGAGACAATGGTGGCCGGGACAGGGGGTTGTTGGTGGTGGAGACATTCAGTGCTCAGAGCACTGGCAGCTGGTAGCAAAGCCTCTCCGTATTAGCTGCTATTACTTATTCTTAATCATAAACGTTTCCTATCATGGCACTCCTCTGCATGTGGGGGGTTGGTTAGAGATGCCAGAACTAGGCTTGGAATGTGTGTGGCTGGGGCTGAGAGCTTCCCAGAGGGACACAGAGGAGCCACCAGTGTTATCAGGCCAGAGGGGTGGGTGCAGGGAGAGGCTGGGTTCCTGGGCAGGGACAGGGGTCCAGGTGGGGCTGGGGGCACAGTGACAGGGGTTGGAACCAGAATGGGGTCCAGAGTTTGAGGGGGATCCATGTGATGAGCTGATCTGTGGCCAGAGATGGTCTCGGAAGAGAGAGCAAGGGGCCGTGTGTGGAAAGGGGGTGGGGGAAGCCGGGAGAAAGAGAAAGAACCTGCCCCCTCTCACCCTTTTCCCAGCAATACATACAGTTCATTTCTTTGCTCCCTTCAGTGTGTTGAACAAAATAAATTTTAAAGACCTTATTGGCTTTGTTCAATGACTTATGGATCAGGCAGCATCCCATCTAGCAGACAGAAAGGAGCTCCGAGGAGCTGTACAGAACTAAAGACTTCTATAGGCTGAAGGGAGCCGGAACAAGGAAGTTACACCAGACAAAAAGTCTCCTTGGTAATTACAAGGTCGCTTTCCTTTAGGGGGTGGCAGATGATCTAGCTGGTGCCGATCAGGTGACTCCTGACTGAGTGGTTTAATATTCCATTTCTGGAGAGCCAAAGACTGTAATTAAGTTAAGTCTCCGTTAGGTGACATGGTACTCACCACAAGTAACTCCATTTGGGGCCTGTCGTCTTGTTTTTAACAAGTCAAAGAGCAAATTCTGAGTGATGCTGCTTGTGGTCGCCGTATTTAAAATGTCAAAGTGCTCCCTTTCGCCTTCTCACATTCAAATCTTTCCTGATGGACTTTTTCTCCTTAGCACTCATCAGCATCTGACATATCTAATGTATTAGAATATCTAATATATTCTATTTCTTTAGCTCACTTGCTATGTTCCTCTCTTGCAGAGTGTAAGCTCCATGAACACAAGGGGTACTGTCTATTTTGCTTACTTTTCTATCTCCAGTGTCTGGAATGGTACTTAGCATGTATTTATTAAGACCTCAAGATATATTTGACCTTGTTATATATATCTGAATGAATGAGTGAATGAATGAATGAACGAATGAGTGAATGAATAGGAGTTGTCAACCAGGGTCCACAGGAGTCTGACCATGGAGGGATTTCCCCGCCAGCTGGGGGGCTTGGTCTCCGTGTGAGGCTCAATCACTGGAGGCCTTCTCGGCTTGTACTCATTTCTGCCCAGGTTAGCAGGAAACCTGCTACCTCCTTGGGGCCTCCCACTGCCCCATCTCCATGAACTGATCAGGAACCACTGAGAATACTCTTTTTGTTTGGTTCTTTGTTTAAAGATTTTTATTTATTTGTCAGAGAGATTGAGAGAGAGAGCGAGCACAGGCGCGGGTAACAGCAGGCAGAGGGAGAAGCAGGCTTCCTGGTGAGCAGGGAGCCCACTATGGGACTCCATCCCAGGACCCTGGGATCACGACCTGAGCCAAAGGCAGATGCTTAACCAACTGAGCCACCCAGGCATCCCTGTTTGTTTTTTTATAAGTATTCTTCAGTTTTTTATTTATATATTATTTTTATTTAAGTATAATTAACATACAGTATTATATTAGTTTCTGGTGTACAATATGATTTAACATTTCTACACATTACTCAGTGCTCATGATGATAAGAATACTCTTAAATCTCCATCACCTGTTTCACTCATCCCCCCCCCCCCCGGCCAACCTCCCTTCTGGGAACCATCTGTTTATTCTCTGTGTTTAAGAGTCTGTTTTTGTTTTCTTTTCTTTGTTTATTCATTTGTTTTGGCTCTTAAATTGCATGTATGAGTTAAATTCTATGGTATTTGTCTTTGTCTTTGACTTATTTCACTTAGCATGTTACCCTCCAGAGCCATCCATTTTGTCGCAAATGGCAAGATTTCATTCTTTTTTGTGGCTAATATTCCATTGTTTGTGTGTGAGAGTGTGTGTGTGTGTGTGTGTATACCACATCATCGTTATCCATTCATCTATGGATGGACACTTGTGTGGATTTCAGATCTTGGATTGTAAATAATGCTGCAGTAAACATAGGGGTACATTATCTTTTCAAATTACAGTTTTTGTTTTCTTTGGGTAAACACCCATTAGTGGAATTACTGGATCATACAGTGATTCCAGTTTTAACTCCTTGAGAAAACTCTGTATTGTTTTCCACAGTGGCTGCACCAGTGCACATTCCCACCAACAGTGTACAAGGGTTCTTTTTGCTCCACATCCTCACCAACATCTGTTGTTTCTTGTCTTTTTGATTCTAGCCATTCTGACAGGAGAGAGGTGATACCTCATTGTGGTTCTGATTTGTATTTCCCTGATGATGAGCAGTTTTGAACACCTTTTCATTTGTCTATTGGCCATCTGTATGCAGGAATATTCCTGTCAAAAGCCTGAGAGGAGAATGCAATGGGGAGCCAACAGTAGCTGTGACTGGCCTGGCTGACCTTTAGATGACTTACTGTTCACTCTAGCTGGATGACTCATCTGGGTTGATTTATTTGACTGTGTGGTTCTCAACCTACAGACTGTAAGAACTACCTGGGGCTGTCAACGACAACACATGGATCTCATATGGATCCCAATTTCTTTAAATTATGAGATAACTAGGGTAATTCTCACATTATCTGGATATTTGATAAGAAACTATCATTCAGGGTGCCTGGGTGGCTCAGTGGGTTAAAGCCTCTGCTTTCGGCTCAGGTCATGATCCCAGGGTCCTGGGATCGAGCCCCACATCGGGCTCTCTGCTCAGCGGGGAGCCGCTTCCCCTCCCCCCCCCCGTCTCTCTCTGCCTGCCCCTCTGCCTACTTGTGATCTCTGTCTGCCAAATAAATAAACAAGATCTTAAAAAAAAAAAAAAAAAAAGAAGCTATCATTCATCCTGTTAACTAAGACAATGGTATGGCGGTTATCTTTTAAAAAAACAAACTCTATCGGGGCGCCTGGGTTGAGTGGGTTGAGCCACTGCCTTCGGCTCAGGTCATGATCTCAGGATCCTGGGATGGAGTCCCACATCGGGCTCTCTGCTCAGCAGGGAGCCTGCTTCCCTCTCTCTCTCTCTGCCTGCCTCTCCATCTACTTGTGATTTCTCTCTGTCAAAAAAATAAATAAAATCTTTAAAAAAACAAAACAAAACAAACAAAAAAAACCCAAACTCTATCTTTTAGAGATTCATAGTGAATTATTTATGGATGAACTAATGTAACACATGGACTGGCTTTCAAATAGGCCTGGACAGGGAGTGATGCAACTAAGACAGACTGGCAGTGACAGTAACCCAAGTTGAGTGACAGGTATGTTAGGGCACATTAACTGTTTTCCCTATTTTTGCATACAATATTTTTTCCAAAAGAAAGTTTAAAAAAAAACCATTTGGGGAGCTTTTAAAACATATAGATAACTGGGCTGCACCCTGAGTGATTCTGAATTAACGTCTGCTTGAGGCCTGGCATCAGTACCGTTTTTTAAGCTTTTTAAAGCTCCCAGTGAGATAAATGTATATCCCGGGACAAGAAGAGCTACTGGAGCACAAGTTCTTGATCGTATCCTTGCAACTACCCTGAGAGGCAGGCATTATTCACGCAGTCTACAGATGGAGACGCTAAGCTCTGATAGTAAACTCACAAACTTGAAGGAGTCCAAGATGTGAGGGGGGAGTGCAAGGCGAGGGCATGTGAGCAGTGTGGTGTGGTGACTTAGACCCGAGGTTTGCAAACTTTTTCAGGAAAGTGCCAGATAACAAATATTTTTGGCATTGCAGGCCTACATATCATCTCTGTTGCAACTATTTAACTTGGCCATTGTAATAAAAAGCAGCCAAACAATACCAAAAGAATGGGTATGGCTGTGATCCAGTAATACCGTATTTACAAGACTTGGCCATAGGCCAGTTTGCTGGACTCTGGTTTAGACCACAGACTTTGGGCTTAGATGCACCTGAGCCCATGTGTTCCTTCCATCTGCCTGCTGGGTCGTCTTGTAAAAATCTCCACCTTCATGAAGGGAGCATCATAATTTTACCTACTGATACAAGAAATGGGGTTTGGAGCCAAGAGCCAAGAAGGAATTCTTGAGACGTCTTTGGTGCAAAAAGGTGGTTTTATTATAGCATGGGGACAGAACCCATCAGCAGAAACGAGCTGCCCTGGGGTCATGAGGAATGATCAATTATATATTTTCAAGCTGGGAGAAGGTTAGGGATAGCTTAAGTGTCAAACGAATTTTGGAAGCAAGGTTTCCAGGACCTTGAGGAGGCTAGCTACTGTTAGGAAAAGATCACTTATTACTATCTAGTAAAACCTCAGTCATGAGACCCTTCAGATGTTCACCGGTGAGTCATATGCTTGGAGGAGGATTTTCAACACGTATCCTGGGGGGCAGAGATAAAGGACGTTTCCAAAGGAATTTCTGTATATTAAATTAGGCTCTACAGGACCCTGGGATTGGGCTAAGATTGCCTTTGTCCTTCGTAAAATATTAACACCAAGGCAGCTGAGTTCCTAGAGGAATGTCACTGTTTCAAGACCTGGTTAATGAATGGACTATAAGTAGTAAAGAAATTTAATTTTTCTTTTGCCTTTGCTTCCCACATCACCTACTTCATAGACATGCTGTGATGATTAACAAGATGGTATGTGTAAAGCTCAAATACTAGCTTCATACATGGTGATAGGTACTTAGCATTATGGGCTGGCATGTTACTAGGTCAGCAATGGTCAGCAGAGAGTTGAAGCTGGGGTTTCAGTGCAGAGGAGAAACAGGGTAGGGCCCCTGTGATACTTCGATTTTTAAGTGTTAGAAAACAAAATTCAACCCAGTAAATTTTAAAATCTAATTGGCTTTATTAACCAATTCACAAATTGGGTAGCATCCTATCCAGCCAGTAGAGAGATGCCCCTAGGGGTTGTACAAAATGGAAGATGGTTATAGGCAGGAGGGTGGGGGAAGATATTAGCAAAAGGAAGGACTTTTTCAGGCAAGAACATCTTGTTTTGTGGGAGAAGGGAAAGGCAGAGATTTTGTTTGTCTTTTGGGTTTTTTTCATCATGCAGATTATCTTACTAAACAAGAAATTTGTTACTTGCTTACTAAGCAAGAAATTTATCTTGCTAAACAAGAAATTTCATGTTAACTTTTGTAAGGTTATATTCCTGGGATAAGCTGAAACTATAACTGAGTCTTGTTTGCCACTGGCAAGGGGAGGGGCTCAAATTATTCAATTTGGGACTTTTTTCTTTTTCTGTTTTAACGTAAGGAATATATATTTGGGCATTCAGATGACCAAATACATTTCTCATCTAGATTTGGTCTTCATCCATAATTCCTGGCACACAGCTCTCAAAACAATTGGAATTTCCTGAGCAATAAAATAAGAGCAATGGAGCATCTTTTGTTACAGCATTTGATCTCATCCGCAGTTCCTGAAAAACACTTCATTCAGAGCATATACCATGGGGGACTCAAAACCTCTTTCTTTCAAAACAAAAACAAAAACAAAAACAAAAAACCCACAATCCATTTCTGTAACTCAAGTAAGTGCCTGATTCCTGCTATGAGTTTCAAAAGCCAGTTTTACAACCCCAAATCAAAAATCTGATTCTGTTCTCTGCTGCAGGCTCAGCCCTGCAATGATGGAAGGTAAAGGGTATCAGGGTGGGGAGCCTCTGTTAACGTCTCAAAATATTGTTCACGGCATCCATTTTTTAAAAAAAAGATTTTATTTATTTTAGAGGGCATGCACATGTGGGAGGGGAGATGGAGAGGGAAAAAGAGAGGGACAAGCAGACTCTGTGCTGAGCTTAGAGCCCCATGCGAGAATCAGTCTCATGACCCATGAGATCATGACCTGAGTTAAAACCAAGAGTCAAATACTTAACCTACTGTGCCACCAAGGGGCCACAGAGAGGCAGGATATCACTGTGGTTAGGGCATGGATCTGTAGCTAAAATGCCTGCCCCCAAATGTGGGGAGACGAGGGGGTGGAAGCTGGCGGCATAGGGGTTGAAAGGACTCAGCTAAGGCAGGACAAAGTAGACAAATTTACTGAATACACCACCACAAGGGAGCAGTGGGCAGGACAGCAGAGAAGAGGCTGTCTGCAAGGAAGCAGTGGGTGGGAGCTGTTTTTAAAAAGTAAATATGAGAGGCACCTGGGTGGCTCAGTGGGTTAAAGCCTCTGCCTTTGGCTCAGGTCATGATCCCAGGGTCCTGGGATCGAGCCCTATATCTGGGCTCTCTGCTCAGCAGGGAGCCTGCTTCACCTCCTCTCTCTCTGCCTACTTCTAATCTCTGTCTGTCAAATAAATAAATAAAATCTTTAAAAATAAACAAATAAAAAATAAAGAGGAAATATGAGGCATTAGGGCGACGTGGAATTCCCTCTTGTTTGGCAACTGTGTCTGGTTGTAAGGAGCCCATTGATTAGTTAGGGCCTATGGATATTCTGAGGTGGGTCATTTAATGGGCCTGTCTGTATTCAGCCAGGGGGTCGCTATGGTCTCTGTCTATATTCCATTGCTCAAGGCTGTCTGCCTAAAAGTGGCCTCAAATGGCACCTGCACCCCAATGTTTATAGCAGCAATGTCCACAATAGCCAAGAAATGGAAAGAGCTCAGATGTCCATCAACAGATGAATGGATAAATAAGATGTGGGGTGTGTGTGTATGTATAATGGAATACTGTGTGTGTGTATGTGTGTATACCTCTATCTATATATCTATATATATAAACTGGAAAACTACTCAGCCATCAAAAAGAATGAAATTTTGCCATTTGCAACAATGCGGATAGAAATGGAGGGCATTATGCTGAGCAAAATATGTCAGAGAAAGATATGATTTCACTCATATGTGGAACTTAAGAAAAAACATATGAACATAGAGGAAGAGAAGAGGGGAAAAAAACGTGAGAGGGAGGTAAACCATAGGAGACACTGAGCTGGAGAAAATAAACAGAGGGTTGCTGGAGAGGAGGTGGGAGGGGAGGATGGGGTTACTGGGTGATGGGCATTATGGAGGGCACTTGATGCAATGAGCACTAGGTGTTATATGCAGATGATGAATCACTAAATTCTACCCCTGAAATTAACATTACAGTATATGTTAACTAAACTGAATTTAAATAAAGAGTTTCTTTTTTTTTTTTTTAGTTTTTTTATTAACATATATTATTAACCCCAGGGGTACAGGTCTGTGAATTGTCAGGCTTACACACTTCACAGCACTAACCCTCCCCTTTGTAAACAACAGCACATACCCTCCCCATTTTAAACAATATTAAATAAATGAACAGATATGGCCTCTACACCTACTAATTGTGTGATCTTGGGCAAATGATTTAACCTTTCTGTACCTTATTTTATCCTCATTAAAAGAGGATTACAATAGTACTATCCTTACCTCCTAGGGTTGTCATAAGAGACACGACAGTGTGGAAAGCACTAGAACAGTGTCTGGCACATTACAAGAATGTTAAGATACAGGTACTCACAAAATTTAGCTTTAAAGCTGGCCCCAATTCTCTATATTTTAGGCCAAAAAATTACACTAGATCTATTTTTTAAAAACCTTCAGATAGTTTGACAATTTCCCAGGCAATTATAAAGTGTTTATTCATTCATTCACATATTTATTCATGCCACTTGTTCATTTTCCTACCACAATGCCAGGTGCTAGGCTACAGCAGTCAACAAAGAAATGAAGATCCTCATAAATTTAATATGAAGGTGTGACCTAGAATACTGCTATAGGTCTTCTTATTTAAGACACTCATACAGTCTATGTTACATGGAGAAACAGCTCTATGATTGAGGAGTATTTATGAAGATCTGAGGAGGTGATTCTATGCTCTAAATTATTCGGGAAGACATAATTAAGTAAAGTCAGAAAGGAAGCTTCTGATCCAGACCATTCTAACAGTTAAAAATTGTAAAAAAAATAAAATAAAATAAAATAAAAAGTAAGGAATTAGAACAGAAATCATGTCATAGATCTAAAATGTACTTTTATACTTTTATAAGACATATATAGGATATATTTCACATATATAGGATATATTTCATATTATTAAGAAAAACAGAATGCTGACCAATATGCATTAGCTGACTCTATATATGTTTAAAATCATACACTCAAATAGTATGCATTTATTTTGGAATTTTCAACATGTGTAGGAATTCATTTCCAACTATTAATAGGTTTCTCAGAGTTGAGATTATGAGAGAGATTTTATTTTCTACTTAACATATTTTCATTGTATTATTTGGGATTTTTACAAGTGTGATTTATAGTTATGATTTTTAAAATATCAACAGTTGAGAAAAGTTGTTCAAATATCAAATGAGGTGTATGAATAGGAAGTGAAGTAGTGAGCTTCCCACCATAAGAGGGCATTCAAGTAGGGGGCTGGAGGAGCATGAAGCAGAGGCCATGATGGGGAATTGGACCAGTTATCTCTGAGGCTCAGAGGCTTACCCTAGGACTCTGGAATGGGACTCATCTCTCCGAAAGTCTCACCTGTTGTCTGGGGAGCCAGTGGGCTCAAGTGGCTGGTGTGCAATTTGGATTCTTACTGCTCTGAGTGGAGCCCTGTTTCTCTGAGCTATCCCTATGCAGTTTACACAGGGAGTGAGCTTATGCTGACACTTTGTCTCTTTTCCAGTGCCTTGCCAAGCTGCAGGGACTACTAGGGAGGGAGTGGGCCATGCTCAGGCCATGTTCTCCATGCATAAACTGGGTAGGCAGGGAAGGTCTGGGGGGAGAAGTAATGACATGGTGCCGTGCCACCTATGCTGATATGGGCTCTTGTTCCTCTCTGTGCTCCTGAAGGATAACCATGAAGCTGCTATGGATGTCCCTGCTGCTCGTGGCCTTTTGCATCTCCACTGTCTGGGGCTTGCCAGAGGAGGACATCAAGGAAGCCAGCATCAACATATCCCAGCCCATGCATATCATGGAGGAAGGCAACCTGCTAGTGCTAACACCTGCTGGCCTGACCCAGATGCTGAACCAGACCCGCTTCCTCATGGTGCTTTTTCGTGAGTGTCCCCCACTCCTCAGTGGTGGGTGAGGGGTGGGGTGAGATCTGCCTCCATGCTCCTGGCAGCCAGAAGAGTTTGACATATTGTTTAACACACAAGAACACATATTATTAACATACTTAATAAGTATATACTCCCAATCTCAATTTCCAGATGAGAATACTAAGGTCCAGGGAGGTTAAGCAATTTACAAGACACTACACTGCCACTTTAGCCTGGGCACATGGGAGATGACCAGTAAATGAGCCCTCATCCTGCTGTGGCACTGGGGCACAAGACAGATCATCAACTTTCTGTCAGGCAGGACTGGGTTCAGCTTCAAGGAATAAAGAATTGGCTAATGAGGACTTAAATCCAAGAATTATCTCATATGCTCAAATGCAGACCAGGCATATGCAGTCAATGCCTGCCTTAATCACACTGCACTTTACAGGAGCCTTGAAACAGCCTTTGATTCAAACACAACCTGAAGCCGGGCTGGCTGAGAGGCAGCCGGATGGTATAAATTCTTCCTGACACTAAACCACCAGGAACAGCTTTCTCTTCTGGGCAGCAGAGCCAACAATTTCCTGCCTGGGGCTGATTTATGGACTGTTTGCTCAGGTTAATGTTCCAAGGACACCTGGTTCCCAAAGCCAATAGGAACTTGTCCCCTTTGGAGCCCTAACCTGACAACCTCTACCCTTTGGTGCCCATGAGCTCACTGTCTTCTGGTTCCCTTTGATCTCTCTGGCTTACTTCTCAGGTCTTTATGGCTCCTCCTCTTTCCCATAACCCCGAAATCAAGGATGTAATAGGCAGCTCATGGACTGAAGATGCCCAGGACGGGGATTATGTATGGGCCATACAGTGTTTTAAAAATTGAGACATTTCACAATTAAAGTTGAATTTACATCTGCTCTTGAAGAAACAAGATCTAGAGGCACAGGCCCACATTCTTGCAAAGTGACAAATAGCTGGAACTGAGTAATGATTTTTCCTTTTCATCAGAAAACATGCCAGTGAGTTTGCCACATCCCTACCAAGCCAACCCCACACGGTTACAGACCCGGCCTCACCCCTGTAGCATTTGAGTGTGTATCCCCCATCTGAAATTCAGGCCTCTCGTCCCTTCTGAATTGGTACAATCTCTCTGAGTGGTGTCATGTCAGTGGGGGAGTTTGGGTATGCGACAATCTCAGAAACTCGGTTGTCCTGGGTCCCAAAGCCGCCTCAGCTGGCTTGTGTAGCCGCTTTATAGCAACATGAAACAAAAATACTCTTTTTGTGCCCTTAACCTTGATGGTTCCCAGAAGGGAAAATCTGACCGGGTCATTTTTGTTTCCATCCCACACAGAGTATGCCTGATGCATAAAATTTCACCCCAGCAGTTCCAAGCTTCTGACCTCTATGTAGCCCAGGCTGTTAATGGTCTCTTTCACTATGCCTGGGTGCACGCTGGATTTTACTTCAAGCCTATGGAACAAGACCTTGTAGAGGTGATCTGGTTTGGGCCATTTTCTTTACATAAGCCAATGAGCGGGGCAGGCCTTTCCGGTTTGCTGACTGCCTCCTAGAGCTGATTCCCCACATCCTTTATCCACCACCCACACATCTGTTTCATGGTTCCCTTCCGGGAAGAACTGAGAACCTGCAGGTCTCCTCTGCCTGCTGCAGAATTGTAAGCTAATGGTTAGCACAGATCAGAGATCCAAGAAGAATACATCCATCTTCTCTTTTTTGCTGCAGCCCTAATCTCTGATCCTGGCCCCTTGATGTTGAAGGAACTAGAGCCACACACTGTGCATGACACAACGCACATGTCAACACACACTTACCCTCCAAAAACGATGCAGCAGGTAGATGAGACAGAGGAACCTGTCCTGTTTGCATGAGAATGCAAACCTCTGCCCCTGACTGTATTAATCAGGGCAGAAGGGGGAGCCCATGGCTCTTCACAGCCTTAACTGACATAACTTGGGGATTGACACTGAATCTAGTGCTACAGAGAGAACCAATCAATTCTACATTCTTTAATGACATTAAATGAAAACCAATTTGAATACTTGAAACTTGAAGCATTCCCACTAGCCGGTATTTCAAAGCAGTAAACACCAGCAGAGATTTTATTATCTAAAAGAGACACTCAGGCTCATTACATTTGAGTATCTGATTCCTTCCAATATATGGTTTAAAACAAAATGAGTTCTCCAAAACTGGCAGGCCTTCTAAAGTGACCTTTGGAAAAACTAATTACTTGGAGAAAGCATTATAAATTTTCTTTTTTCCTGGGAATAAACAAGCTCCTTACAAAAAGGATTTTTCCAATATCGTCCCAGGGACATACTGTATAGTAACTCTCAAATCTTTAGCGGCTGTCTACGTTCTTAGCTCTCTGAGGACTCCAGGCTCAAGAGCCAGTGGTCGGCGGGACTACTTCTTATGTGTTCCTCACGTGTCTCAAATTCCACATGTGCTCAAAATAAGAACTCAGCATTTTTTATTTGATCCCTATAACTTGCTTTGTCTCACACCCTGCCTTAACTGACAGCAGCTCTCTCTACCCAATGTCAAAATCAGAAATCTCAAGGTCATTCTTGACTCCTCTCTATTCTCCATCTAACTTGTCACTAGGCCCCATTGAAACCACTCCTAAAGCCCTCTGCAATCTCCAGTTTTCCCAGCCCCTTGCCACTGCCTTCGTTCCAGCCAGGGTTTCCCACCCTAAACACCACAACAGCCCCCTAGAGCATCTGCCCATCTCCCCCAAAGCTATCCCTACAGCACACCCAGAAATTTCTTTTTTCTAAAAAGCAAGTCTGATTGGGTCACCTCCTGATTAAAAACCCTCAGTGATTCTCTAAGACTCCAAACTCCTTAACATGGCTAAAGAATCCTCTGCTTGGCCAGATTCCCCACTTCACATGAGAGCTACATTCTAGCTCTGGAGTAATTTGTGGTTGCCAGACAGATCACACTGGTTCAAGCCCCAGGACATTTACACTTACAATTCCCTCTGACCACAGTGTCCTTCCTACACTTCCTCGCCTGGATTGTGGTGTTTAAGCTCATGAAGCCACCTTGTCAGGAGGCTGTGTCCACACTCACTCCCACCTACACTGCTAGCAGGCCTTCTATGCTGATACAACCCCCTGGACCCTCCCTTTCATAGCATTTATCACACTGTACTGAAACTGCTTTCAAGCTTGTGGGCTCCCTGGGGGACAAGGGCCAAATCTCATTTACCTCTTGATTACTAACATCTGAGCTTGGTAGGCTTACATGAGATGTTGAATGAATGGCTGAATGAAATGAGCTTTCCTTTGACCCATAATGATCTGCACAAATGAGGAAAGGAGTAAAGAAGGTAGTATTCTTCAGGTTAACAGCACTATGGAGAAAAACAAAAAAGAGCAACAGAGAGACCAAAGACTTAGTGGAAGTTTATTTATATAAACTTATATAATTTACAGAGGGTGGCCTGGGAAATTTATTTATATAAATTTATATAGCGTGGTCTGGGAAAGTGACAATTCAGCAAAGACCTAAAGGCAGGAAGACAGCAACCTATACAGATAGCTGGTAGATGAGAGCATTCAGTCAGAGGGAACGGCAAGCGCAAAGGCCCTGGGGTGGGAATGTGCCAGGATGGCTAAAGCTGAGACGCTGAAGAAAAGTGGGAGATAAGATCCCAAAGGATGTATGGTCCTTTAGGCCCTTCAGGCCATTGTGATGGTCAGAGGAATTTGTTGGCTGGCACTTGAGGAACCAGAAGGGACTGATTACCATCCCAAAGTTTCTATCACCTGTGAGCACCTCTTTACACTATAATGGCCCTATGCGATGGGGAGAGGATTATTCTCAGAATATTTTTCCACACTTGATCTAGAGCTTGGTCTAAGCTTGGTTTCTCATCCTCAGCACTATTCACACTTCAGCTGGATGGACAATTCTTTGCTGTATGCGGGGGTGTGATGCATTGTAGGATGTTTGGTGACACCCCTGACCTCTACCCATTAGATGTTAGTAGCACTCTGGTGGTGACAACCAGAAAGGTCTCCAGATAGGGCCAAAGGTGCCCCATTGAGAACCACTGTCTAAAGAAAGGCAGACTCCAGCTCCCTGGGCTGAGAGCTAATTTCCAGTCCCTATAGTCTCACTTTCCCAACCACCAGCCCCTCCTCTGACTCACACTAGTTGCTCAGAAAAGGGAACCTGGGGTTATCTACTAAAAACCCAGGCAAACATTGATTCTAGGTCAGTTATCCATTAACACATCTACACATCCAGCAGATATTCAGAGAGCCATTTTCTCTTCTAATATGAGCCTGGGTCCCATTTGCTTACCCCCGAACCCACATGAGAGCCACACAATAGGCCCAGGCCTGTGCTGGATGACGTGGTGTTAGTCACACTTATCTCCCTTTCCCCAAGAACCAGATGTTCTGAGGATCCTGACATTTCCATTAAGACCCTCCCTTCCCTGAGAGAACCTGGTCAGGGCAAGATCAAGGGTTTTCCACCTGCGCCATCATAATGGTTAATGTTTTGGGGGCACTTCTGTGCCAGAGCTTTGCACACCTTGCCTTACTATGTAGGACCATCTTAAGGTATAGGATCAATTAATATCTCCATTCTGCAGATGAGGAAACAGAGGCAGAGAGATGTTTAAAAAACAACCTGCCTGGACCACAGGTGCTGTAAACCACCAGAACGGCCTCTGTTTTATGAAACGACCTAATGAAGTTCATGGACTACCATATGACAGGCAGACAAAGAGCTCTATCTAGATTGAGCTTAGGACACAAGGAAGGCTGTACTCGCAGGAGCTCTCTGCCTCCCACAGAGGGCTCCCTGCCCATCTACAACCCACTGGGCTCCACTCTGCCCAAGCAACAATGTACATGGGAATTGTTCCCGTCCCCAACCACATACTAGCTGTAAGACCTCGGGCTTCTGTTTCTTGTCTGTAACATTCCTCACCTGGAACGGCAGATAACTCAGAGGTGGTTCTGAGGATACCCAGGATAATGCATGTAACACTTAGCAACACGGTTGGCACAGTAAGTGCTCAATAACTTGTCATTGTTGTTACCTTGTTCTCATTACTGTCACCATCACCATCATCACCATCATCACCATCAATCAGCCATCTGGCTGCTCCTGTCAAAACCTCAGAGTCATCCTTGACTCCTCTTGTTCACTCACACTCCCCATCCAATCTACCATCTTATCCTCTCTATCCAATCTATCACCAATCATCTCCCCCTCCAAAATCTTAGACTCTGACTCCTTCTCACTTCCTCCACGACTACTACCCTGGCTCAAGCCATCACCAGCTCTCACCTGAAATATTACAGAGGCCTCCAAATGGTCTCCCTGGATCCACTCTCTTTCCCTTTTGTGGTCTAATGTTCATATAATATTCAGTACAGTCCAGTTAAACAGTAAGTAGGATCATAACTAATTCTGCCCGAACTCTCCAGTATCTTTCCACAACCGTCAGGGAGAGGGACCAAAATCTATTCAGTGGCCAACAAGTCCCTATGCTATCTAACCCCCAGGCTTCTCATTTTGCTCTAGGCCAAAGAGACTTCTAGTCATTCCTCAAACATGCTGTACATACTCGCACTTCAGGATCTTCGCACTTATGGTTCCCCTGCATGGAAACTCTTCCTCCACATATCCGGATACAAGCCTGCCTCCCTCACCTCCTTCAGTCTTAATTGAAATGTCTCTTATGGGTGAGGTCTCCTTCAGCCTACTTAAACTCAATCTCCTTGATACTCCTAACCTCCAGCTTTGCTTCTTGTCTCCATAGCACTTAGCGTCTAATATAGCATAAATTTTACTTCTTTTTTTAAAAAATATTTTTCTTTTAAGATTTTTAAAAATTTACTTGAGAGAAAGAGAATGAGGGTGAGACAGAGAGAGCAAGCCGGGGCGGGGGGGGGGGGGGGGGGGGGGGGGGGAGGGAGTAGCAGAGGAGAGAGAGAGAAGCAGACTTCCTGCTGAGCAGGGAGCCCAATGCAGGAATCAATTCCAGGACTCCAGAATCATGACCTGAGCCGAAGGCAGCCACTTAACCAACTGAGCCACCCAGGTGCCCATATTTTACTTCTTGACTTCTTTACTTTCTGTCTTCTCTAACACAAGCAGGGATTTTTATCCACTGACTATTAAATCCCCAGAACCTAGAACCATGTCTGGCACATGGAAAATCTTAGAAAAGATCTGTGGAATGAATGAGGAACAACTGGATGAATGGATTGGTGGATGTGTGCATAAATGTCCATTACTATTATTGTTAGATCCTATCCGGCTACCTTTAGGATCCCAGCATTCCTGTTGTCACAGACTATTTCTCTCACTTTCATTGCAGACACTCAGGAGCACTGGGCTGTGTGTGGAACCTCTAAATGCTCCAGCATTTGAACCATCATTCCATGTGTTTTTCTTGCTCTAAGTTGCCTAGAAATTCAGATTTGGATACAATGTCAATCAGTCACCATGAGCCACGCAGGGCCAGATCCACAAGGAAGCCCAGGGAGAGGCCTGAGGGCCGGAGCAACTGGCAACAGGCCAGTGCCTGCTGGCGATGATGGATGGGGGGTATCGAAGACAATGATGGTGACAAAGCAGGTGGTGGAGAGGCAAAAAGTCTCACTTCCTGTGCACTGATTGGGAATTTAATGAAAACAATCATTCACTTTCGGGTTCCATCGCAGGAGCAGGTGTACTGACTGACGCTGGAGCATGAGCCAGTTGTCCTGGAGCTGGCTTTCTGGGTTTTGCTTTACAAAAGCCCTCTCTGTTGAACTTGGAACTTGTTCCTTTTTACCTCCTCCAAGTGTGTTCCAGATAGACAGGTCAGAGGAGTGGGGACTGACACAGGGAATGCATTCTGACTTGAAAGGGAATCAGTGACCCCTTGCCCTGGCTTGACCCACCTGTTGCAGACATCAGGGCAGGGAGGGGCCTGCAATCTCTCAGTATTATCAGGAAGAGGGAAGGCTAATGTGAGCGCCTTTTAGTCCTCTCTCATTTAGGCCAGGAATCCCATGCCAGCTCCCTGAGGCCATTTTCCAGAAGGGGGCTCCCCACTTCTAATCCCCACCTCACTGCCCAGCAATATGAGGCACCAAGGAATCCTAATCGAGAGTGTGAGTTCTCTTTAATACCACTTACCCAAGGGATAGGCTCCGAGGGAGCTTCATAACCGCTTCCCACACCTGACCTGCCTTACTTGAGAGTTCCCTGATGTATTCATGCAGCGGGAGCAGCTCCATTTGGCCTGTAAGTCTGGAACTTTCCACCAGATGGCGAGCATGCTCCCTCATTCTTTCTCCTCTGACTTCTGACCATAAAAATTGTACAATAATAACAGTAGTAATAATAATGCATTATGTCCTTATCATGTGTCGGGCACTATGCTGAGAGTCGTCTACAAGTGCTGGGTAGACAGCATATTGAGTGGTTCCAGATCCTGGCTATATCTTTCACTGCCACAGGACCCCGGGCAAGTTGGACATTTTGCTTCCTACCAGTTTCCACATCTATAAAACTGAGATAATAACCATACCTATCCCACAGGGGTGCTGAGAGGAGTCTCCATCCACGGAAAGCTTTTAGAAATTAATAAGCTCTGTATAACTGGTTGTTAAATCTTACTTGGCTGAGAACTCTATGGGATAGTTGATAATATTTTTCTCATTTTACCCATGAAGAAAATGGGACTCACAGAGTTGGAATGAGTTGCCCAAAGTTGTATGGCTTCCAGTGTTGCTAGGCCCCAAGAACCCTGATGTGCTTCCCAAATGTCCAGTTAAATGAAACATGTGCCTCCCTCGCATCATGTTTTCTGAAAAATCTACTACAGCAGACCACAGTAGCCAAGCTGGTCAAACCCAGCCTCCTTCTTGGGAAATGGGGAGTGGGAGAGGCTCTAGCAAGTTCTGATTTATACTGGCTCTTTCAGACAACCCATCCTCCAAGCAATCCAGGAATCTGGCTGAGGAGTTGGGCCAAGCTGTGGAAATCATGGGCAAAGGCAAGAATGGGCTCGGCTTTGGCAAAGTGGACATCACGGTAGAGAAGGAACTTCAGAAAGAGTTTGATGTTAAGAAGGCCCCAGAGCTGAAGCTGTTTTTTGAGGGCAACAGGTCAGAACCCATCAGTTGCAAAGGTAAGAGTCCCTGTTCATCAATCAAGGCAGTGCTAGCTACGGAAACACAAACACCAGCATTTAGGTGGCTAACAGAACTACGAGTTTATTTCTTCTCATGTAGAACCCAGGTGG
Organism: Mustela nigripes; assembly: GCF_022355385.1. Classification (NCBI taxonomy): domain Eukaryota; kingdom Metazoa; phylum Chordata; class Mammalia; order Carnivora; family Mustelidae; genus Mustela; species Mustela nigripes. Next base: position 23,885,329 of record NC_081567.1, read on the forward strand.
CAGCCAGAGGGTGGAGGTGGGTGGCTCAGCTCCACACAATTTTTCAAGGACCCAGGTGCCTTCTAGCATGCAGCAATATCTTCCCTTAGAGCCTCTGAAGCCCCTGCCATTTTCTCTATATCTAGCCAGCAGTTGGGGCAAGGAGGCAGAGGACTGCCACTGATGGTGCTCATGAGCCAGGCTTGGAAGTGGCAAACATGACTTCTCCATTGACCAAAATTCTGTTACATGGCCCCACTCAACTTAAAGGCTGAACAATATGGCCCTGATCTGTGTCCATAAGGAAAATACCATTTTGGTGAACACATAGCTGCCTCCACCAGAGCATACATCTCAGCTGGTGGGCCCTAGAAGCACCATGAAGTGGGATAGTGAGATGCATGGCTCATAAACTGCCAGAGACCAGAGAGTGAGATCCTAACTCCATCTCCCACTTCCCGCCCCAATCTTCACCTCCCGCCACAATCTTCTACTTTAGAATGGTTTTGACAGGGTCCCAGGCCAAGAAAAGGGGCTCTGGGAGATGAGAAAACAAGACAGATTTGGGACAGGGTGACTACCAAACACTGGAGCTTCTATCATCATCCACTTCATTAACTCATTCATTCACTTATTCATTACCTTTATTGAGAAACTAACATGTGTCAGTCCCTATCTTGGTATCAAAAATGCTGTAGCATTATGTGACTCAGTGTGGCACACGGTAGGTCCTAATTTTTAAAAATACTAAATATATAAATGCATAAATGTCCATAAAACTGATGGATGGATGGAATGAAACTAACAAATGCCAAGGTGCCCAGCACAGCCCACACTATGCTAGTAGAATGTTCCCATTATATGTGTGAATGACTGAATCAGGAAACTGAGATAGTCTTGCAGCATCTGGCATTTAGCAAGTCTGCAATAAGCCTGTTTGAGTTTTGTTGCAAAAACCAAAAGGGCCCAGAGAGAGCAACCTCCTGCAGGGGCTTGCAGTATGCCTTACAGTTCTAAGAGCGGACACAAGGGGGCAGGAGACACAGGCCAGACTCGCAGGGGAAGGTGCTGCAAAAGCGTCAACCTCAGCGCGCATTACATACAAGACCAGGCAGGGCAGTGGCTCCCAAGGACCTTGTGGGACCATGGTGGCAGGGGGCGGGGCAGGGCAGGTGAGGTCTGACTTCTCTTTGAAGCAATAAATGTGACAATGTGGCAACTTCCAGACTGTCTGGGCCCCTTCTGGTAGAAGCCAGTGCCTGGGACCCCCTCTGTCATGCAGGAAAGCTGCATCACCACCTCCCCTAGGAAGTCCCCTTTGACTGCCCGCATCAGGGTGTCTGTCCTCCTCGGGAGTTCCATAGCACCTGTGCTTAGTGCCCTCAAGGCCCTCACAGAACTGATTCTGTTCTTTGTTCTCTAGCGAGAGCACGGAGCAGAAGCTGATTTCACTTCTTTTCCTGGGTCCTCTGAAGAGGTTGCCCAAACTGGCAGGCACCAGCTGGCTTTAAATCCTTACCACACACCTGAAGGACAATCGCTTCCCCTTGTCAACTCTTATTTTCCTAATCTGTGAAAGGGAGATGGTGGGAGTATCTTCCTCCGAGGGTTACTGATGAAGTGAAACAAGATTGTAAGGCACAAGCCCTGAATGGATCTGAACCGTTTACTGTGCTCCATCACTATTCTGGGCCCCTTACATATGTCACAACAACCCAGCATGGCAGGTGCTGCACAGAGAAACTGCACAGGAAACTGCACAGAGAGGTGGAGCAACTTCCTCAAGGATCCCCAGCTACTAAGCACTGCAACCCACAAATGTTTTCTGCAAAGGACCAGATAATAAATATTTTAGGCCTTACGGGCCAATCTCTTTCGCAACTACTTAACTCTGCGAATACAGCGGGAAAGTAGTCCTATATAAACCACTGACTGCCAATAAAACTTTATTTACAACATCAACTGGCAGGACAGAATTGGCCCATGGGCTGTCATTGACCAACCCCTGCTCTACGGTGTGCTGCACTCAAAATAAATGGCAGGTGGGGCTCATGTTTTTATCAAACTATTACTTTTCTGACCCTTGCACAGTGCCTGCCTGCAACACTTAGGTTCTTCAGAATAGTTTTTGAGTTTGAATGGGATGGAACTGCAAGGACCCACTGCAGGCTGACTTGGGCTAAGGAGCCAGCCCCTATTTCTACTAAGCCTGACCATCCCTCCCTTTCTTTAGTGTTACCCCCAACTAGGGAAAGAGGCAGTGGGGTGCTAGGAGGGAGCCAGAGCCTAGATTTAGGACAAACACGAGTTAGAGAATTTGAGCCAGTCTTCCAACTTCTCATCTCCTAAACAGGATGACTAAGCCAGTTCTGCCAACCTGGCAGAGTTTCCCTGAGCTCAGAGGGGTGACAGAGCATTACTGGTCTCCTGCACCAACTTTTCTGAAAACCTTCCCAGGAGGCAAGTTGGGGTTTAGTCCTTGTTGGGTCAAAGCTAGAGTTCTGGTTCTCCTCTAGTCTCCCAAGGATTGATGATGGGAAACTTGGTCACGGCCCCCTCTCTGGAGGGAGGAAAACTCGGGTTGGCTCCAGGGCCTCAGTTAATGATGCATTCACAGCTTGTGCTTGGAAATATGCAGTAGAGGGACAGCCCCAGTCAATCATTGACATAGCGTTCACACCTCAGTTGTTACCCTGTCCTCTGGCTCAGAGCCAAGTGCCAGCGGAGACACCTGCCCAAGCGGGTCAGGGACCGATCTGCAGGCAATCAGGAACAACCTATTTGTCAAGTTCAGAGCTACCTCAGCCGCATAGGGTTCAGAGGGGCAAACAGAGCCCAGACATCCCAGAGAAGATGGCCTAAGATCGAATTCCCTCAAGCCAGCTTACGTTATGATTCACCCACCTCATCCATTTACCCTGTAATTATTTCTTGAGCATCTGGTATAAGCTGACATTACAGGCGCTAGTGAGCAAGCTAGCCAAAAATCATAATTTCAGAAAAAGACAAATTCAATGAAGAAAATGCAACAGGTCATAACCTAGAGAATGATACGATGGGGGTCTAAACCTCTAACTAAATAAGCCGGAGGAGTTGCCCCGACCACTGAGGAAAGGCAGCCCAGGCAGAGGGAGGACCGGGAGACATCAAAGCCTGGCGAGCAGGACGATGAGGGTGTGGCTGCAGCGCAGACTGTAGGAGACAGCCACACATAATGAGATCAGAGCAATGGTTCTGATCAGTTGAAATTCAAATGCATTTGGTGGGGTTTTGTTCACCTCTTTTGGTATTTTCAGGACTTTGGAACCTGTTCCTTCCAGAGCAGTTACAACATAATTTTTTTTTTCCAGACAAATGCCTATAAGATGAACTATTTCCATGATATGTGCTTGTTTCCTCCTGAAAGATGGCTGGGAACACTGAAAATAGAAACTCAGCCTTGGGGCTGAATCCAGGAGGCGAAGGGGACTGCAGGAGGGTGGAGGGCGGAGTGCTGTGATCTGGGAGCGGCAGGAAGTCTCCCCTCACCCCTCTCTGTCCCTTGAGGCCAAGACATCGTCCTTCTATGAACTTCTATGGGTCTGACTCATCGTGGCTTTTAAAATGGCCTAATCGGTATCTACTAAAACTAAACGTAGCATTCCCTATGACCAGAAATTCAACTCCTGGGCATGTACCCAAAAGAAGTGCATCCAATGTGCCCCCAGAGACATGCATGAAATTTAATTCTTAATAGCCCCAAACTGGAAACAACCCAAATGCTCACCAACAGAGGATGGATAAATAAATTATAGAATATTCATGCAACAAAATGCTACACAGCACATACAACAATATGGATGAATCTCATAAAGAAACAAAGCCTAGGCCCCAAAACACACAATGTGATTCCACCTGCATAAAGTTCAAGATCAGGCAGACTAATGCATGCTGTTAGAAGTTAAAATAGTGGTTACCCTTAGGTAGGGACAGGTGAGGAGCTGGGACGGGGCATAATGGGACTTCTGAGAGCCTGGTAACAGACTGCTCTTGAGCGCTGCGAAATGATCTGTCTCTTGACAGATCAATATCTGGGTGGTACTCAGGTCTGTTCATTTTGCAAAAATTCACCAAATTATGCATAATAATTTGTATACCTTTCTATATGCAAACATACTTCATTTTAAGTTTTGTAAATGGCCTAAGTTCTTAGGAAATGTAAGCGAAGATGCTGAAAAGAGTCCTTTTCAGTACATTTACCAACTCAACATGCATTCATCAAGCCCCATGCAGCAATCCAGCACAGGCTACCCGCTCCGACTGTTAACCTCTCCCTCTTCTTCCTTGTCCAGTTACAATCTTGCTGTTGCCTACTTATTAACTCCTATGCATCCTTCAGTATTCAGCTCCTAAATGATCTCCTCCAGGAAGTCCCCCTTGACTTCACAGTATAGGTCACATATCTTTGCTACAGGCTCATAGAACTTTGCTTTTGAGTTATTACTTTGGGTGTGATTATATACTTGTTTGTGTAATTACTTGACAACTGTCCTACTCAACAGAATGAAAACTGCAAAACAGTGGGAGTGTATTTGTTTCTGCTCACCATTACATCCCCAGGACCAAGTACAGCACTTGATAACATGATAGGTACTTAGTATATATTTGTCAAATGAATGAATGAGTGAAGGCATGAATAGCAAATGAAGAAATTCATTCAGTTTAAATGCTCCATTCTCTTCTATAGCAGTCTTTGACAGAAAATAATATTTTACATTATATACCATCATGTGGAATTGATGATCCTAGCAAACACATATCCATCTGTAGCCTAATGTAATTCTAGCACACTGTTAGGTCTCCCCAGATATGGTGTATGTTTCCCAATTTTAAAAGCTAAGATTTTTGTGTGCTTGGAACCTTCCATATAATAGCTGAGAAATGGATGCCAGGATCTATGACCTTAGTGAATATCTGCATCTCAGCTGAGGAACTGAAAGCACAGGTAATAATGGAATTTTCCCAAGGTCACAAAGCTAACTGGTATTTTTATTTACACTTCATTCATTTACATTTTTTAAAAATAAATCTACCTTCCTGTCACTTTGGAAGGTAGATAGAAAAGAAGACTGGGTATGCTTCCTTCTGAGTTTAATTCCCAGGTTCACTAATGGTGGGTGGCTACTGGCAAGTCTAACCTCAATTTCCTCATCTGCAAAATGGGGAGAGTAAGAATATCTCATAAGGTAGAGCTGTTGCAGGGATGTAATACATGTAAATGGCTCAGCACAATGCCGTGTCCTTGGTAAGTGCTCCATGACATTTAGCTACTGCTGTTAATGTTCATGCCTTGCGGGCGCCTAGGTGGCTTAGTGGGTTAAAGCCTCTGCCTTTGGCTCGGGTCATGATCCCAGGGTCCTGGGATCGAGTCCCGAATCCCACGCTCTGCTCAGCAGGAAGCCTGCTTCTCTGTCTCTCTCTGCCTGCCTCTCTGCCAAATAAATAAATAAATAAATAAAATCTTAAAAAAAAAAAAAAAAAAAAAAAGAAGTTCATGCCTTGGGGATGGGGCAGGAAGGACTGACCTTGGCCTTCAATGGGTAGGAGCCCAAGACCAGATGCTTCTGGTCATTAAGCTTGGAGAAAACAGGCCTTGCTCCAGTTCAAGAGGAAACTTGTATAGGAGATCTATTTAACTGTCTCTCTCTCCAGGAGTGGTTGAATCTACTGCCTTGGTCGTTTGGTTGAGAAGACAAATTCGCCAGAAAGCATTTTTGTTCAATAACACCCAGCAGGTGGTAGAGTTTGTGAATTCTAGGCCCTTGGTCATCATCGGCTTCTTCCAGGTACTGGGGTCAAGAGGTGGGAGTAGCTTTTTGACTGGTGAGCAGCCCTGTGTCTGGGAGGGGGGTAGGGGTAAGGAGAGGTCTTTTACTTGGGTTAATGCCATACCCATTCTTTATTTTCCAATGAGCTGGTTTTCCAGGTAACAGCAATGCTAAAATGAAGAAGGAAAGAATGGAAGATGAAGTGGGTAGGAGAAGCTAATTAGAAAGGTGGACAGAAATGCAGAGAGAGTAGAGGAAATTGATGTTTATTAAATTGGTTTTGATAATATTAATGATCTTGTAGAGATCCATTTAGAATATCACTGAGTAATAAGTAATTTGCAAATTGTTTTTCCTTGTGGAGAATGAATTTCTTATATATCTTTACTCATTTCTGGTAACTAGGATGGCTCCTGCCTTCCCCCAGTGGAAGTCAGAACTTTGGCATTATATTTTTACACGGGGAGAGTACATACCTCTTTCTGTCTCACTTTTGGACAGCCCCAATTTTCTTTCAAGTTATAGAAAGAAGGCTGCAACTACAGCCATATTTTGATACCAAGTTTATATCTTTTGATCCGCATGGTCAACCCAGTTGCCTCTTCTGAAAACAATTAAGGAATACATGTTTAAAAGTCTCAACCTTGGGGCTCCTGGGTGGATCAGTGGGTTAAAGCCTCTGCCTTCGGCTCAGGTCATGATCCCAGGGTCCTGAGATCGAGCCCCACATCAGGCTGTCTGCTCAGCAGGGAGCCTGCTTCCTCCTCTCCCTCTCTCTCTGCCTGCCTCTCTGCCTACTCGTGATCTCTATCTGTCAAATAAATAAAATCTTAAAAAAAAAAATTATCAACCTGTGTGTTAGAACAGCTTTATTCTAAATACCTGGAAAAAGTTGAGCTTATCAGCTCTTTCCTTTAATCTCTGTGGATTGGCCTATTTTGGCTTTAGTCATAGCCACAGAAGTATTCTGAGTATGTAACTTCATGAAAGGGGACTTAGGGAACCCAGGAAAACCCCAGAACTTGGAAAAGTGAGGAGATGAACTGATCACCATTTCCACCTTGACCTTAAATAAGCCAGACGTTTTTCTTTCCACCAAAGTCCCACCAAATCTCTTTCTCCAAACAGGATTTAGAGGAAGAAGTGGCAGAGTTGTTCTATGATATGATCAAAGACTTTCCAGAGCTAACATTTGGAGTGATATCAATTAGCAATGTCATTGGACGTTTCCATGTCACCCTTGACAGTGTTCTGGTGTTCAAAAAGGTAAGACTTGGGTTCTACTGAGAGTGAAGGGTCCCTAGCTCAAAATGGATTATGCATGTAGCTACAAAATTTGGGTACAAATTCTGGTTCTGCCACTGCCACCTGCAAGCTACATGGCATTGGACTAGGCAGCTATTATTAGATCACAGTCACCCAGAGTTTCTCTGGCCTTTCTAGACATCTTCCACTGTAAGCTCCTCTTCCTCTTCTTAACCAGTAAATGCCAGTCATTAAAGCTCAGTCCTCTCCCCTATGTTTTCTTCCGGTCCCTGCTCTCTCACCCACCCTCCATTAGCAATTACCACCCATACACCCATGACTTACAAATCTCCCATTTTCAGCCAGACTTTTCTATCTCCAGACTTTCATATCCATCACCAGATGTCTCAACATGACCAAGCTTAACATCATAATCTCCCTTCCAATCTTCCAAATCTTCTTTCAGTTTTTTTTTTTTTCCTCTCAATGAATGGTATCACCATTTCTCCCAAGTCCCATCTGAGCAATCAGAATACTCTCAGGCATTATTCTAACCCATCCCTCTTCTCCACCTTTCACAACTGTCCATCACCCCAAACCTATAGATTTTAAATCCAAAGTATCCCTTGAGTCTATTTCTCTCCACTGCTGCCATCCTAACTAAGTCAAGTGACCATGATCTCCCATAGCCTAATGCAACATTCACCCAATTGGTCTGCCACATTCTCTCTTATCCTCTAAAGAGTCATATTTACAATGGGATGCCTGGGTGGCTCAGATAGTTGAGCCTCTGCCTTCGGTTTGGGTCGTGGCCCCGAGGTCCTGGGATCGAGTCCCACATTGGGCTCCCTGCTCAGCAGGAGCCTGCTTCTTCTTATGCTTCTTCCCCTCTCTCTCTCTCTCTCATGAATAAATAAATAAAATCTTTTTAAAAAAATAAACAGTTGTATTTCCAAAACTCAAAAATTATGACCACCTGCCTCCTTCCCACTGAAAGCTCTTTAATGGCTTCTTATTATTCTTAGGATAAAGACTCAAGGCCCTAATAAGGCCCACAAGGCCTTCCTCAGTCTAGCCTCTACTACACATTTTCCTCCTTTCCCTCACTGGGATCTGAGAACAGACCATCCGAGCTGTCTAATAGGGCAGCTATCACATATGACTATTTATATTCCAATTAATTAAATTAACATTTTAGTTCCTCAATGAAACAAGCTACATGTGAATAGGGCTATTATATTGGACAGCACAGCACTTCCATTATCACGGAAAGTTCTATTGAACAGTGTAACTCTAGACACTGTAATCTGGTTCCTGGAACATGTCTTACTCCCTCGTCACACAAAGCCAAATCCTTACAATAATCATGTTATTTACAGATATGGCTTAGAGAGGTTAGGTTACTTGCCCAGAGCCACACGGGAGGTGGGCAAAGTGATAGCCAGACCTGCTTAAGACTGTGAGCCACTAATTTTACTTAGGCCCTTAGAAGTCATTACAAGGTTTTAAGTTGGAGAACAAAATAACCTGATTTGGGTCTTTGAATGGGACAACAAAGAGTCCAAAAATAGATCCAAATACATATGGGAATCTAGTATATGATAAAGATGATATTTAAAATATGTTATTCAGGGGCACCTGGGTGGCTCAGTAGGTTAATTAAGCCTCTGCCTTCAGCTCAAGTCATGATCTCAGGGTCCTGGGATCGAGTCCCGCATCAGGCTCTCTGCTCAGCAGGGAGCCTGCTTCCCCCTCTCTCTCTGCATCCCTCTCTGCCTACTTGTGATCTCTGTCCAATAAATAAAAACTTAAAATAAAATAAAATATGTTATTCAATGACTGGTGTTGAGAGAACTGGGTAGCCATTTAGAAAAAAAAAAAAAAGCTAAATCTATATAACCTCCTTCCATGCACGTAACTAAATTGCAGATTGATTTATGATTTAAAAATATAACAAAGAAACAATGGAAAGACTAGAAAATGCCACGGGGGACTTCGATTTCTAAACTCGGAGCTGGAAAGCCCTTTTATAAAGCATGACAGAAACCCACAAAACTATGAAAAGAAATACTAATAAATTTGGACCACATAAAAAGTTAAAATTTCCAAAGAATAAACCTCATCACGATATAAAAAACCAAGCGCAAACATGAAAAATGGACTAGGACAGAGTCAGTATATTTTAATGGTTAAGAGTATGAGCTCTACAGTCAGACTGCTGGGTTGGAATCTTGGCTCCCCCTCTCACTTGCTTAGCAATCTTGGTCAAGTCACTTCCACTTTTCTGTGCCTCAACATCCTCAGCTGTACAATGGGAGAAATAATGATTCGTAACTCAGTGGAATGTTATGCGGATTAAATGAGTTCTTGCATATAATGTATTCAGCATTGTGGCTGATGCAATATGAGCTCTCCATAAGTCTGATTAAAATTATCGACTATTATCATGTTCAGAAAAGAGTTTCAGCTTTGTCGAAAGGACAACAGTACCTATGAAGTATTTAAACGAGAGTGTAAGACCATCACTCTGGCTAAAGGTGCAGGGTAGGTTGGAGGGAAACAAGGCGAGAAATTGGAAGACCATTAGGCAGCTTTTGCAAAAGTCCAGGCAAGAGGTCTGGACTACAGGTTAAGCTCCATGAAGGCGAAGAGAGAGTAGGGAGAAATCATCCAGAGACAGCTACATCTTTGTTCTCCTTCCCACACAGATTTTGATCCTAAGCTACAGAGAACTATTTCCTTCCCTGTGTTAATCCAGTCCTTCTGAGAAGCAGTCTTCAAGCAGGATTAGACATGCAAAAGATTAGGGAAAATGCTTGTGAAGGGAAAGAGAAGGAGCTGGGGGAGACTCATCAGGCCACTCATAAGGTCTGACCTTCTAGAAGGAAGGAAGGTCCCCTGCTTGCAGAGAAGTTCTAAGAAAGCTGGTCACTGTCACCTACCAGAGAAGTCCTGCATCTCCCAGAAATGGGCTTGCCTTAGTACCCCCAACACAGCATCATTGGTTAGGAGCAGTGTGCAAGGAACTGCATCAACACAACTATTTGGATGGATTTCAAAATGAAGCAACTGGCTGCCCACTGACACACTCCCTGCTTTATAGACTGGAGATTTTCAAAGCTGCCACAGGCCCATCTTTCACTTACATGCTAATCCGCCCAGCCATTCATATTTACCAAGTACCTACATTACAGATTAGGCTTGTCACTATGGTGGTCTCCTTTTGTCCATGGGGAAAACTGTGCTATTTGTATCTATAAAGTGTCTACATTATGGAAGCTATTGTCCTCCAATGCTTTTCTCCTTCTGTCCAAGGGAAAAATTGTGAAACGCGAGGAGCTTATTAATGACATTACCAACAAACATGTCCTCAATCAAGTCATAAAAGGGCACCTCACCGATTTTGTTATTGAATACAACACTGAGGTCAGTGAGCCAAAGGGTCCCTGGGAGAAGGGAAGGTAGGGCAGCTGTGTGCATGGATGACCCACCTCCCTGGTAATTTCAGAGCAAGGACCTGATTTATGAATTGCACATCCTGAATCACATGCTGCTCTTCGCCTCCAAAAGCTGGGAATCATTTGGTTTGATAATGCAGCATTATAAATTGGCATCGAAGGAATTTACAAATAAGGTTTGTGGAAAGTGCTACTGCCCTTGTTGGATGGGTATCCAGGACACTAATGTTGTTTGCTGCCCTGGTGATTGTAAATTAAACCCAGGGTGATTTGCATGTTCATTTGCATAAGTTCCCTTATTTGCGTATTGATGTTACATATTATCTCCTACTTAATTTTAAACCAGCTTCCTCCTCCTTCCTGCCCAGCATCTCTTCCTTTCTTGCCATACCTATGCTGTTCCTTCCCTCATCTTTTTGAGAAGTCTACTATGGGAACATGATGGTTTGGCTGCTTTTTTGATGAAAGATGCTCCAGCACAAGTGAAGGGCTGCCTTGTGGGTGGTCTTCGGCCTGGAAGTGAGGGGGAGGAGAGACCACCCCTGTCTGAGGTCAGGGAGTATGAACAGCCTGCAGGTGTGAAGTGGCACGGATTGATAAGTAACTGCTGAGACTCAAGGCTTTAGCATCGCACAGACCTGATTTCAAACTCTTTTCTTCTTGGGAGAGATTTTGTTCATGATTGTCTTAGCCTCTGAGTTTCAATCACTTTATGTAAAATGGAGAACTTCATGGAAGAATTAGAGGTGTCACAGGCAAAGCAATGAGCAAATGTGCAGTGAGTGGCGCTATTATTGCTCTCATCACTGTTAGAAACAAATCTGTTTTTCTCAAGTGCCATACCTATGTGTCCCACCACCTGGACTGTGGGGGCAATTTGCTTCATTTTTTATTTTTTATGAGAAGTACAGTAATGGCAGATTATTTTCCTTTTGATGAAAATTACTCTAAAACTCAAATGAAACCATTAAAAACTTTGAAACCCAAAATGAACACTCAGTAAAGCCACTAGGGTGCATATTTAATGTTCGTGCTATAAACCACCACACTATTCTCCAGGGAGTTTGTTCCAATTACATAAATAGTTCTTGTAGATAGAACTTCCTGGTTTATTCAATTTAAAATTTTTGGTGTGATTCAGCTGATCACAATCTGACTGCTTCCTTCTATATCTCTTACATTGTAAGAGTCAATACATAGCCATATTTCTCCCAGATTTATTTTTTTATTTAACTCTTTAATCTCAGTGGAGTGTTTTTTTTTTTTTATCATATATTGGGAGATAAGGTTCTAAGATGGCCTTTACCCCAGCTATCTAGCTTCCTGAATGCCATTTGATTGTGATCCATTTTAGAGCCAAAGATAAATGGATGAACATTATTCACACAGGCCATTCCCCTATATCTTACCTTGTTCATGGCTAGTCAATATTTGTTGAAATATTCAAGGATTTTTTTTTCCCCAAGGATGGTTCTAACGCGTTGCTTTGTTTTCCACTCCCCAGCAGAGGGAAGCCTGTTAGGCACATAGTAGGGCCCTTCATATTTTGATAGATGAATGACCTGAGGGTATCAGTGTTTGCTGTGGCTTTCCTGCTTTGCCTCTTACTTCTTCTCTGCAACCAGTGTCATCTTTTAAAAATTATCGTAGCACTTTCTGGCTCTCACTATTCTTTAATGACCTTCTATCTTACTCAGATAAAAGCCAGCCTCCTTACTAGACCTCTGATCTCATCTCTGACACATCTCTAACTTTGTCTCCCTTGACTCTCCCCTCATGGTGCTAAAGCCACACTGGTCTTTCCATTCCATTCAGGAATATTCTAAGCTCCCTAACCCTAGGCCTTTGCACTGATAGTTTCCACTGCCTGATTCAATGTTCCCCTGACTTGTTAAATGATCACCCAGGTCCCAGCTAAAACGTCACCACCTCAGATACTCCTGACCCTCCTACGTAACACTGGGCTCTAACCTCATTGCACCTGTATGGTCATTCTCTATCACGGGGCTCTGTTTTACTGTCTAATTAACACTCATTGCTATCTGAATTTATTAATTTGTTTACTCCTTTGTTGTGTGTCTTTTCCACTAGAACATAAACTCCATGAGGGCAGATCTTATCTGCCTTGGGCAGTTTGTATCGCCAGTGCTTCGCAAAATGCCCAGCGGGTACTCTGCGGAACACTTGTTAAATGGCGAGTGAATGAAGTCATGAATTTCCTTGAGCGAGGAATAATCTAGAATAATAATGAGTTGACACATATTGAGCATTTTTACTTCCCAGTATCAAACCAGGCTTTTATTGTCCTGTTTAATTCTCTCAGTGACCCTATAAGGTGGATGCTCTTATAATCACCACCATATGGGTAAGGAAACAAGCACAGAGAGGGTCAGTTACTGTTTTGTCCAAGGATCTGGATGAAAGCTTAGGACCTCCTGACTTCCTGTGGTTGTGTGGATGGGACCCTGCACAAGGATGGTGAAACCCCAGGCTGGAGGCTGACCTCTGATTGTGCCCTAGGGCACAGAGCTGCCCCTGCCCAATAGAAAGTTGTTCTGTCTTTCAGATAGAAATAGCCATAGACCCTGCTATTTGCATTCCCTTAGGGCTCTCCCAAGGTTTCCCAAATTTCTTTCAGTAAGGGATTCCTTAGCTAATTTCAATCTTTACCCTTTTCATGGCCTCCAATCCCAGAGAGACTCAGGTTTTATTTGATTTGGCAGATCCTTTTCATCCTTGTGAATGCAGATGAACCCAGAAACGGACATATCTTGAAATACTTCAGGATCACAGAGGTTAATATCCCATGTGTACAAATCCTAAACTTAAGCTCTGACGCAAGGTACAAAATGCCTTCTGAGGAGATAACCTATGAAAATCTCAAGAAATTTGGCCATAGCTTCCTGAATAGAAATGCCAAGGTAAGTTTGCTTTTGGACAAGGTTTACTCAGAACCTCAAAACTGCGTAACTTTGCTGGCTTTGGTTATCTGAATGGGGAGGCAGAATCTCGTGGTTCAAAGTGGGGAAATAGCCATATGTCTCCATCTCCAATCTTTTCACCTTTGACCTGTCCTGACTCTATAATTCCATCATTTAACAATTCCACCAATACGTTTTTATTTTGAACGGCATTTCAGAATTGAAATGCAGGAGCTCCCAGGGCCAATATTCTCTGAAAGGAGACACTTTTCCTCCTTTCAGACTCTCTTGTGAAAGATTTAAGGATAGATGGATTTTATCGGAGAGGAGATAGAGTAGGGATATATTAAGCAATCAGGATTTAGCCTCAAAGATTTTATGTGCCTCTTATTGGGAGGCTAGAAAGGAGCCTGTTTTGCTAAAAGGAAGGAGAGTCTGTAGCAGGACCAGACGTAACACAGTATCTCCTGCTGTTTATGTAGCATTTGCAATGTCCCCCAGCCACCCTGCTGAATTAGGAGACTGTATTTTTTATTTTCCAAATGGGACCACTTTTGAGATTAATGGGTGGGGGTGTGCATTCTTTAAAAGTATTCTGGAACAACAAGAATAAATTGGAACTTTCCAGGCAAACCAGAATGATTGGTCAGCTCTCCTCTGAGGATTCCCATTACCTTCTGTCCATTCCTGCACAGACACGCCTTCTCAAGTGAAAGCCATTTTTTTTCTCTGATGCACATCATCATCACAAGCCAAGTGGTGAGGCTGATATTTTCCATGTCATTTCTCCTCCTCCTCCCTTCAAAACCCCAGACCCTATGCATTTGGACTTTGGATCCTCTGCTCCCTCCCTCCATTGCTGTCCTCTGATCATGTCCCTTTCGCTATCGGGAGACTTAAGCTCCTCATTGCAGACTTGCCCTCCATCCCTTCTCTGCCATCATTTCCAGAGACACCAGCATCCAGAACCCTGGTCTGTCTCTCTCTCTCTCTCCTTTCATAACGGGTATGTCCAAGCCATCTGAGCCCCCTGCTCTTGGGGCCACACACTACAGATGGCAGTTCCTCTGAAAATGTGATTTCAAGCTCCCCATCCTCTTAATTTCTTTTTCTAATATCCACATTGCTACAATTCTTTACCTTTCTCATGGACTCCAATCTTCTGATCTCCTTTCACAAACTCTTTTCTGCCTTCCTTCATGAACTTGGATTCCATGGTTCATAGCTCTGCTGATGATTCCCTTAACTTCTTTATCTCTTTATTCCTTAGTCTACCTTCTACTTCTTTATACCCTGTAGAATTTACAAGGCAAAATCACAACTCTGGTTGAACCCACTTAACGTCCCTACTCTTTCCAGGCCAAGGCTAGAGAAAAAGACCACCACCATGAGGCAGGCCTCATGAAATCACAAATCTCCCAGGGGCTCTTTGAAATGTCCTGACATCTCTATATAAATTTCTCTTAGTGTGTTCATTCTCTGAATCTGAGTGTCTCTGTCCTCATACCCTATTCCTACTTCCAGTCTCAGCTGAGTAAAAGACCATGTATCATCATGACAGGGGCCCCTCATTTTCCATCACCACATCTACAAACCTACCCAGAGCTCTACCCATTCTCTCTCCCTTCCCACTAGTTTACCTCAGGAGGTGTCTGTCTCCTCCTCAAGGGCCAAAACATACTCCCATGCTCTTGAAATAGAGATGAGCACCTTTCACATGACACGAGATGTCAATGCCTGATCTGGCTCACTTCTAATTTTCATCTTTTTCATCATTTCCCATCAACCACGCCCAGCCTCCACCTCCTTTATGCTCCCTCAAAATGAATCCTGAAGTCATTTCTAGAGGCTGCTATGGGGATGAGGGAATTACTGCAAATCCGAGTTAATGGGAAAGGAGAACAGAGAGCAGGAATGAGGAGTGGGGAAGACCCTCCAGGCAGAGCTATGGCATAAACAAAGGCCTGAGGTAGAAGCCTAGCCCTTTGGGGAAATAGAAGATCAGTACAGTTGAAGATACCAAGGAAAGAATGGTAATGAACTTGATGAGACTGGTAGGAGCCAAAGTGTGATAAAGGTCTTACAGGTCACATAAATTATCTTGCGTTTGATTCTTGAAGTAATTGGGAACAGCTAAATTTTGGGGGGAGGGAGGGACAAACTAGTTAAGATGTTGAAGATGTGAACCCCACTCTCATCTAAGAACCTCAAGAATCATGTATTTGGAATGCTAGAATTCATCCAAGCTTGAAGCCTTGCCTCTTCCCAACCCTCTGATCTCTCAGTCTTCTCTGAATAATTCAGGCTGGACATCAAGAACTTCAAACTCTTTCCCAAAGTAGTTGTAAGAACAAGAGAAAACTTTTCATTGTTTCCCGTCAGGGCAGGGAGCCCCAACTGCCAACCCCTTTCTGAAGACTGTTAGACCTCTCAAATTTGCTTCCTAGAAACATCAATCCAGTGAAGACATTCCAAAATATTGGGACCAGGGGCCAGTTAAGCAGCTCGTTGGGAAGAACTTCAACGTAGTGGTCTTTGACAAGGAAAGGGATGTATTTGTGATGTTCTGTAAGTATCTCTGCAGAAGTCATAGAAGACATGGCCCAGACATTACCTTTCAAGTGTTGCTCCTGAATTCTGGGGCCCCAAATCTCCAAAATCTATCAAAACACCATGCCAAGGATGGTCTTCAAACATCTAAAGGGATTGGATCAAGGTGCTATCAGCTACAATTCAACTCTCCCTGAAAATCCAATTCTTGGAACATATGGAATACCTTCCATATAATCCAGTCCTGTGGCTTCTATAGCAATAATAATGCTGATGGCTAACACTGATTCAATGCTATGGTATACCAGGCCTCTTGCTGAGCCATTCTATACTTTATCTCATTTAATCCTCACAATATACTTTTTTTTAATAACCTTTTTAAAAAGATCTTATTTATTTATTTGACAGAGGGAGAAAGAGCACAAGAAAGCAGAGAGGCAGGCAGAGGTGAGGGTGGGGAGCTGCTCCCCACTGAGTAGGGAGCCCGATGTGGGACTCGATCCCAAGACCCTGGGATCGTGACCTGAGCCAAAGGCAGTCACTTAACCAACTAAGCCCTACCCAGGCGCCCCTCATAACATACTTCTGAAAGTAACTACCATTATTGCTACTACTTTGCACAGGACTAAACAGAGTCTCAGGGAGGTGAAAAAACTTCCAAAGTCAGGCAGCGAGTAAGTGCTGGAACTGGAATTGGGAGTCTGGACAGCCTGACCCCAGTGCCTTGGCTGGTCATTGCTGGACAGAATAGCAATTCTGGCTTTATGTAACTTGTCAAATGGCCCGTATTGAACCTACCTGAGTTGGTGTGGCCAAACTGAAGACTCAAATCATGCAGGTTAAGAGCTTAGCAGTGTCTGGCATATTCCAAGTACTTGATAAATGACAGTTCTTATTATTCCTATTGCTGTAATTACTTTCAGTGCTTGCCTAAGGACTACTGCCCTTTCTCTGTTGTTTCTGATTTGCACATGAGAGCAAGAGCCAGGGACCTCTCTCCCACCCTGAGACACAGAGAAGGATGACACTGAAGTTATTCAGAAATCTCTTGTATTTTACCATCTATGGAGCACCCACCATGAGCCAGGCATGAGTTGGCTGTATACACGTGCTCTTATTTCCTCCTCAAAACAAGCCTCTAAGGAAGGTCCAGGAGATTTCCCCATGATACAAATCAAAGAACTTAGCCTCAGAAAGATTAATTACCTCAAGTCCCACAGTAACTTGGAAGGCAAAAACTTCCAATCAAGCTCTGATGCCATTCCTTCCTGAGGGCTGCATTGCATCATGCATGCCTTTAAAAAACTCACTGAAATGGACTCTCATCCACAGGGTGAGGTGTTTAAGGGCCATATGATGGAATAACCATGATCTATGGCCTTTAAGTGCAATAGATAAGAGGCGGGGCCACTTTTCTATACTTAACTGACACAGAGCTAAGAGAATGCCTATTTGGTTCTGGTAAAAGGCAAAAGCAGCCTCATTTTCTTGAAAGCAGACCTGTCAGATTGGCCCCCTGGGGCTGCGAACATTATCTCCCCACCCCCCTCCCACTCCAACCCAGGCCCATCTGGCTCCAGGGGAGCTGCGGGGAGAACAGATGATCATGGAGGCACTTGGTTTGTAAATGGAGGGATGATTATCCAAATGCAGAGTGTTGGGGCCCTTGAGGCCACCCCTCCCACAGAGCCAGAAAACTTTAAGGGGTTGATAAGCAGGGAAGGTTAGAGCTCGTCCCTGATTTTCTTCAGAGGGCCTGATTCAAAGCTAAAAGAATGGTCTGTAAGGACTAAAAGGCAGGGTGGTAGAATGGTCACAAGTGCCTTGACTTCAAATTCCACTTCCTCTGCTTAATTATCTGAGTGACCTTGGGCTGTGAGCTTAACCTCTGCTAGAAAACTCTTGTGTGTGCATGCTCTCCCTCTCTCTCTCTCACACACACACACAATTTCTGGTAGAACATGAGGAATCATCTAGCGTATTCTTTTACCTTCAACTGGAGTAGAAAGCCATTTTTTTGTTTTTTAAAGACTTTTTTTTTTTTTTTTGACAGACAGATCACAAGTAGGCAGAGAGGCAGGCAGAGAGGCGGGGGGAAGCAGGCTCCCTGCTGCACAAAGAGCCTGACGTGGGGCTCGATCCCAGGACCCTGAGATCATGACCCGGGCTGAAGGCAGAGGCCTAACCCACTGAGCCACCCAGGTGCCCCTGGAGTGGAAAGCTATGTTAAAAAAAAAAAAAAATTAGAAGAAAATGTCCTAGCCTGCTAAAAATATTAGTGTCTGGGTAGAGGGGACTAGATTAATTTTTTTCTAATTGATTTAATAATGACCAGGTACTGAGGCTGAAATGTAAAATAAATAATATAGTATTCAAAGAAGGAAGAAATGTAATTTGCAGAAATAACAGGACCATTAGTAGAACACAGTGACAGTATTTCTGGGGTAGCACTGGCTTTCAGTCTTTATTAGTGTGAGCTTACACAACAGCCCTTCTCTTCCAGATGCACCCTGGTCAGATAAGTGTAAGGCACTGTTCCCAGTGTTGGAGGAGTTGGGCAGAAAGTATCAAAACCACTCGACAGTCACCATTGCCAAGATGGACATCACAGCAAATGACATTCAGCTGATGTACCTGGACCGGTACCCCTTCTTCAGGCTCTTCCCCATCAACTCTCAACAAGTGAGGGGCTCTTGGGACCTACATACCCGGAAATATCGTTATGCTATTATCATGGACCCAGTGTCTCCTGATCTCCAGCTCTGCCTTCTACCAAATCAGCTTCATTCTCGGCTCCAGCCCCCCTTATCCTCTCATGTTCAATTTGAAGCGTGCTCTCCATGAGCTTCCCCCAAAGTCCCAAGACTTGCAGAATGGGGTCCCACTTGGGTCAGCTGCTCTTCTCTGACCTAGTCATTATTGTCAGGAAGATGTGGTTCCCTCTGATATTGGGGCTGAGCTCTACCCAGACTATTTGGAATAAGGTGGGGGGGGGGGGAATCTCCATGTGAATTTTTGAGGTGGGGTGCTACGAAAAGAGGGAAGACCACATGATAGAAAAATAGGTCAATGTCTTTTACACACCAGTGTCACAATCACCAAGCATCGCCAGTGCCATGGAACATACTCTCTGTGCTGCTCTGGCATGTGGGGAAGGGTGTCCATCAAAGCACTGCAAGCAAAGGTTCCTGCCCCAACAGGAGTATGACAGAGTGGGAGAGAAGTCATGATGCGGGCCCACCTCTACTTGCAACTGGAATTGAAGGGGACAGATTCTGGAGGGCAGATATTCCATGCAGACATGGGATTTTAAAGAATGCTGAAGATTTAAATCAGATTAGTGGAGGGGTGTGAACTATAGGCAGAATTGCAACAGGTGGGCAAAAGGGTGGCCACAGTGTTGTGAAGAAGAGGCCATCCTTCCGGTACAGAACGTGCACATGGGAGAGTCATGGAAAATGAGGCTGGGTTGAGAGGGTGCAGCTGTGGTGCAGCTGTCACAGATATTCCATTATCTGAAGAGTGTAGACAACTAGTGGGCAGTAAGCAGCTTCAGAATCTTAAAGACTGAAAGACTAAAGGGAACTAGGGATGGCTGAGCAATGATCATGTATCAGATGCTTTGTAAAATAATAACTAGTCTTTTTTAATGATAACAGTAAAAATAACTATATACAGCACTCACTGTGAGTCAGGCACTGTTTTAAGTGCTTTTCATATAGTAGCTCATTAAATTCTCACAATAACGTATGTCATAGGTAATGTTATCATCTGTACATTTTAGATACCAAAACTGGGTCATAGGTTACACAGGGTTTGAGCCCTGACAGTGTGGCTCTGAAGTCCCTGAGCCAATGACGGAGGAATTTTTATTACCCTTATCTTAGAGCCATAGTAACGGAGGCTCAGAGAGGCTAAGGAACCTGCTCACTGTACTCAGGTTGTTAGGAATTTGACCCTGGATTTATCCTACATAGCAATCCCTGAATACCTTGCAGGAAGAGGCTACTGTTGTGACCTTCTTCTGTTTTCTTTCTAGGCTGTACTGTACACAGGAGAACATACCCTGAGGGGCTTTTCTGACTTCCTGGAAAGTCAAATCAAGACAAGGATCGAGGATGAGGATGAGGAGGAGGTAAGGCAAAAACGGCAATACCCAGGATCCTTCTGTTCCACACAAGAACTCATCAAGAACTCAATTAACTAGGGAAGAATGTGTCAAGAGTCCAATAATCTTGTGCTCTCTGGAGATCACTGACTACAGGTGAACAACCACCTATTCTAAATGATTTAATTTCCAGGGCACTTACTGCAAGGAAGCAGAAACAGCAGACTTTAGAAACAGAAGGAAAGGCTGTGAGGTCTCCTAAGGCTGCTTCCCTGGGTCCACCGTTCCTGAGTTGGTAACCAGATGTCTTGACAGGATCCAGCTCTTTGGCATTATTTTCCTGATGGCTGGATAACCATCCCCATCCTCTCAGAATCCCCAATCCCATCCAGGCCTCAGTGAGGCCATCTGCAAGAAGGTGCCATCTATACTAGTTAGAACTCTTGGGGCGCCTGGGTGGCTCAGTGGGTTAAGCCGCTGCCTTCGGCTCAGGTCATGATCTCAGGGTCCTGGGATCGAGTCCCGCATCGGGCTCTCTGCTCGGCGGGGAGCCTGCTTCCCTCTCTCTCTCTCTCTGCCTGCCTCTCCATCTACTTGTGACTTCTCTCTGTCAAATAAATAAATAAAATCTTTAAAAAAAAAAAAAAAGAACTCTTTCAGTTGCAAATGTCAGAAACATTACTCTTTGGTTTAAGCAACAATGGGAACTTAATCCATATAACTGGTAAGAACATCAGGCACAGGTGGATCCAGGGGCTCAAACTCATTTTCTGTCTCTCCATCTCTGCTTTCCTCTATGTTGGCTTTATTCTTAAACAGTCACTTCCCCATGGAGGGTCAAAGATGGCCTCACAGCTTTAAGCTAATATCCTTCCAGCTTAGAAAACAAACACCTGGGGTGCCTGGGTGGGTCAGTCAGTTAAGCCTCTGCCTTCTGTCTGGGTAATGATCCCGGGGTCCTGGGATGGAGCACTGCTTTGGGCTCCATGCTCATCGGAGAGCTTGCTTCTCCCCCTGCTTTTGTGTGGTGGTCTCTCTCTCTCTCTCTACAAAAGAGAAGAGAAGAGAAGAGAAGAAGAGAAGAGAAGAGAAGAGAAGAGAAGAGAAGAGAAGAGAAGAGAAGGCATCTATTTCTTCATAGTCCTAGCAAATGTCCTGGCTAGGGATTTCATGAAAGGCCTGGGTCATATGTCCAGCCCTGGAGCTAGACCTGGGGCACCCACACTTGTGGCCTGCAAGTGGAGAAACGGGACTCTCCAAAGGCCCTATTTCTAGAGGGTTCCCATGGTTGGGAATTTCCTCACCTGAGCCAAATGGGCCTTTGATCCTCAAGTATGTGTCTCTGGGTATTTCCCAAAAAAGAAGGCCTGGTAATTACAATCACAATTATCACATATTTCTTGCCTCTTTATTTCTTTATCCTATGTCTTTCCTTCTTTCTTTCTTTTTTTGAATAGCTATTGTCTGTTGAACAAAGTGAAGTGACTGAAGAGGAGGCATTAGCTGAGGAAAAGAAGGTACCTTTTATCAAGGAAGAGTTACCTGACCAGAAGTTGCCCGAGCTGGAGAATGTGACAGTGCTATTAGAGCCAGCTGGACAGAAGGAAACAGCTGAGGAGGAGGAGAAGGTGGCTAAGCCAAAGGGACCTCCAAAACAAGAGAAGAAACCAAAAGTGAAGGAAGAACTATAGCTTCTTCAAAGCCCAGAGCCATTTTCTAAGGGGAATCTACTCCAAAAAAATTATATATCATTGGGGTGGGTGGAAGCTGGATGATTAAAAACTCCTGAATGTCTTTGGCCCTGTTCTACTCATTGCTTCTTTTTCCTGGTTGGGGCTGCCTTAGAAGAGCTGTTTGGTCTGAAATTCGTACAGGGTTGCGAGCAAAGCCGTAACTGCAACAATTAATGATTATTTACAACATGCTGCTCAGTCATGCAATTCTCACATCACTTTCATTATCCCCATTTTAAATATGGGGAAACTGAGGCAAAACGACATTAGGCAACTAGTGAGGATCACACAGTTAGGAAGCCCTTGAGATATGATCGCAGGCACACTCACTCCAGAGACTGCATTTAACCACTATGCACACACTACCTCCACTAGGTTAGAGTCCCCAGGGTGGGGACTGATTTCTTTATGCTTCATTTTGACACAGTAAGAAAGAGATCGAGCCCCAAACAACTCCCTAGTCTTCTATATCTCAATAAGTGACTCACTCTTAAGCACCGAACTGCTAGCATAATGCTCAAGTCCCTTCCTTCACTACCCTAAAGGAAACCCCACCAATTGGTGACTCCACCCACTTGCACTGGCTCCACCCCCTTCCATCCAGCGACACACCCCCTTATCTCAGGATGACTCCACGCTCTTCCCCTCCACCACCTCCTACCATCCTCAGCCCTGGAAGTCTCCTGGAATGGTGTGCTTCTACTGTTACTCTGTACATCCCTGCCCACCGGACATCCATATTCCATAAAGTTGCTGAAATTATCTTTTAAAAAGCCACAGTCTTGAAGACTTGCAACACTACCTGTTTTAACAGTATAATGGAATCTTTACTGCTTTTACAGTAAGATTCAGTCTCCTTAATATGCCTTCAAGGCTTGGAAAGTTCCGGCCCCACAGATCTCTTCTACTTTTTCCTCTCTCCCTCTCACTTTCTAGGCTCCAGCCATGCTTCCTGTCTATTCTTTGAATAGTTCAAGTGCTGTCTCTCCTCATGGTTGTTACTTCTGCCTAAATGCACACGCGGCACACTCCCACAGATCTTCATGCAGATGTATTTTTTCATCCTTCAAACCTCAGTTCAAATGTCACCACCTCAAAGAGGCCTTCTCAGATACCAATATTTGAAAGCATCTTATTTTGCTGTGCACTAATATACCACTTGCTTCCCCCACTGGTGGGTAAGTCCCTGGGGAGCTGATATATCAGCTATTTTGTTGTATTTTGTTCCACTGTATTTCCAATACTTAAAACACTGCTTAGACAAACTAGATGCTTAGTAAATAAGTATCCATAGATCAAATGAAATTTCTTATCAGGCAGCACCCCATCTCTGAGATACATGATTTCACTGTCATCCCAGAAGGGGGAGGTGCTGACAGTGTTGCCTAGAGACACAAATTAGATTCTGTATTAGCTTCCTATTATTGCTCTAACAAATAGCCACTAATTTAGTGGCTCAAAAAGTAACCAAACTTCTTACAGCTCTGAAGGCCAGAAATCAGAAGTCAATTTCACTGAGCTAAAAAAATCAAGGTGTCATCAGAGTTGGTCTCCTGTGGAAGAATCCCTTGACTTGCCTTTTGCTGCTGGAGACTGACTGCATTCCTTAGCTCATGGGCCTGCCCAGACAACCTTACATCACGATTCTCTGAACTTAAATCATACTGCAAGGTCCCTATTGTCACGTCAGGAACCATTCACAGCTGCTGGGAGATTAGGAAAGACATACTAGAAAGTCACCAGCTGACCACAGATTCATGCGGCTGATTTGTAACATTTTGGCCAAGTGATAACAGAGCTCCTCTTGAAAAAAAGGATATTATTTTACAGACCAAAGTCTCTACAAATCGTCTAGGACTTTCCACTTCCCACCTATCATCTCAGAGAAAGGCTGTTTGTATTCCTTCAAGCCTCTGGATCCAGCTCCTGGGCCTCCCTCTCCCACCCCTAAACCTGGCCTGTCCACATCCAGATGAAGCAGGGAACAGCCTGGAACTCACCTGAGCCAGACTGCCCCGACAGGGGCAGGTGTTAGTATTCAGGACACGGTGTGAGGCTCACCTGCCTCAGCCTTAAGGCTATGTGGCTGCAGGTCAAAGGAGGGGTTCATGGGGGCAGGCTGCAAGGAATAAATCACATGGAACAGAGTCCCCGGCTGGCCCCCAGCCAGAGAATGCATGTGCTACCTGCAGGTCCTGCATCTGTCTGAGGCCTTGGGAAGTGGGGGCTCAGGTTGGGAAAAACAGTTAGAGGTAAGGCCAGGGATGACCCTTCTGTCTGGAGAGTCGTCTCCCTTGGCTCATTTTCTACCCCCTCTAGCATACACCACTCTCACAAAAATCCTTTCTATTCTGTTTGGTCAGTTTTTCAAATTTCTCCACACCTTAGCTTCAGTCCCTCAAAAAAAGACCTGAAACCACTTATCTCTCATGGCTGAGCACAGAATGCTTTTTACCCCAAGGAGTGCAATGCATCATAGGAGAAAATCTGAAGAAGATGAAGGGCTATAGTATGGATTTACCACGGGCTAGCTGGATAATCTCAGGGAAGCAACTCAGTATTTCTGAATTACAATCTTCTTGGGAACATGTTGCTGGGCCTCGTTGTCTGAGACACTAAATGTAAAAGCAATCATTATAGTTTCTGACCCAAGAGAGGCACTCAGTAAGTGACAGCTGTCGAGATTATTAAGATAAGTTTCTTACCAGTGTTTAAAAGTTAAGAGGGCAAGAGCATTCCAAGAAGATGGAAACTTCTGATAAACTGAATAAAGTAAGGTTTGTTCACAAATATTTTTTGGCTACTCTTCTGCAAGTTAAGATAAAGAAAAAAAAAGTGATTGAATAGCAACATGGATGTCTTTAGTGATCTTCATGAGCAATGTCGATGGAGCTGGCCGTTCAGGACATGTATCAGTGTGAATTTGAGGAGAAAGTGTGCAGATAAATCTTTTGTGAAGTTTGGCGATGAAAGGATGGAAAATAGGATGGTGGCTGGAGGGAGTGTGGGGTTAAAGGAAGGTATCTACAGAGGGGACTAGCAGAAAAAAATAATTAAAAAAAAAAAAAAAAAGATGGGATGAGCAGATGAGAATACTTCAGTGCCTCTGAGAAGAGGGAGTTATAGGAGGAAGGGGTAGGTGAAGGTGAGGGAGAAAGGTTATCAGCCCAGGGAGAAGGAAGCTGCTCTCATCACGGCAGGAGAGGAGATGCGGAAGATGCGTCCAGGGACAGGAAGGGAGGCAATGCTTAGTAACTCCAGGGAGAATGCCATAATGTCATTAAATGTGTGGGGCTGGGAGATGGCAGGGGTTTTGAAGAAAGATTGGAAAAACAACCAAATAGAGAAATAACACAGGATGCTCCAGCTGTGTTGAGGGCAGGTGATGCTTGTTGTTTTAAAATGTAGTTTTGTTATTATTATTCAGATATGGCAAGGCTAACAGATGAGAAGATGAATGCCATTGAAAACATAGTTGATTAGATTCCCAGATCCCAAGAGGAGGGGGCACACGAAGAAGCACCAAGGTCACTCAGGAGGCCAAGGGAGGGGGGAAGCCATGAACAAGAACCTTTCTTGTGGTTTCCATGGGAGGGAACAGGAGAAGCAGGGCAGCCAGGTTTAGGATGGATAGTTTGAATAATTTCAGTAGGTCCTGGGATGAGGAAATGCTTCTGGTTGTCTGGTGTCTGGCCCTGGGGTGATGAGGGCAGGGGAATAGTGGCCCTGAGTGTAAGAGCCCCCAGCAAAAGAGGGCTGGGGGGTGGGAGTGGGTGCTGGGCTCTGGGTGGTTCATTTGCATATGAAAGGCAGATCTCTAGCCAGCTGTTTGCAATCTCTAGGAATTAGTTAGTCTGAGAGGGACAATCCCTCCAGGGTCAGTAAATCCCCAAGATGTACAAGCATCAAATACAAAACTAGAAAAATGTGGTTACTGGACTGATGAATAGTCTCCAACCCAAACGCCCCATATTCCTGCCCATAGCCTTTGCCAAGACAATTCCAGGAGCCACCTCGAGCCTCCATTTTAATCCTTTAAAGACACCAGACTCTAGTTTAGACAGGGCCTCATATGCACCAACCAAAATATTGGTTGGGATAGTCGCCATCCAAAATAGAGAAAAAGAATATTACGAACTTTTATTTTCTTCTTAAGTGAGGGGTGGGGGGGGGGGGGGTGCAGGGACATTCCTATAGAAGAAAAGAAAAAGAAAAAAAAAGGACAGACAGTTCAGAAAAAAAATAACACACAAAGGAAGAGATCATGATTTCCCTTTTTGTTGGAGAAATGCCAAAGTAAGCAATGAGATTTCTCACTAATTTTTTTGACAGAGATGAAGGAAAGTGTACAATGGTAGGATCCTAAATGAGTTTATTTTTTTTTAAAAAAAGACTATGAGAAAGAGAGAGAGCGGGTGCACACACAGGGGGTGGGGCGGGGGAGCAGAGGGAGAGAGACAAGCAGATTCTCTACTGAGCAGGGAACACAACACAGGGCTCAATCCCAGGACCCCAACATCATGACCTGATCCAAAGTCAGATGCTTAACCAACTGAGACACACAGGTGCTCCTAAACTAGTTATTTAAAAAAATCTCTCTCTGGGGTGCTCTTTGGGAAGAGGTATCAAAATTCTTAAAACTGCACCACCTTGGGGCGCCTGAGTGGCTCAGGCAGTTAAGGGTCTGCCTTGGATTAGGTCATGATCCCAGGATCCTGGGATCAAGCCCCACATCAGACTCTCTGCTCAGCGGGAAGCCTGCTTCTCTCTCTCCATCTGCCACTCCCCTGTTTGGGTGCTCTCTCTCTGCCAAATAAATAAATAAAATCTTTACAAAATATATATTAAAAAAAAAACAACAAAAAACCACACCACCTCTTTGACCCAGAAATTTCAATCCTACAGAATTATCCTGAGGAGATAACTGTATAGTGCTGATGGTTACCCTACAACTAAATGAGACAGGATGAGAAAGTTTACACGCATTAAATTTTTCTCTATGGGACTGACTCTTAGAAAGGATTGCCATCTACGTGGGACTGGGTCAGGACCCATGGGCTTGAGCCCAGGCTCTGCCATTTTGACCCTTCTGACTATACATCAGCAAAGCAGTATTGACAGGTAGAATCGTCACACCACCTCTGTTCTCCCCATCTTCTCCTTTAACCACCATAACAATTTTTAAGAGATAAGTACTTTCCTTTTACAGATAACGAAAATGACCTCAGGAAGATTATTAAAGAAATGAGTCCTCTCTTGGGAGCCTGGGTGGCTCAGTGGTTTAAGCCGCTGCCTTCGGCTCAGGTCATGATCTCAGGGTCCTGGGATCGGGTCCCGCATCGGGCTCTCTGCTCAGCGGGGAGCCTGCTTCCCTCTCTCTCTACCTGCCCCACATCTACTTGTGATTTCTCTCTGTCAAATAAATAAAATAAAATCTTTAAAAAAAAAAAAAAAAGAAAGAAAAAAAAAGAAATGAGTCCTCTCGCACACAATAAATGGCTAATCGGGAGCCCAATGGACTGACTCAAAAGTCAGTCTCCTTAGTCTTGGAAGTTATCCACCTCCCTAGGGGGCCTATCCTCATGGAAACTTAGATCTCTTACTTTAGAGAATGGGTCTGGTCTGATGTCTGAATTATCTTCTGGCTTTGACCTTCAGCCATATATACCTCCTCTCCTGCTCATGTCCAGACCATAGAGGAGCTTGCTGAGCTCATGAGGATGGAGTGTGCCTTAGCAGGGTGCTCTCCCCAAATGACCACAGGTGCATGTCCTAATGGGGTCAATAAAAACTCTCTTTCACCCTAGCACACCCTGGCTTTGGATACATGCTTCTGCCTGGCTCTTTGGGTCCACCTTGTCCTTCTCAATGACCAAGAAAATGCCTAGTACCTTGGCATTGCTTTTCCAGTTAATTTCTAACTAAGGAATCTCTTTATGCCAAAAGGTACAAAATTGAGGCCTTATATTTGCAGGCACAAGTTTGACCCCCAATGTCAATCATTTGGGGTGTCAGGAAAAAGAACAACAATCTGACATCCTAGGACAGGAAAGTACTGTGCCCAAAGGGGAAAACATTCCACCCTCAAGAAAACAATCTCAAGAAACAGAACCAGAGAATAATTGGAGGAGAGACTGCCAACCAGGGGCAGATGGATATATAGGAGGCAAACACTCGTCAATGGACTAATTCTGTCTCTCTGGCTTCAGGTAAGGCTATCTACGGCTCTTTTCTCCTAGCCACTTCTCCCCACCTAGTTCTCTGCTGATTCCCTTTCTGTTTGAGAGAGAGGGGAAGTAAATGAAGAGACTGGACTCCTGGGTCAGTCCCAGATTGGGTCATTCCTCTGCTGACTACTGGCTTCATTGTCTTCGGTTGGTCAATCTCCCTCTCTTTGAGGCTGTGCTTTTCTAGTAACAATGACTATTTATTTCTTCATTCATTCAACAAATATCAGCAAAATCTCTACCAGGTACTAGGCACTGGGGATAGAGTAGTGAACAATAATAGCATTTGCTATATGCCGGGCCCTGCTTTGATTAATCCCCATGATAAAATGCAGTCAGTTATCGTCTGCCTCAGTGTTTTCAAAGTACAGGTCATGACCCATTAGTAGATCATGAAATCGTTTGTGGTTTATATCCAAAATTTTCTTTTAATTAAATGTTATCAACTATGTCAGCAAGCAATACATACAGTAGTTAAGAATTTTATAAAACTTACATTTGGTGTGTCTGTGTAAGTGTGTACACCATGTGTGTACCCATGCATACACACAGGCACCTACATCACGTAATGGCAAAAGATATTTTCCTTTTAACAGACTGTGGTCACAAAAGCTTGGAAAATACAGTTCCAGAACACAAGTTCTTTGATCACAGGGACTTCATACTGAGCCTGGCACATCCTAGGCACCCAGTTTGTAAAAGCAATGATCTGTATTTCATAGATGAGGAAATGAATTCTTAGCAAACTGTAATCCTTGCCCAGTGTTACATTGTTAGTGATTAGTAAAACAGGCATTTAGATGCCGGTGACAGCCTCCAGGTCCCACACATTTAACCACCATCTACTCCCCTGGTTTGCTGCTATAAAAATGGAGGCAATAATAATACCTATCTAGGGTTATCTGACCAATTGAGTGAAATAATAAGCAACTGCTCTGGAAGCACTAAAATCCACTGTGAAAATTAGTCATATCTCAAGCAACTTTGTAATATATGGGCTGCATGAAGTTGGGGCTCTTGCCTGTCCTATTCATGCTTTCCTTGGACTGTAGCTCCGTTTGGCACTTGGTAGCTACTCCATAAATGTTTGTTGAATGGATAAATGGATCTGGGCAAGTTGTAAGTATCCCAGCAGGGGATCGGGAGTGGGCTGGGAAAACCCAAAGCTGCCTCCAATAAGATGGTGAGTCCAGAACACAGGACTCCACCTTGCTGCTTCCTGTTCCAAATGAGACTCAGTTCTTCCAGATGCACTGAGCCTGGGAGAGCAGAGGCTAGTATGTGGGTGGGAGTAAGGGTGGGGTCACAGATGGGAAAACCACCAAAGCAAGGGCCCCAACACTGTACACTTGCTGTAGTTCATATAAATGGCATCTTCAGGAGTTGTACAGTACATGACCAAAGCACTCCTCTCAAAACACTGTGGGGAAGTAAGATCACCCCATCCATCTCTGTTCCACAGGACTCCAGGCATCAGAGACAGGGAGGAAATCCCAAGGGATCAACCTGTCTTTGCCTTTGGGCAGGTTCTCCCCAGACCAGAAGTAACTCTGAAGAGCAGAAAGAATGGGGCAACTTTCCTCCCTGACCTCAGTGTGGACGGTAGTCACGGTAACCTCTTGGATCATCATAGCTTCATTCATTGACACCTCGGAAGCAAGTAAGTGGGGTGTATGTGTATGTCTGTGTATGTATACATGTGTGTGTGCAGGGAACAATGCTGCTGTCCACAGAGGAGGTCCAGCTCCCTCTCCTATATTGCTTAGTATTTGATTTATTCTAAACCCATTTTTTATACTTTAATGTATATAGGACTCAGGTGGGAATTTTGCTAAAATGCAGATTCTGATTCAGTAGGCCCTGTCTAGGGCCTGAGATTCTGCATTTCTGACAAGCTCTCAGGTGAAGCTGATGCTGTGGTCCTTGGATTACACACTGAGAGGCAAGAGTCTAGAACACACTAAGGTCCCCTAGCACTTTACTGGAAGGGAAAGAACATATTCAACCCCACTGGAGATCTGAACACACCTAAGTAGCTCCCAAACACCTTCCCCTGGATTCTTTTTTTTATTTTAAAGTTTTTATTTATTTATTTGACAGAGAGAGATCACAAGTAGGCACAGAGGCAGGCAGAGAGGTGGGGGAAGCAGGCTCTCTGCTGAGCAGAGAGCCCGAAGCGGGGTTCGATCCCAGGACTCTGAGATATTGACCTGAGCTGAAGGCAGAGGCTTAACCCACAGAGCCACCCAGGTGCCCCATCCCCCTGCACTCTTATGAGGTCATTCCACTGGTCTTGCATTATCCTCCTAGCTTTCAGCTTCTCCCTGGAGAAAGGAGCTGGGCTTCTCCCCTGAGTTGGAGTACTTTGGGGCACAGTAAATGCCATTTCAGTGTCATGATTAAGAGGTTAATAGCATATACTCTGTGGTCCTGCTGCCTAGGTTTGTGTCCTGGCTCTGCTCCTTACCAACAAAGCAAGTGGCTTAAACCCTTGGAACCCCAGTTTGCTCATCTTTAAAATTAGGGTAAATACAAAAGCAATCCTACAGAGCCGTTGGGGAGGATTCAAGGAGATAATGAATGAAAAGCACAATCCCAATGTCTAGCATATAATAAGTGCTTAATAAATGACAGCTCGTTATCTTCATTGTTTTTTACTGTCATGGAGAACATCACACAAAGTGTGACAGCCCCTTTCAGGGAGAGTAGGCGAAGTCTTCAGAAGGGAGGCAGAGAAGATCTGGGCAAAAGAAATTAATGTTCAAAGGTGGGGAAGGGGCAACAGGGTTACCTAAATCTTACCAAGTGTCAATAACTCTGTATGATTCCTCTGAATGTGGAAATGTAGATATTTTGAAAGAAGACACAGTTTGAAGCAATGCTGAACACAGAAGAATGCACAGTGGAATCATTGGGGGAGTTTTGTGTTTAGTTGTTTTCGAAAGACTCATCCAGGGACCAAATCTTAAAGAATACGGTACCCTGAGGGATGCAGGAGGACTGTGAGTGACCACTGGCCCCGCTGCCCCCACACTGAAGCTGGGCTCTTCTGTCCACAGGAAGCTGCTCTGAATGTCACAGCAATGCCACCTGCATGGAGGACGGGACTGTTACAACATGCTCCTGCCAGGCGGGTTTCACGGGCGACGGCCTCCTGTGCACAGACCTGGATGAATGTGTCATTCCTGGGGCCCACAACTGCTCCGAGGGCAGCAGCTGCGTGAACACGCTGGGCTCCTACTTGTGCACCTGCACTGCAGGTTTCCGTCTGACGCCTGGGCTGGGGTGCACCGATGTGGATGAGTGCGCCCAGCCGGGGCTCAACCACTGCCACCCCCTAGCCACCTGCATCAATACCAAGGGCAATTACTCATGTGTCTGTCCTGCGGGCTACCTGGGGGACGGGCAGCACTGCGAGTGCTCCCCGGGCTCCTGTGGGCCGGGACTGGACTGTGTGCACGAGGGTGACACACGGGTGTGCGTGGACCCATGCCAGGAGCACCACGTTCTAGATGAGTATTGGCGCAGCACAGAGTATGGGGCAGGTTACACCTGTGACCTGGGCCTGAGTGGCTGGTACCGCTTCATGGGGCCAGGTGGTGTGCGCCTGGCAGAGACCTGCGTGCCGGTCCTGCACTGCAACACGGCCGCAACCATGTGGCTCAACGGCACGCACCCGTCCAGTGACGAGGGCATAGTGAACCGCAAAGCCTGCGCACACTGGAGTGGTCACTGCTGCCTGTGGGACACGTCCGTCCAAGTGAAGGCCTGTGCTGGTGGCTACTATGTCTACAACCTGACCGCACCCCCCGAGTGCTATCTGGCCTATTGCACAGGTGAGTGGGCGCCCCATCCCCACACTCCAGACCTGGGTGGGCATCACAAGAGCCCAGGGAGCATCCCTGTTGACCGTCTGTGTCTATGATCCCGTAGACCCCAGCTCCGTGATGGGGACATGTGAGGAGTGCAGTGCAGAAGAGGACTGCAAATCGGATGATGGCACATGGGGCTGCCAGTGCAAACAGGACTTCAACATCACTGGTGAGGCCAGTGGGAGGAGGCCACCGTGCTGAAAATGTCAGCAACTGAGGGAGGGACAGATTTCTATGTGTGAGTTGGAAACATGTAAAGATGATGCAGGGCTGTATATTATCCCATCCGAGTAAAAAGTGGGCCCAGTTATATCTGTTAAAACCAGGAGACACCCAGGGACACCTGGGTGGCTCGGTGGGTTCATCCTCTGCCTTCAGCTCAGGTCATGATCCTGGGGTCCTGGGATCGAACCCGGCCTCGGGCTCTCTGCTCAGCAGGGAGCCTGCTTCCCTCTATCTCTGCTGCCTCTCTGCCTACTTGTGATCTCTCTCTGTCAAATAAAGAAATAAAATTAAAAAAAAAAAAAAACCAGGAGACCCCAAAGCTCCCAGAGCTTTGGGGACCTCCTTGCCCCCAGCTTCTTTCTGGGGCTCCCACACTACAGCACAGGTGGCTGCCACTTGTTGGCCTAAGGCTGCCCAAGCCCTATTTCTACAGCACAAGAACACAGGACTGGTGACCAGCCTACAGTTTCAAGGGCTGGGCCTTCCACTGACCAGCAGAGACAAGCAGGGCTCTGTGGGTCTCCAAGCCTCAGTTTCCCCATACATACAATGATTGAAGCAGGCTAGTATCTCCCAAACTTCAGTCATGATTTTAGTCACATCCAAATACTAATTTTACAATTTTGTTTTTTCCAAGTACTACCTAGACTGCAATTTTTATTATTAACTTGTTCTTCTTTAAACTGGTTAAATCCTTCTTTTAAATAGGACATTTATGGTCACTGCTGTGTCTGTGGCAAGTAACACTTTAGATAGAAGGTAACAGTAAAAATGAATACAATGATAGAAAATTATTAAATCCCAGCAGGTGTGTAATACTTCAATTTTTAAAAAGTTAAAACAAAATCCAGCTGGATGTCATTGTGTGCCCCAAACACTGAGCCTGATGTCTGCACTCTGTTGTTTTAAAAGGGAAATTAGCAAGTGTATAGCATTAAAAACATTAGTAGCTAGTGTGGATTATACAAAAAGGATGGAAAGATAATGAGATTAATGTGTGTGTTGTTTTGTTTAATTTTACTGAGACTCAGTGTATTTAATTTTGGGAGGTGAACAACCAGAATATTGTTTTTTGTACACAGTCCCATACTTAGGGTAATATGGAGCTGATGGTTGGCCAATTGGATCCATGCTTGGAATCCAGTCTTTTGTCTCCGTCCCTCTGAGAGAGGAGATCACAGCAAGATGAGACAGGAGCTAGTCTGAGTGTCCCGAGCTGATGGCCAGCCCGACCAGCTGGGCCTGGGCCCCGGGGATGTGCTGGACCCTGAATTGTGGTTACAAGTTTCCAATCCTGCTTTCCCTGCCGATTTCAGATCCCTCCCTCCTGGAGCGCAGGCTGGAGTGTGGAGCCAATGACATCAAGGTGTCCCTGAGCAAGTGCCAGCTGAAGAGCCTGGGCTTTGAGCAGGTTTTCATGTCCCTGAGTGACAGCCAGTGCTCAGGCTTCAGTGAGAGGAGTGACCGGGACTGGATATCTGTGGTGACCCCAGCCAGGGATGGCCCCTGTGGGACGGTGATGATGGTATGTCCTGGCCAACATGGGACAGGGTTAGAGCACTGCCTGGTTCAAGCCCCAGGTTTAGCATTTCCTAGTCATATAAGCCCAGCTGTGCCTCAGCTATAAAATGTTTATAGTTTCCTCAACTATAAAATGGAATAATGATACTAGTACTTACTACACAGGGTTAAGAGAATTAAAGGAGTTAAGGTGTGTGAAATGATTAGGACAGTGATTGGCACAGTGTAAGTGCTTAGTAAATGTAAGTTTCAATAAAGAGAATGATCCATGATGATAGTTCCCCATTTTACCGATGGGAAGAGAAGGGCCTGGACTGGGCAGTGCGTCATCTCAGCCAGCAGGTTCAGAAACCTGAACTGGGCTCAGCACTGTTCAGCAATGGGCTCAGAAACAGGTCTGTCTGTCTTGAATGGTCCTTGAAGACAAGGTCTGCATCACTAGTGTTCAGAGAACTAGGACCTCTCCTCCAGAAAACTCCTCAGAAGGGACCCGGAGCTCAATGTTTGAGTAGAACACTGCTTCTCCAATTCCCTCATCCCCCAAAAAGAAAAAGAAAGAAGACAAAAAAAAAAAAAAAAAAAAAAAAAGGAAGAAATCAATTGTTATTTGCTTAGCACAGCCTCTGAAATTCCAGCATTAATAATGAGTCTGGACGTGGTTTTAAGTCTTTTTAGTGTTTGAGAGGAGACATGATCTAATTTGAAGAGCCCAGGCTTATTAGATCCCACATACTGTGAGCAAGTTACTCAAGAGTTACTGTTTCTGTGAACCCCCATCTCCTCATGATGAGGCAGGGAGATAGCTGCCCTCCTCTTAGGGTCATGAAGGAGCTAATGCAGTCATGCAGGAGGAATGTTTAGCTCAGGGCCTGGTTCATATATGGCTGCTGTCCCAACTTTTGATTTTAACAGCCGGGAGGGCAACTCACAGGTGGCCAGAGAAACCGCTTTGGTTTTGAGTCCTACTCAGATTCTCATGCCCTTCTCTCCCACTCCCACCCCCCAATACAGAGGAACGAAACCCATGCCACATACAGCAACACCCTCTACCTGGCAGATGACATCATCATTCGTGACCGCAACATCAAAGTCAACTTTGCATGTTCCTATCCCCTGGACATGAAAGTCAGCTTGAAGACCTCCCTGCAGCCAATGGTCAGGTATGGCCAGAGAGGGTTGCCCCTGGCCATCTCTACCCCCACAACCACTTAACCACTAGGTCCTCAGCTTCCCTGTTAACCACCAGCCATAAGTTGCTGGGTCGGGGGGGCTGGGAGGCAGTATTTCCAATGGAGGAGTCCAGTGTGGAAGGAAGGACCCCAGAATCAAATCCAGGCTCTGTCACATACTAACCAGATGTGTTTTTTTCCAGCTCTGGAAATTGATAGCCCCACTCTGGATATCAGTCTTCTCACCTGTGAAATGGACCTAAAAGTACTCGTACTGCCTTTCTTAGAAGCACAACAGTGCTTGGCATATGTGAATTAACTATGAGGGCCTCTGGCTTATCAGAGGGCAGGAGTGGTTGGATCAGATGGAAGGAGGGAGGACTGTAGGTTCAGACCTGCTCTTTATATGAGAAATAATTCATATGCCTTGTTTGAACCTTAGTTTCCCTTCTTCTCTATAAATAGGAATTTGATTAAAGAAGGATTTATAAATTATGCCTCTTAGAGTCTGAGGGTCTTTAAGGAAGTATGTCTGGGGATGCCTGAACAGTGAACCAAAGAATTTCCATCCATATTGGGTGCCACATGAGATTTATTAAAAAAATAAATAAATCAAAGGGTCCTGTTGCTAAATAAAATTGAAAATCTCTGAGTAGGGAGAATCACAGGCCAATGATGCTAATGTTGGAAAAATTATAGTTGTAACTATAACAAGCATTTATCAAGAGCTCATTATATATCAGACATTGTGTTAAGTGCTCTATAGGAAACATCTCATTGAAATCTTAAAGTACCTTAAGAGGTGTAAGTATTTACTACTATTATTACTATTACTCCCATTATACAGATGTAGAAATTGAGGTTCAGAGAAGACTGAGTAACCTGTCCAAAGTTAAGAGTCTAATAAGTGACAGAGCTGGAATTCAAACCCAGGCCATCATGCTTAGAGCCCTCACTCTACCATGACCTTCAATACGCAACTCATCTATGACTTCATGTTCTCTGGGCCAACCAGACTCAGGG
This sequence comes from Mustela nigripes, assembly GCF_022355385.1. NCBI lineage: Eukaryota > Metazoa > Chordata > Mammalia > Carnivora > Mustelidae > Mustela > Mustela nigripes. The sequence continues at coordinate 23,921,167 of NC_081567.1, forward strand.
AAGGGCACTAGGTACTGATGAGAGTGTGTGGCTGACTTGGGGAAAGAAGGCTGCTTATTGTCTGCCTTTGGGTGGAGCATCATCTGGCCAAGCAATGCCCTCGAGCAATGTGGCCAGGTCTCAGGCCTGAGAGACTTCAGGAAACAACATACCTATATGGAGATGTCTTTTGATTTGAGCTGGAAATCTTGCCCTAGTCCAAATCTGAGTCCAAACCAATAACAGAGTTCTCACCTGCAAAATGGACTTCTGTATTACTGAGCTTTTATCATGTGCCTTATTTCCTAGTGAATCAGTCTTACAGTGTCCTTTATTGGCTCATCCTGTGAAGTCTCATTAGTGTAGCTGTTTTCAATGTGGTTAAAAACAACCCATTTACAAACCCCCCACCTTCTGCTATAGGTGGAGCCAGAACTCTGATCTAGGCGGTAGGACTCACAGCCATCCCTTTTAACTGTCCCAGGTTGAGACCAAAGAAGGAATGTAGGTGACTCCCTTGAGAATTTCTTTACTGGACTCCTTGAAGGCAAGGGCCACCAAGGGGGGGTGGTGTGTGGACATGTTACAAAAAATGTGGTCTCTAGATCAGCAGCATCAGCATCACACGGGAGCTTGTTAAAGATGCAGAATCTTGATCTCTACTTGAACCTACCAAACTAGAACCTGCATTTCAACAAGATCCCGAGGTGACCCACCATGTCTGCTCATCACAGTGGGCAGCCATTGCAGTGGTTGGTGGGTTCTAGTCCTTCTGCTAGATAAACACGCACAGAGCTGCCAGGGACCACCTGGGACCACAGACCAGAAAGGGTGGCCCAACTGTTGCTGTTCTCAGCTCTGGTTTTCTCACCAGCCCCTCTCCCCCGACAGCGTTCTGAACATCAGCGTGGGTGGGACAGGCATGTTCACCGTGCGGATGGCACTCTTCCAGAGCCCCACCTACACAGAGCCCTACCAAGGCTCATCTGTGACCCTGGCCACAGAGGCCTTTCTCTACGTGGGCACCGTGCTGGATGGGGGTGACCTGTCCCGGTTTGCACTGCTGATGACCAACTGCTATGCCACACCCAGCGGCAACGCCACAGACCCCTTGAAATATTTCATCATCCAGGATAGGTAAGGCCCATGGATGGAATTCTGGGGCAGAAGGAGGCAGCCTTTGGATTTGGATTTGGGAGAAAGTACATCTTTATATTCAATCACCTCTAGCTGAAATTTGGCATCACCAGCCATTATGAACACGGGCAACAAACCATAGAAGTATTAGCAGGACACGTGAAAATATTTACACGTCAGTACTTTTTAGTTACTAGAGTATTAGAGTTTTTACTAGAAATTATTTAATATATTATCAAATATATATCTTTGTAAATATATTTATATAGAATAGATTATGTAAATATATAATGCATATATCAAATGCTCTAATATCTTGAGAACTATGCTTCAGCTGAACTGGTTTCCTTTAAAACCTTAGGTACATTACTTTATGAATTTAAAACATTATTTTTGAAGAGGGAGGCAGAGGCTTCACCAGAAGGCTACAGGTGTCCAGGGCTCAAGAAAAGACTAAGAAACCTGACTGGAAGGTGCACCCACCCAGGGTAGGGGGCAAGCTGGCACTTGGCTGGGAGGACTGAGCTAGAGACACAGTTAGGACCAGTTGTAAAAGGGAGGACACAGGTGTGCTACTTTCCACTCCAGCAGCACTGGAGAACCGTCGACCACACTGAGAGGAAGTAATTCACATTGTCATTCAAATCACAATAGCAGTCTTTTGAAAGCTTACTGTGTGCCTGGGTCTGTGGACAGCACAGTGAATAGAAAGGACAAAACTCTCTGCCCTCATACGGCTGATATTCTAAGAGGGGGGACCAATAATTAAACAAGATGAAATGTGTAGCATGTCAGTGGTAAGGGCGCTATAGGAAAAACCCAAAGCAGGGAAAGGGAAGGGGCATATGCTATTTAATAGCATAGTCAGAAAAAGCATCCCCAAAAGGCAGTGACCTATTCCTGTTTCGGTTCTTAGAATCTGTCTGGTTACATCAAGGGAAAAGTATCAGTTGGGTGCTCATTTGACATATATATCTGTTATTGCTAATCCCCTCTGCAACAGAAAGAAGTCTACTTTAGGGCCTTCCGCTGTGACAGGAGCTAACTAAAATTTAATAGCACTGTTTTACTTTGCATTTATCCATAAATACCCATGTTGTGCTTATGGCAAGTGATGCTGGTTTGCTATCTGTGGTCAGGATCTAAAGATTCTTCTAAAAAATAGATGTATTCTCCAATAAAAATGTAAATATATTTAATGCACAAAGCAAGTAAATTCTAATAACACAGATGCTGGGAAACAAAGAAAAATATACACAAAGGTGGTTTCTAGGTAAGACCAAAAAAGCAAATTTGGAAAGGGGCACTGATGGAGATTAGAGCATCATGGAGATTTGGGTCCACATCTTGGCTTTGCTATTTCTTAGTCTGGAGACACAATTCATCTCATCTCTCTAAATATTCATGTCCTCATATGTGAAATAGGCATAAATACCTACTGTGCAGGGATTGGTAAACTTTTTTTTTTTTTTTAACCTGAGTAAAAACACTGAGTATGTACGTTGTGGGACACTTGGAAAGTTCTGAAAAGGAAGCAGGAAGAAGTCCTGGGTGTGCCTGTGTTTTTGTCTGGGTGTGGGAGCTGGGTTGGGAAGCACTAGTCCAGGAAAGGTGGCAAACATCTCAGGACATGTAAGGAAGAGGCGACTGGAGAGACAGCGAGGGGCAGGAGGGGAAACTTGGATGCCCTGCTTAGGTTGCGTGCATGGGGCCTTCAGGGGGCGGGCCCCTGAACCTCAGGGCTTTCGTTGTGCCAAGTGGAGTCTGCATTTTCACAAAAAGATCTGAATGGCTTGCACAAAGCAGAGAGTTCCCTTCTCAGTTCTTCCTCTGTGTAGTGAGCATTCGGACCCTCTCCTAAATCAATTTTGAACAAATCATGTAAAAAAGCAGAGAAAACACCCAGTGTGCCTGCCCTTGTATCCTGATCCAGCCCAGCACACACATGATCTCTGCATGTGCAATTTTGAGTTTTGGTGCAACTGTGTTGCTTGTGCAATTATACAGATGGGCATGCGTGCATAAACACACACACACACACACACACACACACAAACACACTCTGCCTTTTGGTCATTGCCCCTCAGGACTTATAAGTGCCACTGTTATCATTAGAACTGGGCACACAGGAGGTAGCCAACAAATGGTAGGTAATGATCCTGAATCTCAATTCTTGGGAAATCAGAGGTGCTGACTTTATAGCATAGTTTCAACCCTGTGCTGATGATATTTTATTTCAGCATTATATATATGCATTATAGATAGATAGCATCTACTATGTGTCATATACTGCAGTATGCTCTTGGAAAGGTTAACTCATTTAATCTTCCCAGCTATCTTATGATATGGGTTACAAATAGTATTTCCTGTGTACAGATGGGGAATGTGGGGCACAGAGAGATTAAGTTGCTCAAGGACACATAGCTAATAGGTGGTGGAGTGAGATTTGAATCCAGGAGGTTTGGCCCCAGAGTGCCTGCTTAACTAACCACGTTATGTGACTTAACCCTCCCAGATGTCCACGCACTAAGGACTCAACCATCCAGGTGGTGGAGAATGGGGAGTCCTCTCAGGGCCGATTTTCTGTCCAGATGTTCCGTTTTGCTGGGAACTATGACCTGGTCTACCTGCACTGTGAAGTGTATCTCTGTGACACCTTTACTGAAAAATGCAAACCTGTGAGTTGCCTTTCCTCACTCAGGCTGCCTGCCATGATCTCCCCCTCACCTGTCTTCCATAACCAAAGACATTTGGCCACAAGGTCTAAAAGAAAACAAACATTATTGTTGTGTTTCTCTTTTAGTCCAGGAACAGAATGTGCAGTAAGATGGGGTGGGCAGAGCCAGGTAGGAGACCTAGGCCGTTGGGAAATCAGGCGGGATCAGCACAGTGCGACAGGCTGGTAAATGCTCTGGTTTGTCTGCAAGCCTGTGTTCTCATCGTAGAAGCTGACAATTTAAAGTACCAGGTGCACCTTATCTGTGTTAACTTTCTAATTCTTGGCAGTAACTAAAGGGGAGACATTTTATTAGCTCCCTTTTCTATATGAGGAGAGCAGTTCAGAGAACTTAAGTGACTTTCCTAAGATCAAACACCTAATGAATGGCAGAGGTGGGGCATGAGCCCAGGTATACAGATCTCCTGACAACTCCCTAGACCATCCTCAAGCCCCAGCCTGAGGCAGGAGGAGACCCCTGTAAGGAGTGCAGCCCACTCCCCATGGTAGCACCACATTCAGTCTCCCTCATGGAAAGGATTCTTTGTTGCCCTCTTCCTGCAGACCTGCTCCAGGACCAGATTCCGCGGTGGGGGCATCATAGACCAAACCCATGTCCTGAACCTGGGTCCCATCACACGGAAAAGTAAGAGAGCCACTCCCTCCCTCAGGTTTCTGGTGGGGAATAGTCTCTGGAGATGAGAAGGGATGACAGAACCTGGCACATGGATCTTACTGGGTTCTGAAGAACCAGAGCAAGTAGATTCTGTGAGGGCAAGGTGGACTACAAGCTGCCTGCCTTTTACCAGTTCCTAGTCATTCAATCATTCTATTGCACAAATTTGTTCTTGTACCTCCTGTGTACTAGGTCCTGTGCTAGCGGGTGGGAATCTTGTGGTGAGCAAAAACAGATACAGACCTGGTTCACATGTAGCCTATAGACCAGTGGAGCAGTCGTTATTCAGACTGAGGAAGGATTAACAAAGAGGGGTCAGGGAAAGAGAACCCCAGACAGAGGGTACAGCATAGGCAAAGGGCCTGTGGTGGCACAAGTGAGGGGGTGGGTAACCCAGCCTGCTAGAGGAACTGAGAAAAGGCCAGGCAGGCTGTAAAGAGGAAGAGGTTGGTATGGGATGAGCTGCTACAGGTGGGCCCAGACCAGGTGGGAATTTATCATTGTTGCTAAGGTTTGGGACCTTTCTCCTAAAAGTAGTGGGGAACTCCTAAAGTGTCCAAGACAGAGAAGAGACATGATTTGATCCAGATTCAGAAAGACCACTCTAGCTGCAACAGGAGAGCAAACTAAAGGTATATCCCTCAGGCTTCTTGCCATCTGCATGCTTTCTCCTTGCACTAATCCTTTTCTTTCCCTTTACAGATGTCCAGGCAGTAGCCTCAACGGCTGCTTCTAGCAGCCTGGGTAAGTTCAGATCCTCATTTCAGGAGGACTTGCATTAGAACCTTCCTCAGGGGCTTTTATATGTGGGCCCAGGATGTGCTGGAGTGCCTGGCCTGCTTGGCCTGAGCTCTGAAGAGATGACTGCATCTGTAGAAATGCCTGGTCCTGGGGCTGTACATATAGGTACATACACCTGTGCTGTCCCACAGTAGTGCATATGTGCACACGGACAGGCGTACAAAGACAGGCATGCAGAGACAGGAACACCAGGATGGACATCATGCAGACATGTCTGTGTGCACACACACACACACACCATGTCACATGCGTATGTTCATATCTGCACACACAGAGGCATAGAGAGCTGCAGCTGCGCGCACGCATATTTGCAAGGGCAGACATACACATACTTCTACAAACTTATACCCTGTAGACATGCACACGCTAGATCTGTACCTTGGGCACTTCCTGAATCTTTGTGACTCATCTCTAACACCTTTTGTAGGATTCACTCAATAGGTGACAAATAGATGTTGAGTGCTACTACATGCCAAGGACCATGCTTAGTTCTGGGATGAACACACTAGACAAACAAGAAGCTCTGTTTCTCTGCCTCTCTGACCACAGAGGCCAGGGAGAGCTGGCACTTTATGGCCTTTGATTTTCACAGACACTGACTTGTCTGAAAATCTGAATGAAAAGTGAATTCATGTAAGTGTTGCCCTTCTCAGCTCTTGGCATCTACATCTGAAGGAGTCATTACACCAACCTAGTGTTTTACCTGAGCTAGGCCAACCCTTCACCAGTGAGCTTGGAGTTGAAGATTCAAGATGTTCTTAAGAGGCTCATCCTCTGTGACTATCCCAAAGTCACCAAGGATGGTTGAGTAGGTTGGGCACTGCACATGAGTGTCCTTTTGAGGGGCTACCAATCCTAGTGTCAGAGGAAAGACTGTTTTCTTCAATCTGGTCCACTTGGGAGGGCACTTTTTTTTTTCTTTTTCCACCCCAGTAGAACCTTTTTCTAATTGGTTTTCAGGGCAGATAAAAAAAAAGGTTGCCTTTTCTAAATGATCAGCCCAGAGAGGGTGTCCTTTCCTAATTGGTCAGTCTAAAGGTGGCATCTTATGTTAGTTCTGTATAAAGGTAACAGCAGCCCTGTAATTGTTTTCTTTGCAGGGTTCCTGAAGGTCTGGCTGCCTCTGCTTCTGTGGGCCACCTTGACCCTGATGTCTCAGTGACTGGCAGCTGGAAACCCTGTGCTCTGTGGCTTCATTTCCTGATGGCTGGGGATGATGCAGCTTAGTGCTCCAGCCACAGAAAAGGCAGCTCACACTTCAGTCAAGCTTGCCCCTCTTCCCCGCCACCCCACCCACTTTAATCTTCACTGCTGCAAAATATTCTCTATTTTCAAATTCTGCCTTCTCTCAAAATGGGACTTATGATGTGTCTGCACATAAGGTTCCATGTCTCTTTGAAGAGTATGGCAAAATAATTATAATTTTAAAAGCTCAGTCTTTGAAGTCATTCATTCATTCAACAAGGATTGATTGAGCACCGTGTATATGTAAGACCTAATCAGAGAGCTGAGCATCGTGTGGTGAAAGAAACCAGACTGCATCCCTGCACTCATGGTGCTCACACCCTGGTTGGAGAGACTGGCTTCAACTGGTTCTGGCGTACAACCTCAGATAAAATACACAATGTCTCTGAGCTTCGTCCATCCATTCTTTCATTCATTTTTCCATGCATCCATTTACTCAGAAATATTTGCTGAGCACCTCCTATGTGCCAGCCCTGTCCTAGCTGCTGGGGATACAGCAGGGAATGAGCCACACACCATCCCTCCCTTCCTGGAGCATACAGTCTGGCAGGAAAATGAGAACTTGAATGGGGATTACAAGTGTGGCAGGCATGGAAGAAATGGCAGAAATAGAAAGTGTAACTGGGGGCTGCTGCCGCTCTATAATAGAGATTAAAAACGATGCTTTCACAGGGTCCATTCAGCTTTGCAGAAACATTTAGGTGAGCATCCAGTATGCTCTAGATGCTCACCAAAGGTACTGGGGAGACAGGAGTAAATAAGACAGACACAGTCCCTATCTTCAGAAGTCTCAGAGTATTTAGAGGTAATGTATGACCTATCCCAGGGATTTCCTCCCTCCATTGTACTTGTCTCTCTCCATCCAGAAGATGTAGGCCTGCGTGCACAGCCACAACAGCAGTAGCAGTGGAAAGCAGACCCATGACCTCTATTGGGCAGGGTTGCTTCATAAGAGGGGCCTTCAGGAGGCTCACTGACGGCACAATCAAAAACTAAGAGGCTACTGGGCCCAGGAGACCCAGATATTTCAAGGGCTCTGGACTTCTTTGTCAAGGTCAGTGGAAGCCAATGCTGATGGGAAATGTCTGCCCTGACACCAGCTGCTTTCCAGGACTCCGGCTGTGACTTTCCAGGACAGACCAAGGTCCTGTTGCGTTAGTAGAGCCTTCTGATCTCAGGGAAAACCACATGTGTGTATCAGCAAACAGGGACTATGGGGATATGTATATTAAGTTACAGGACCTCACAGGGAGACACGCAGACATGCACTGAATCCCTAAACCTGCTGCCTTTACAGAAGAGCTTTATGGAGAACTTCAGTGCTGAGCCCAGCCCTGTCTATGGTTAGTAGAGCCTGGCTGGATTGTGTGCAGATTCACTTTGACCCAGGTACAACAGAACATGAGGAAAAATAAAAACAGGGGCCAAATGCAAGAAACAGGGAGAAGAAAACACATCAGAATTAATCCCTTTGTCCCTCTATTCCTTTCCTTTTTTCTTTTCTTTCCCTTCCTTTCCTTTCCTTTCCCTTCCTTTTCCTTTTTTTTACTTTCTTGGTTTTTTTTTCTTTTTATCACTTAAGTATTCAGCTCAATATTCAATAGATATTATAAACATAAATTCAATGCTGGGCACTTTTATAGGCACCATAGAAACAGCAAGTAATCAAAACAGAGAGCTGACTGATTAAGAGCTCATGTTTAAAAAGGGGGAATACATTTAAACAATAATTATGTGAAATGTCAGGTGGAGACAAGCACTTTGGGAAAAAAAACAAGAGAATAGAGCTTTTGGGGGTGCAATTTAATATAGGATGCTCAGGGAAAGTCTCTCTGATAAGCATAAGCTGAGAGAAGTAAGGGAAAAAACCAGGGGGATATCTAAGGAAGAACATTACAGGCAAGCGCAAAGGCCCTGAGGCAGGATTTTGTGTCTTCCCAGCAAGGTTTCACTAAGACTTGGATAGCCATAAATTTTGAGGCATTACTCACAGGAGAGGCTTTGAAGCATACATGTTATTTTTTTTTCTGCATTTGTTTACTCAACGAGTACTTACTAGGTGCTGGTTAGAAGTGCAGACAGGATCCTTGTCCACAAAGACCTTACAGCCTTCAGAGGCAGATCGATTAGTAGGTATTGAGTGGGACTGGAATCAACCCAGAGAGGCACAGGAGCAGAGAAAAGATGCACCAGCAAGTGTGTGGTGTTCAGGAGTCTTCCTGGTGGTGGACCTAGGAATATGTGGACCTAGGAGAGGTGGACCTAAATATGTGGTAGGAGGCCAGGCACAATATGATCTGGACAGAGGGAATAGCACATGTACAGGTCAGGAGGTGGGGAAGAGTTCAGAGAGCCACAGATTGGATGGAGCATCAAATGTGTTGGGGAGAAGCTGTAGGTGAGGTTAGGGGTGCGGCCAGGGGTCAGATCCCAAGAAGCACGAAGTGACGGGAGTGGGGGATCATGCCGAGAGGTGACGCTATGGCATATGGCTGCAGGAGAGGTAACAGAATCAAAGAGGGGCAAAGAATGAAAGCAAGGAGACTCACTAGGCTCCTGTTAAAATCACCCTCATAAGATAACAGTGGCCTGAATTAGGGTTGGTGAAATAAGGCTCAAGAAGGAAAGACAGATTCAAGAAATCCTTGAAAACTGAGTGACAAGTTGTGGCAATTACTGGAAATGTGACTGAGGGAGAAAGGAGGGAGGTAGGTTTCCATTTTGGGTGACCAGGTGCATAGCAGTGCCATGGATTAAGACAGACAATACGGTGAAAAGGGGATGATTTGGAGAATGGATGACTTCAGATTTGAGACTGCTGAGTTGAAAGTGCCTCAAGCATCTCGGCCCAAGGAGAGATGGTTCGGCAGGCAGCTGGGTTGATGGATCAGATGTTCAAGGGATTGGTCAGGGATGGAGATCAGATTTGAAACTCACTAGTCTATAAAAGGTACTAGAAACCAGGAGATAACTTGACACCGTCCAGTGAGAGTATATGGAGTGACAAGAAAAATGTGATCTACTGGCATTCTTAAGGATACATGAAGGAAGAGGACAATGACAGAGAAAGAGGAACGAAGTCAAGAAAACAGTGGCACAGGGGAGTCAGGGAGAGGCAGAGTGTCTGGAGGAAGCAGCAAAAAAGGTACTGACAAGGGGGCAGAAAAAATGCTTGAAGACAGGGCCTTAGAAGGACAGCTCAAGCCACATGGTTCAGACTGGAATGGAAGAGCTGGAGGAGGGAAGGTGGAAGTGATGGTTTTGTGGGCCCAGATGAATTATGGAATCCTACATTTGTGGTGGTTATAAGTTCCACATTTAGGGACTTTTTCTCCAAATGTACTAGGAGTAGGGAAGGTGGCTTGTAGCATTTTATTTTGCTCAGGTTGGGGTTTTTCTGGAAGGTGTTACCAATGCCAAGACCCCTGTGCTCCCTGTCTTCAGTAGCCTTGGCTCCTTGAGGAGTCTCAGAGAAACCAGGACAGGCAGTGACCACTTGTTCTGCAAAAGCTTCAACTCCCTTATTAATGCCACAATACCGTGCCATGGAAGCCAGGTCCAAGCCTGACACTTCCAAGTCCAAGATCTCTGGCTTCATCTCCACTCCATACCTTCCGATCTCTAGGGTAGCCCACCTATTAGGAGGTGCTGGAGGAGAGGTGATTCTGACACTTACTTGGTCTGTCCTTTGTTATTATTCCATGACTCACCATCATGAAACTGGCCCTTCCCAGACACAACACTGAGTATCTGAAGGTGGGTAGAGTTTATGGGCTAAAAATAGGGAACACCCATCCCCCACTTCCTTCTTTATTCCCTTGCTCTAACTTGCCCCAAGTGGAGTGGCATCCAGAAGCAGAAGTGTTCTAAGGTGATTAGCTAAGAACACAAGGTACAGTTGGAAATCTATTGTACAAACAAGTGCCTATTTAATTTCTCTCACTTCCCTTTGGGTTTTAAGCTCCCTTTTGATTAGTGTTTGGTTTCTGGTAATGTGGTCCCAACTTCATTGGTTTATGGAGGGGAATATTCTTCCGCTATTTTCTGTGGTAAATTGTTTATCTTACCTACGCCCAACAAGACCAATATATACCTGAGATTAACTCCAGTCCTATCTGGGCACCAATCGTGGAGAGCCACGAGGGTGGAAAACTGCAATAAAAGTGTGGGGCAGAACCGGCTTTTCCACGGCTGACCAGAGGACAGCTCTGTGTTCTTATCCCAAGGTAAGTACCATTTCAAGCCCCAGCAGGCTTCCTTCTGATCTTGGGGGGCTTCCCTACCACCCTTGACCCACTGGATGTGCTGGGGTTATTTGTTTCTGGAAGCTTTCAGAATAACTTTCAGCCCGGTCAAGTGCTCTGGATTTCACTGTGCGTTCAGCTCAACCAAGATTCCAGCTACCTGCTGGCGACTCCAGGTCTAAAGATGCCCCCTCACTCTGTCCCTCCTCCAGGAACATAGGCCCCCACTTGGGATCTCTTCCCTTAGAATTACTAGTCCTGGGTGCTCTCTCATAACATATTCATGATATCCTCTCTAGAAACAGATCTCTAGATTCAACTTGAGTCTTCCGGAGACTTTAAGAAGCCATCAAAGATTTGCTTATTGGAGGAAAGTTGCCAGAAGAGGGAATGTTACTGGCAGACTCTGCACAGCTCTTTGTTTCTGCCCTCCCCATCCCTATTTACTTATTCATTTATCACTCAGATCTTTACTGAGCACCCCTTATGTGGCAGACACCATGCTAGCAGCAAGCAACGTTGGCACGGTCTGACATGGTCCCACCCTCCCAGGAAATCTGTATGCATCTAGGACACCTCAGGAGTCTCTTAGGACAGTGCCCAACACACCACTGAGCAAAGCATTGAGAAAGCAGCTGTTACTTTTGTCTGTAGATATTCATAGCACTGTAAGTTCCCCTCCATCCAGTCTTTCAGTGCCTGAACCCCTACTTGAGTAAGAACCAACCTAAGGCCTTCTAGGACGTCCTGCAGTGTCAGCCAGCTCCAAACTTGCCTTCGGTTCTCTTGCCGTCAACCTCATCCCCTCTGCAAGCCTCTTACCCTCATCACCCCACCTCCTCTCTGCAAGACATGCCTGCTTTAAAACAATGCAGCCCTTCACAAAAGAAATTATGGATCTGTTTCTGTGAACATGGGCCTGTGTCCTTAAGCAAGCTATTTAACTTCCAGTGTGTACATGTAGGAGGAGCTCAGTCCATATCTCTGGGATTAATATGCTCTGAGACCCATCTCCCTCTTCATCCATAAATGGGAGCAAAAATAGTACCTTTCCCGGAGGGCAGTTCACAGCCTTAAATGAGCTAACATGTGCAAAGGGCTGAGTACAAGTCATGGTGCTGAACTGATATGAATTCCCTTCTCACCCTCATCTGAGAAGGAATGACCTCTGTCGCCCTGACTGTATCTGAGTCTCCCCTTTCCCCTAGCTGCATGGAGAGTCTGCACGCTGCTGAATGACCTGCACGTCTCAGCTTATGGAAAGGATGGTGGGCTCTTGTGTCTTGTGGCTGGCCTTGGCCTCCTGCCTTCTGACCCTGGCATCTACAGAACAGCAAGGTTTGTGTCTGCTCACCTGGCATCTTAGATGCCCCATAATACCTGGGGAGTGGGGGATTGCAGAGAAGGCAGTTCAGGGTCAGTAAGGGGAACAGGGACATGTCTAAAGTGAAGACTCAGTAGCTAGAAGTCAAGAGGTACAAGACAAGGGAAGCCAGAATACAGCCATAATCTCTCAGAGTCAAACAGGAAATCCCCCCTGTAAGGACCATGGAGTCAGTTAATGTAACTGCCCATATCCAAAATATGTGGAGCTCAGAGAGCCCAGATTCATGGGGACATGAATCTCCTACTAGTCACTCTGTGCCCTTGCGTTGGCAAGCACCTTCTCCTTCCTCTGAAATTTTACTCATCTGTAAAAAGAAAGGACCAGAGGTAATGATCTCTCGGTGATCCTTTCAAAGATCTGTGGACTGGGCATCTTAGATGTTTGCAGCAAGGGTCCTCGGGCTTAACATCAGGCTGAAACTTCTGTCTGTGACACCTGTGGAGGGGGCTGTGGGAAGAGGAAGGGGGAACCAGTTCATGGCCGCTCTTGGGAAAACACAGTGTGTGTGTGGGAAATAATCCAAGAACAGCAAGTGCAGTGACTCCTTTCCTTAAAACAAGTACATACGTAAGCAAGGCTTAAAAATCTCTTTTTCAAAAAAGTCCCTCTAACACGTATTTCAAGAATGTGATCATGTGTGTGTACTTAGTCCATAATTCAGGCACTAACACTGTTCAGTAAATCAGAACTGGAGAACAGAACCAGTCTGAGCTCCTACTAGGCCTCAGGGGCTGTGTTTGGCATTTTATATTTATTATTATTGTTATAAGCAATGCTGTGGGGTTTTATTTCTCCAAAGCAGGGAATACCTCCTAAGATGACTACAGCAGCGCATGGCAAACTCTTGAAGAATTTTTTGATGGCTAGGTATACTTTTTCATGTATGTTAGAAATATATAACTAGTACAGCATACCTACAGTATCACAGATTATTATTCCTTAAGATGAAACAAATTTATAGAGAGTCATTGAAAGAAACATATTAAGCAGATAACTGGACAAGGGGACACAAATGTGGAAAACATTGTGACTCAAGGCTTAGGAATGGAGAGAGTTTGGGAACCACTTACTTGCAGGTGTTGTTTTGCTGACAAGTCTCAGGGGAGTCAAACCACCTGTGAAGGTCATCATTGATGACCTAAATCCAGCAGGTATAGCACTAGATTTAAACCCAGACTGACCAACCCACCCCCCTTCAATTCTCAGCTTCGCTACACATCATAGTTCCTTAATCTGTTAAAAACCATGGGATGGGGATGCCTGGGTAGTTCAGTTGGTCAAGTGCCTGCCTTCTGCTCAGGTCATGATCTCAGGGTCCTGGAATTAAGCCCCACATTGGGCTACTGGCTCAGTGGGGAGTCTGTTTCTCCCTCTCCCTCTGCCCCTCCCCCCAACTCATGTGCTCTTATACTCTTTCTCACTCAAATAAATAAAAAAAATCTTTAAAAGAAGCCACCAAAAAAAAAAAAAAAATGAGATTAAGAGCTCCTGGGTGGCTCAGTCAATAAAGAGGCCAACTCTTGATTTCATCTCTGGTCATGATCTCAGAGTGGTGGGATGGAGCCCCGCATGGGGCTCTGTGCTCAGTGGGGAGTCTACTTGGGATTCTCTCCCTTTCCCTCTGTCCCTCTCCTCTCCTCTAACTCCATCTCTCTCAAAAATAAATAAATAAATCTTTTAAAAAGCCCCATGAGATGAGCAAAATTGGAAATGTTAGAGCAGTGGTTCTCTACTGGGGGTGATTTGGGCAATGCCTGGAGACAACTTCTAGGAGGAAGGAACTACTGGAATCTAGTGAGAAGGTCCCAGGAAAGCTGTTAAACATCCTGCAATGCATAGGACAGCCCCCCATAACACAGAATTATCCAGCCCCAAACATCAGTAGTGCCGAGGTTGAGAAATCTTATGTTAAATCTATTATCTATTAATAAGGGGGAAATGTCTATGATATAGTAAGTAAAATATGTAAGTGAGGGCAAAAAAAGTTGTACAGCATTAAGCCATTTTTAAAAATCCCTATATTTTAAACATATGCATAGAAAGAGTCTGAAGGGGGCGCCTGAGTGGCTCAGTGGGTTAAGACTCTACCTTTGGCTCAGGTTATGATCTCAGTGTCCTGGGATCAAGCCTCACATCTGGGCTCTCTGCTCAGCGGGGAGCCTGCTTCCCTCTCTGCCTAATTGTGATCTCTCTCTTTCTCTGTGTCAAATAAATAAATAAAATCTTAAAAAAAAAAAAAGAAAGAGTTTGAAGACCATACAGCAAATTTATAGTTACTTCTAGGGATGGAATGGGCTTAAGACAACTCTCATTTCTACTTTATTCATTTTAATGACATTTGAGTTTTTTCAGGGAGCCTGTATTACATTTATAATACAATGGTCAAACAGGACCACAGTATAAGGTTGCACAGGGGAACAGTTCACAACTGTAGAGCCAAAAAGAAGGGCATCAAGCTCAATGTGAAGGATGCCCCTTGAAACTGTGCAGGATGGAGACCTTGGTGTTCTTAATGCCTATAAAATACCACACAAAGTCCTCATTATTATTCTGACCCTAAGGGGATGAGGCCAATGTGTAATGAATGGGTTGTGTGCCTCATTTCCTCATTAGTGTCCTTAAGCACATTCAAAATTAGAAACTGAGTGCATAGGGGGTGTCTGGATGGCTCAGTGGCTTAAGCGTCCAACTCTTGATTTCTGCTCAGGTCAGGTCATGACCCAAAATTGTGAGATTGAGCCCCGTGTTGGGCTCTGCACTGGGTGTGGAGCCTATTTAAGACTCTCTCTCTCCCCCTCTCCCTGCCCTCTCCCTCTCTAAAACAAAACAAAACAAAACGAGTGTGTGTGTGCCCATGTGTATATGTGTGGAGAGGGGAGGATTAAAACCCTGTAGGCTCTGAGGATGCGCAGTAAACCGAAGCACACTGCTGCTTTCCAGGTGACAGAAACTTCACCAACATCCGTTCCTATGACCCCTGCCAGAATTATACCCGTCTGGATGAACCATCACGAAGTACAGAGTACACAGGATGGGGTCAGCTGTGTGACAGCAACTTGAACGGCTGGTACCGCTTCGTGGGAGATGGAGGAGCGAGGTTGCCAGAGACCTGTGTCCCAGTGCTCCGATGCCAAACAGAGGCTCCCATGTGGCTGAATGGGACACACCCTGCCATCGAGGAGGGGATCGTCAGCCGCACTGCTTGTGCCCACTGGAGTGGCAACTGCTGTCTCTGGAAGACTGAGGTGCAGGTAAAGGCCTGCCCAGGCGAGTTCCACGTGTACCGGCTGCAGGGCACCCCCATATGTAATCTGAGGTACTGCACAGGTGAGTGGCAGAGAGCTGGGGACAACTGTGGGGCAGCGCTACCTGGTGACCAGCCCAGGCATCCGCAGTGAGTGGAGCAGATCAGGAGACTAAGCAGACCAGCCTGGATTCAGCCCCTGCCTGTTACTGCCCAGTGGGGATATCAGCCAAGGTTGCCAGGCTTTCCAACATTTCAAGTAACGCCAGAAATTCAGAGTTGAGGTCAAACTCTCTTGATATATACATATGCATATGCATATACATTTGTACACATACACATACATACACACACATATATCCATATGTGTAGCATGATATGAAGAACTCGGGCTCATTCAGATTTAGATTCCAGTTGGGCAGTTTAATTTACCTCTCTGAGCTTTAGTTTTCTGATATGAGAAAAATGGATGATGGCAAAAGTCACAGCCAATGCATACTGGTCCCTGCTCCAAGCCAAAGTGCTTTTAGACTATGAACTCATTTAATGCTTTCACCAGCCTCATGAGATATGGGTACTATATAACTACACCCAATGAGAGGTCTGAGGCAGAGAGAGGTTAAGCAGCTGTCCCAGTGTTACAGAGCAGGAACATGACAGAGGTGGGATATGAACCCTGACACTCTCGTTCCAAGATCTATATACCTAACCGCCATGCTACCCAGTTTCATAAACCTACCATAAGAACTGAATGAGCTAATTTGTTGAAAGTGCTCCAACAGTGTCTGCCATGTAGTAAGCATTAGGACGGCTGTCTCTGGGTTCTCATTTCACTGGACTGGTAGTCAGATAATCTGAGTTTGATGCTTGACCCTTCCACTATGTATCGCACACCCTTGGGCAGGAGTTCTGGGCCCTGGTAGAATAACAGAGTTGGCCTTGGTGGCCTCAGACTGCCTTGCTCTGCATCCTGATCCTCTTCCCCTGTGCCTCACCCTGGAGACCCCTACACTGCGACGAACAAGTGTGAGAATACCTGCCGCCCGGAGGAGGAATGCAGCTTTCTCAACGGCACCTGGAACTGTTACTGCAGACAGGACCACAACAGCTCTGGTGAGTGGCTTGGCAGGGCTGAGCAATGGGAACAATGCTGGTCTGAGCAGACAAGGCAGCACGGAAGGATTTTCCTTTTCCGAGGGTATGGACAAGGTGTGGACCAGAGTCAGTGGGGATGGAACTGAGGTCACGGAATGAAGGTTCTCAAAGCTATTTGCAAGTATGGAAGAGCTGGGACAAAACAAATTGCCAAGTCAGTCTTTGGACCACAGCCTGAGAAAGCAGCTATGGTGTTGGTGAGCTTGACCCCTAAGGCACAAAGGTACTAACAATGAGGACTCTGCAGGTGTGGGAATTGCCATTAAAATATCTGTAGATCTACATGTGAAGGACATGGGTAGACTCCTGTGCCCGTCCTGGATTTGTGACATAGTAGCTCTCCGGAGCCTGGGTCAAGGCACCTAGACTTTCTGAGCCTTAATGTCTTCATCTGTAAAATGGGAATAAGATTACAGTACAAATAACCACAATACAGGGTAACTGCAAAAATTAAATCGTAGCAGTACAAATGGGCAGGCTTATAAGGTGATAAGGTTCTTGTGCCAGGAAGTAAGCAAGCAGAGGCACATGACTTATGGGTAAAGATGCCATCAACAAGCCCTAAGCCCTGGGGTTAGATGAACTTCCCATTAAGATTATTCCCTTCCCTCCTGGGACTCTAATGAGGGCCTTTGTTTGACTCTTGCCCTTGGCACAAAAGTGCCTTCCTCTGAACACACTCCCAGTCCCTACAGAAAAGAAAGTGTTCTAGACAGTGGACCAAGAACAAGCATATGTTTGAAGACTGGGCTGGAGTGTGGACCACGTGGTGCTTGGGTGTGCCTAGCAGGAGTAGGGTGAGGATGAGGGGCAGGACTAGAAGGAAACAATCCTGATCTCCATGTAGGCACTCTCTGCTTATTGGGTGGACAAGCCCCCAAAGGCTCCAGGTTATTTTCCAGGTTTTGGGCAACCACAGAATCAGACGGTGGACTTCAAGGATGTCTCCTCTGTACCTGAAGACTCAAAGGGTATCCTTAGCAGGTCCTCCGAGCTGACCGGGTGGGTGGGTGGCCTGCCTCAAGTCTTCACTGGTGGCTACTCAACAAGTCCCCATTGCTTCCAGGCACAACCCTGTTGTGACCTGGCTTTTGCTTACTTCTCCATCTCTCACACTCTATACCTACCCATTCTAAGTTCCCGCACCTCTGAACTTAGCTTCTCCATAAACAATCAGCCTCTCTTCCATCACCACACTTTTGCCTCTGCTATTTCCTAAGCCAGGGGTGCCCTCACTTGCCCTGTGCACCTGCAAAACTCCTCCTCCTGACCAACTCCCAGCCCTGTATGAGTCCTTCCCTGACTTAACTGACAGACCCAGAAATACCTTCTTGTGTTTCCCTGTGCACCTAGAACATACTTCAGTTAGTACTTTTAGCATACTGTATCTTAATAAGCTGTTGGCATGTTGGTTCTGACACAAGACCAAGGAATCCTCATGGCCTGGGTCCATGTTTTCTTTGTTTTTGTGTTGAATGTGCCTTGCACATACAGAAGTTGGTCAGTAAATGTATTTGAATCAATGCATTCATAAATACAATCAAAATGGTATTTCTCTTCATTTGCTATCTACCTCCCCATCAGAATGTTAGCTCCATAAATAAGTGTAGGGATTCTGTCAGTTCTGACAAACACTGTATCCTCAGTACCTAGAACAGTGCAGACAGTAATGCTCAAGATGTATTATTTGTTGAATAAATGCCAAATGAATGAATGAACATATGAATGAACAAAAGAAGAAAAGAAATGCAATGGCTCTGAACCTGGTCAGATGTGCTGGCTTCACAAAGCCAGGGAGCAGGAGTAGTATGTGTCTACCCCTGATTCCAGTCTGGAATGCAGGGTAGTTCTGCTTCTCTAGAGACCCCAATTCCCAGAGACCCTGACCCCCAATCCCCAAGACATGAAAGTCCACACCTGCACACAGGATGCCTAGAAATCTTGGACCAGGGGCTTTTTTGCCAGCCTCACCCAATACAATCTGGGTGTGAATCCCACCTGGGTCCTAGGCTCCTACTAGTTTACCTCACTCCCTGGTACATATGATGGCTTTTCCAAAGGGGATGGAATGTGGGCTCTGCCCACTGCTTCCAGAACCCTGTCCACTCTCCACCTACCCCATTCTCAACTTTTTAGATGTCCACAGTTTGCAGCCTCAGCTAGACTGTGGGGCCAAGGAGATCAAGGTGTCACTGAACAAGTGTCAGCTGGGAGGCCTGGGTTTTGGGGACAATGTCATCACCTACCTGCGAGACCGGAACTGCAGCAGTATCACGCAAAGAGAGGAGAGAAACTGGATATCCGTGACCAGCCCTACCTATGCTGGGGCCTGTGGAAACATTCTGGAGGTGAATGGTGTTTACACCACTGCTACCAGAGGGTGGGAGTTGGGCTGTGGAGCTATCTCAGTAGCTGTGAAACCTTGGACAAATCACTGAGCCTCTCTGGGCCTCTAGTATCTAGTAGTATGTGAGAGTAGTAGTGTATGTAGTATGTGAGAGTACACATGCTGGTTCACATATAGAGCTTAGAAGAGGTTTGCTGCTTGAGCTCAATAAATGTAAGCTGTGATTATGATTATTTTAATTAGGGGTGATATGGGAGGGGTCAACATGGGAGTAAGCATGGTAGTTGCTGATTCTCCCCAAAGGCCAAAAATTATTGTTCTAGTTTTTGATCTGGGATTCTCAGTCCCCTTCCCATAAGGCTCCAGGGGCCACTAAGGGAAGAGGCCCATGTTCTTCCTGGTGATCAGAAGGCAGGGTGGCAGCATGATGGAGAGCATCAACCTTACAGTCATGTAGGCCTGAGTTCTAGATACAGCTGTATACACATAAACATACACGTGGTTTTGTTTTTATGCCAAAGAGAAATGGAACCCATGCCATCTACAAAAACACCCTCTCTGTGGCCAATGAGTTCATCATCAGAGACACCATCCTCAACATCAATTTCCAGTGTGCCTACCCACTGGACATGAAAGTCAGCCTCCAAACTGCCCTGCAGCCCATTGTAAGGTACGGCACTGACCCTTGCCCTTTGATCTATAACCCTGACACTGATCACATCCACTTCAAGCAAAGCTTAAAATGTCCTCAGGTTGCTGCCTACTTCCTACGGGAGCTCTCACTCTTTCCAACATTCACTCTGCAAATATTTCTTGATCATAGATTAATGTTCAGCATGCATAAGGCAGACATAGAGTATTTTGTGGGTATTAAAGATTATTATTACGAAGCAATGCAGCAACATAAAATAATGTTAATTAAATATGCTAAGGAACAAAAACACACCACAGTTTCATTTATCTTGAGGAAGAAAGGAATTAAGCAAATAATTATTTCATCACTATTTACAAGTGAGATGAATGCAATGTGGAAGAAGCACAGGGTGCTGTGGGGTCAGGAAGCAAGGGTTCCTGATCTAATCTTTGTGGGGAGGGGATGGAGGGAGCCGGAAGGCCTCCCCACAGATGTGGGATTTAAGCTGGGATGAGCTTTGATTAGATAAAAGCACTCCCAATTCACTAGAAATAGAACTAAGTAGCAATTTGGGTGGGGATTCATTTGGAAGACGTTTTCATCTGTTTTGGTCACTGCTGTCTCACAGTGCCCAAACAGGGCCTTGTGGAATGGACCCCTCAGTATTTAGACTGTAAGACGTGCTGGGGGTTTTCTGTGTCAGAACTCCAGGGTGCCCTTTCCATCCCCCCACTGCCTCCTGGGCTCTCAGAGTAGCATGAAAAGGACCAGTAATTTTCTAGTTCAATAGTTTTCAGACTGTATTATGTTGGGGCTCCAGGTTTCATAATAAATAAAAATTAAAGCCATTCCTCTTTTAAAATGAATGTTTCACTGGGTGATTCCCTGGATGAGGGAGGAGATCTGCTACTAAAAATGGTGAGAACCCACGGGCTGGATCCCATTGTACAGGGGGAAGATGGAGGTGTGCATTTACTGTTATTCTCTGAGGGAAGGAGATACAGGGGATCTGTGAGGCAGGGAGAATGGGTGGAGATCCCAGAGACACACTTGTCTGCCTGTCAAGTTTAGTGCCTAGCAGATACTAAATGCATGATTTAAATAGGTGATTGACTAATTCCTTTAGGAATCAAAGATGTGCCTTCACTTTCATAGCCTCACACAAGTGCAGGCCTGGATTTACTTTGTTCTCACTGGTGGGAACCTAACGATTCCACTCTTATGGTTTTCTTCTTCTCAGTTCTCTGAACATCAGTGTGGATGGGGATGGAGAGTTCACTGTCAGAATGGCCCTGTTTCAAGACCAGAACTATATATCTCCTTACGAAGGGCCTGTAGCTGTCCTGGCTGTTGAATCTATGCTCTATGTGGGTGCCATCTTGGAGAGAGGGGACACCTCCCGGTTTAACCTGTTGTTGAGGAACTGCTATGCCACACCTACTGAAGATAAGACTGACCCTGTGAAATATTTCATCATCAGAAACAGGTAACAGGCAACTCTGGGTTATCTTTTGGCCTGAATAAGGTTTTCGGGGGAGAAAAATCACCATGGCCCTGCCTGGTAGTTGTGTAAACTGGCTTACTTCTTTTGGAACATAATTTGGCATTACATATCACGACCATACTTTTGACCCAGGAGTATCACTCTTGACACTTCAGCCTAAAGCATTAATACAAAATAGGTCAGCAAGATAAAGAAATGCCAATTATTTTTTACTTAAGTATCCTTTATAACCTTGGCAATAGGTTCACAGTTCAAAAACAGGGATCCATTAAGTAATGATGGGCTATTATATAGATGGTAACACCGACAAATCAACATGAAAACGGTATGACAAGTGTTATGGGACAAGATATCGCTGAAATTGCTAACTGGCAAAAACACAGGGAAAATGTATATCCATAAATCGTGATTCAAACCATGGTAACAATATTAGCTAGTAAGTATCACTGAGTTTAGTTATGAGTTTAGCCATGCACTGTGTCACTAAATGGTTACATCAACCCCAGGAGGTACAGATTACTGTCTGCTCTACAGACCAGAAAAGGGAGTCTCATCATCATTTGCTCATGATCATTTAGCTAGAAAGTAGGTCTGGGTGGAATTTGAAGCAGTCTATTTCACCTCGGAGAACAAACCCCACAAAACTGAAACCTGGGCTGATGAATAAATGTCTTGGAGGGGGCGCCTACGTGGCTCAGTCAGTTAAGCATCTGCCTTTGGCTCAGATCATGATCTCAGGGTCCTGGGATTGAGGCCCAGGTCAGGCTCCATGTTCAGTGGGGAGTCTGCTTCTGCCTCTGTCCCTCCCCACTTCTCATGAGCGCGCTCTCTCTCTCTCTCTCTGTTTCAAACAAAATAAATACCTTGAAGGAAGCCCAGGGGAATAAAAGTCTATGTCAGGATGGAGGGAATCAGGGAACTCTTAAATTCTCTGTGATGATGTTTTTATACTGGATGCAGATTAAAGATACAGCCAAGGGCCTCAGGTTCCTTGAGCTGTTCTGAAAGTAGACCCTTGCCCCTGTCACCTTCCCAGCTGCCCAAATCAGTATGATTCCACCATCCATGTGGAGGAGAATGGGGTGTCTTCAGAAAGCCGGTTCTCAGTTCAGATGTTCATGTTTGCTGGAAATTATGACCTAGTCTTCCTGCATTGTGAGATTCATCTCTGCGATTCCCTTAATGAACAGTGCCAGCCAGTGAGTATCTCTTTAGTGTGAACTATTCAGAGTTTCACATGGGGCCTGGTACCTAGTTGTCTCACCATATATATTTATTGCAATTACAGAGGGATGGAAAGAAGAAAGGGAGAGAGGGAGGGAGGGGAAGAGGAAAGGATGAATGGATGGACATTCAATCTCCAAAAAGCCCATGTGGATGTAATTATTGTGTCCCTAGGAAGTAGATCAGACAAAAAAGCCTGCCCACTAAGTTTCCTTGGCACAAGACATATTTTGAATGATTTCATAATAGTGGACTTTTAAGTGCCTATTCCATGTCAGGAATTACACTAAAACTTTCATATGCCTTATTTAATTAAATTCTCACGAGAACCCTTTAAGTAGATTTTTTTGTTAACCCGCTTGTACAGATGAGGACACTGAGCTTAAGAGAGATCTTCTGCCCAAAAGCAACACAGCTAGAAAGCATCAGAGCTGGGAGGTAACTCCAGTGTCCATGCTCTTAGCCCCTGTTTGGTACTGCCTTCTAGAAGCTGGCATTTGTTGAGTGTGGACTAGGTACCTGGGTGTTACAGACATGCTGATTTTAATCTTTAAGACCAGGAAGGTAATAGAGAGGTGAAGTCATTAGTACCAAATTAGACAGCTATAATCAGAGTGGAGATGTGATGGAATGGATGAGATAAGTAGAAAGGAGTCAAATCCATGTCTGCTTACGACTTGACAGTAAGTTGAGAAAACCACAGCCTCAGAGTTAGGGGCACATGGTGCATAGGGTCCCATTCTTGGGCCAAATTCTTGTCCCATTGCAGGGACATCCTGGATAGAAACTATGACTTTAAATTTTGATATAATGAGATCTCTCCATCCCCCACAGTCTTGCTCAAGAAGTCAACGTCGCAGTGGAGTAGTGGCTATCAACCCAGCCCAGGTTGTAGATTTGGGACCCATCACTCGGAAAGGTGAGTGGCCTACTTCTGGGTGAGAAGGCCAGGTGGTCAAGTGCTGACAGTTAACCACAGATGCCCCGGGGTCACCACCCTAACAACTTAGAGCCTTTTTTGCCTCCTCACTGCAGCCCCCACCAGTGAATCTACCTTTCCATGAGGTGCTTTGGGTAAATAACAATAGCATTTGCCATTTGTGCTGAACCTCTATGCGCTAGAGACCAGGCTAAGCTCTCAGTATCCATCAACTCACTTCATTCTCCTGACTGAGTCCATTTTACCAGCAAGAAACTGAAGCTTGGAGAGATTAAGTGGCTCACCCCAAGTCACTCAGCTCACGATCAGCTGGAGTTAGAACTGAACCCAGCTCAGACTGATTCCACAGCATATTCCCCTTCCCTTTTTCTTCCTGCCAGGCCCCCTTACCTCAGCCCCTTTTGGGTGAAGTCTAGGTTCTAACCCAACTTTCTTTTCTGGTGAATGACTATGTTTTCCAATATCCAGTTATAATATTCTGGGGCATGATGTAGGGGAAGCTTTATAATTGCCCACAAATGTTAACCAATCCTGCCCATGGGTGAACACTACTGTTCTGATTTTTATTACCACTAGAATGGAGGAGTCAAAAAACCCAGAAGAATGAAAGCAACTTTTTTTGTCCTAAAGAAATTAGGACGCAGTAATGCTAGTAACAGCAGCAATGACAGTAACAGTAATAACACATGGGGTTGGCACCGTACAAAACATTTATATGCATCATCACATGGAATGCTCACAACAGCCCAAGTTGGTAAGCACTATTACCACTTCCGTTCTCCAGGTGAGTAAACTGAGGCTGTCTTGTAAAGAAGGCTCTGTCTGGAGTTGTCCTGCCTCTTTACTGAGCCCTCAACTTGAGGCTTCATGTGCTATCACAGGGTTGTTGGAGGGTTAGGAAATTTTATTTTGGAATCAGATAGATGGAGGTTCAAATTCCAGCTTTACTACCAACAACAAGGTCAACTTAGCCTTCCTTGGTCAACTGAGCCTCAGCCTTCTCCTCCGTTGAATGGGGACACAAATACTTTCCTCACAAATGTGCTGGAAGAACTAAGTTTCAAATGCATGAAATGGGCTTAGAAATAACAGATGCCTCAGCAGTGAGGGTGGCCAGGTCCAGCCAGATCAGTGGCTGTGGTGGCCAGGTCCAGGAGGACCTGGAGCAGCTATGGCCACAGTGCCAGTCCCCAGCACACGACTGAGGAAACCTTCACCTCTGCTCTTGTCCCCAGGTGCTCCATCTTTTGGCGTCGTGAATGGAACCCCCAGCGCTGCAGGTACATTTTTATCTCCTGCCTATCCCACTACCCTCCCTCCCTGCCGTCTTTTAGTCCTCTTCTCAATTCAGTGCACATTGATTTAGCCTGTGCTAGTGACTGTGGACACTGAAATCAATCAGTCCCAAGTGTGGCTCTTGAGATGCTCAAAGTCTAGCACAGGGGCCAGTCATTTAACAATAAATACTTATTGGGTGCCCACTGTTTGCCAGGCATTGTTTAGATGGTGAAGATTTAAACAGCACAGACCAGGTGCCTGCCCTCAGGGAGCTTATGTTACAGTGTGGGAAACAGTCAATTAAAAGTTAACAAGATAATTTAGAAAAGAGAGTGATGTGTTAGAAAGTTATCAGCATGGGTAATAGTGTCTTTAAAAAGATAGTAGTTTATTTTACTCACATGTAAATGAAGTCCAAAGACAAGCAATCTGGGGATCCTGGGGTGGCACCACAAGGTCATCAAGAATCCAAGTTCTTTTAAGCTCTCCCCTCCACCTTCTTCATCCTCCTGCTCCAAGATGGAAGTCAGAGCTCCAATCTTCATCTCTAGTCAGCAGGATGGAGGGAATATGGAAAAAGTCAGAGTGTTAAGGAACATTCCTAGAAGCTGACACCTTATACTTCCACTTATCTCACTGGCCAAAGTTTAGTCACACCTGGCTGCAAAGGAAGCTGGAAAATGTAATCTTTATTCTGGGTGGCCATGTCCTGAACCAATGTTTGATGGTTCTATTTATAAGGCAAGAAGGAAAAATAATTATCAGAATGGGTAAATGGCCAGAAAAATGTTCAGAGGAGGTGATATTTGAATGCAATGAGAAAAAGGGGCCAGGTTTGCAAATAATAAAGGAACAAGCCCTACAGGCAGAATGAACAAGAGTTGCAAAAATGAGATAGTCATAGAAGCAAATCGCAAGCAAGTAGATAGTGTGGCAGGAGCACACAGAAGGGTAATGAACTGTACCTGGTAAGGTCAGGCAAGAATTTTAGCAGGTGGCAACATCTGAATGGTGTTTTGGTGGGTGACCTGGAATTTAACAGGGAGACCAATCCAAGAAATGTGTTTTGGACCAAAGGGAAAGCAATGCTACTAAGATTTTACTGCCCCCTCTTCCCAACACACACATGACCTATACTGGTGAACCCAGACATGAAAACGTTCTTTCCATCCTTAATTCTCCAGATAGATAACAGCCTAAAAGTCTCCAAGTAAGGTCAAGATGCCCCTCCACACTTAGGGCTAATATTCAGACAACACTCAGAAAACTGTGCTCATCAGAGACAGGAGTCAGAGCTCAGACTAAAAGGAGCTTGAGAGCAGACATCACATCTCATACACTTCTCCCAGTACTTCAGTTTAGCACAGTGTTGGGAACAGCCCAGTTTCCCAGTAGAGTTTCTAGGATGGGCAGTGGATTCTGGAGCTTTCTGGAAGAAAAGGGGAGCGATCTCATACGGTATAAGAATGCCACAAGAGGGCACTTATGGTGTTCTTTGTTTGCTATCTCCCACAAACATGTCTGAGGTTTTAGAATTAACTGAACAACCACCTGTGTTTCATAAATACAAACTGGTTGTCACACACTAATATTTCAGAAAATTATGATATTCTTCACTTCCTCCTAGAGCATCAGCAAGTTACTCTGAAGTTTATGGGACAGAGAAATGTTATAATCTCATAGTATGGTGGGAGGGGTGCACATGCCTCTCCCAGATCCCCTAGTACAAGGCATCTATCATCCAGGACCCACACCCTTCATTAACACTGAGTATATGATCATTTTCAGAGGAGATGTGTTCCCAACCCTCCCAGATCTTGGAGTCTAATATTCAAAACTGACACTTCTATGGTGTTTATTATGTGCCAGGAACTGTTCCAAATGTTTGATATGAATTTACTCACTTAAGCCTTACAAAAGTCCCATGAGGTATTAGTTGCTTATGATTTTTCAATTTTGCATACAGATAAACTCAGCCATGGTGAGGCTCAGTAACTTACCTGGGCCTGCACAACTGGTTGTAGAGCTGGGATTCTTCTTCTTCTCCCCCCCTCTTTTTTTTTTTTTTTAAGATTTTATTCATTTGGCAGAGAAAAAGAGAGTGCACAAGTGAGGGGAAGGGGCAAAAAGCGAGGGAAGCAGACTCCCTGCTGAGCAGGGAGCCTGACCTAGAGCTTGGTCCCAGGACCCTGAGATAATGACCTGAGACAAAGGCAGACGCTTAACTGACTGAGCCACCCAGCTACCCCTAGAGCTGGGATTCTAAGCCAATAAGTCAGGTCTCGGAGGCTTTTAAACGTCTGTGTCCTTCTCCATCTTTAGTGTTAGTCAGCATAGGTAATATTAGCTGCTATGACAGACAATCCTCACCTTTCTGTGCCTTTACACAATAGTTTATGTCCCACTAAATCATTGGGGGATGTAGTTCTGTGCTTTGCAGTCATAAGGAAGTCAGGCTCTGATCTTCTGGTAACTCCGGAAACTCCATTGTCCCCAGCAAGTACTCTGCCAGATCCTTGGCATCTGACCCCTAGATGGTGGGTGATCAGAGTATGGAAAATTATGCAGGAGGTTTTAAGGACCAGGTCTAGAAATGGCATATATGATTTTTACCCACATTCCACTGGCCAGATTCAATCATGTGATCTCACCTACCTGCAAAGGAGGATGGGGGATAATTGCCTTCCAATATACCCAAAGTAATATGAAAAAGTGTTTGATGATTAGATAGCTATGACCACATGACCCCTTTGCCACTTCCCAGGGGTTATAACCTAGAACGGATATTAAGGATACTTAGTAAGGCAAAGTATAGAGGGGCTAGCTTGCTTTGGCTGCTGAGTTCCAAAGGCCAACACTTGACAGACATCTCTCTTATATTTCAGGGTTCCTGGGGGCTTGGCCCATGGTTCTCCTGCCTGTCCTCCTGGCTGGGCTGTTCTAAGAGCTCAGCCAAGCATCTAGCCTTGAAGCTCGTGTTCTTCCCTCTGGTGATGGCTTCCAGTCACCCATCGGCTATCCTGGTTCTCTCTCCAAATCACATAGACAGTCTTGGTGTTTAGACTCTGGAAGAGTCTAGGTTTGGGGAAAGGGAAAAGATCCCCTTGTTCAACACTCTCTGTGCCTTTATAGTCCTCTTTTTCTCATGGTGGGGGCCCTGTTGGCCTGGCCTGGCCTGATTTCCTCATTTATTAGCAGGATTTTGGAGCCAGACTTGCTCTGTGCTTCTGTGGCCCCAGCCTTTACCAGAAACGTTATCATGTGTTACTCTGTAACTCCAGAGTAGACGAGCTGTATCACTGTGGGGTGGAGGCAGGAGAAAGGGGATGAGCTTGTTAAAAAGACACCTTTCATGGTTCCTTCCCAAGTATACCTTGTTCTAACTGCTGATGAACTGAACAGACTGATCCTTCCTTTAACCTGTGCCCTCTGATGTATTTCCAACATGGTCTCAGTAGTGGCCATGAGAATGAGTTGTTAAGGGTCCACTTCTGGAGATTCTACTCCCAGGGAAGACTGGTTCCCATTGCTCCCCTGCCTACCTCCATACTGTAGACATGCTTTGATGTGCCTAAGAGTAGGCAAAAATCTACCCTAGGACCCAAATGCTGGAGGACTTGCTTGATTTGAATGCAGAGATGCTGTCACTCCAGAGTATACCTCTAGCTATGAACAGTGGTACACTCCAAAGTAAGCAAGAAGTCCCAGTGGAAAATGCTATGTCGATCTTGCCATGGGGATATAGAAGAAGTGCCTGGGGAGTGAGTGAAGTCTCTTTCTGAAAACCTCTGATGGGCCTTCATGAAATACTCCACAAAGATGCCACAAAAAGAGAATGCTTCCCCTTCCCATAGCTATACACAAAGCTCCTGCAAGCTGACCTCAGGGAAAAAATGATCAGGCCAGGACCAGACCACAGCGGAGCAGAGCCTGTTTATGTGCCAGGAGGAGACTTTCCAAAGTGCTCTCATGTTCAGAGATAGTGTGGTTTCAACAAACAGCAGCACACGCCAATGACATCAGGCAAAAGGAGAATTAATTATCAAAATATAAGAGCAAAAAATCCCGAACAGAAGATACAACCTGGCTGTATGAGGAAAGCCACCAGAAACCAAGGTTTGTCTGTCCTTCCCTCAGTTTTCCTGCAACCACACAACCTTCACATCTGCTTACCTTTGTGTGTCTTCCTTATTCCCCCCGTCCTGAAACTGACTCTCGCTATTCATTCATCATGCCTCAATTAAACATGGACATTGAAGCTTCCCCTCACTTCCTAATTCAGGGACCATAGAGACCAACTAACACTTGGTATCCTACATCTAAATGGTACCAGAAAGAATGAGATTTCCCTGTTTGGTCAGAGTGCCTCCATTGGTCCAAACATCTGAGGGCAGGTGAGTGGCCTCACCTAATGCAAACACAGCCAACACGGCCAACCTGAGGAGGCAGGTCTCGAACACATGACAGTGTTTCTGGCTAGATACCCCAAAAGTGTACTCTAATAGTGACTTTTTTAAAAAAGAAGTTTTTGGGAGGAATTGCTTCTTGTTTCCTAGTAAGTCAATGGATTCAGAGGTATTGCATTTTAAAGGAGGAGTACACTAGGAATGCACCTGAAAGACAGGTCAGGGGCCCTAACCTTTTCCTTTCTCTGAGGTTCATCTTCTCCTTCTTATAGAATAAAGGGGCTGGACTAGAAGATTCTCTAACATTTATAGTGGAACCCTTTCTTTAAATACAGTTCTACGTGAATACCCAATATGTAGACATTAAATGGAAATAGACTCTTGTTGATGTCAGGTAACAGGCTTAGTACTCCCATCTGTGATTCGCTCATCCTCTAGCCCTCAAAGAAACTCCAAGATAACCCAAAGGGTTACCAAGAGCAAAGTTCTGGAACTCCTTGGGATATATCACATCGGATATCTCTTCCAGTGTAAAGTATATGAGCTTCTAGTTAACCAGAGCAAATCCTGGCTAACTATGTATGTATGTGTCTATCCATCTATATCATCTATCCATCACAAACTCTCCTACTCTACCTATCCCCCTTGCTCTCTCCATCTATCTATTTATATATTTATAACATACCGAGTTAGTTACAGATTTTTGTGTTCTGCAGATGGACATACTAAATGAATAACAATCTCTGAACATCCAATCCACTTTATTCATTTGGGCAACACTGATCTGCTGAGCAATTGTTACATCCCAGACCTAAGGGCCGAGGTACAATAATGAATGAAACATAGTCCCTCTCCTTAGAGGTTCACAATCTGGTGGGACACAAACACAGAGGCACTCATGCACAGGTCACACTCAAGTATGCATACCCACTGACCCCCTCAGACTCATAAACACACACCAATGTCATGAGCCCAAGGACATTTCCACATGCAGAGATCCTCACCAGAGCCCTCAGGCCCAATCACTTACATATATATCACCATAACTTAGTAAAGCTAATACTTTTAGCCTGTCCTATGCACCAGGCATTATTCTAAGCACATTGCAACACACAATGCAACATTCCACTCTCCCCTTAGATACGGCAGGTAGGAACTATTATTAGTCCCAGTTTAGAGATGAGCAACTAAGGCTTAAAGAAGGCGATCACTCACTGAAGGACCTATTGCTTTTAAATGCCGAATTCAGGGCTTGGGCCTTGGTAGCCTGAATTTGGAGGATACACTTAGTAGACACTGTATTCTGCCTCTGTTTATACACAAAGCCCCCTACACACAGGAGGCACTCATTTTCATACACAAACCACCATACATACATGTACCCACTTGCATACAGGCACATGGGAACATATACATATGCAGTGACACATGTGAATATACACATATTTGCCAACACAGAGGCCCTCACACATACATAGGCACTGACATTCACGGATGAAAGCACAGAATATATCATGGATGCACAGAAGCTAACATACTCACTAATCTATGCATGGTCATTTAGATGCAGATACATACACCTTAGTACAGAAAAAATAACATTCTTTGCTACACACACACGTACATATGCTCATAGATACATAAACATACGCATACATACCTACAAGACACAGGACCTGGATCCCACTCCCCAAGGCCAGGACTCCGGCCATGTCTCATTTCCCTTTAGCTTTCCTCTCCTCCTTCCCCTAGTCCTGCCAAGCTGGGACTGGGACAAGAAGTACAAACCAGGGAGCACAGTGAAAACATACTCTGGACCCAGCGTCTGAGAGTTCTGGGCTAGAAGGATGACAGAGACCCTGAGAGAGGACCTGACGCACATTCAGAGAAACTGGCATCTCTACTCTGGGGGAGCACCTAGAAGCAGCACGTGGAAGATACAAGGAGGATAGGGCAGCCCTGCTCTCCAGCAGCTTAAGGTCTGCTGGAGAAATACAAACTCTAGGCAGCCAAAGCTAAACAGTATGAGTTCAAGACAGACATTGCTACAAGTTGTGGAAAAGGGAGAACTCCACTCTTCCTCTGGAGAAGAGGGAAGGATCTGTCCCATGAAGTTTAGTCCCTTTCCAGATAGAAACTTCGATCCAGAAGAGGGAAGTGGGATATTCATTCTTAATCCTATAAAGGGTCTTACAGGATGTGCTATCCCCAGCCGGACATGAGAAGATGGGGAGAAAGGGTACCTCTGAAAGCTGGTCATTTAAAGGAGATTTGGAATGGGGGCCCCAGAGGATAAGTTCCACCCCACCTAAGTCATTTCATAATCTCTCCTTACCCTTTCTTCTTCCTCTAAACTCCTCCTACAAAAGGCGAGAAATCACCCCTTTGCTTTCCTTCCTCATCACAGTAGATTCTCCTTTCTAAAACTTTACTAAATCCATCCACTCTTCTTCAACCCCATATACCCTGATCATCTCTAAACTAATGTCCTCTCTTACCTGATATAATAGCTTCCCAGATGGGTGTTCTCCAGCCTCACCCCTCCCAATCCATTCTCTACACAGAAACTAGCAAGCATTTGCAGCAAGCTCACTTCTCTCTTTATTTTTTTAAAAAGATTTTGTTTTTTTATTTGACAGAGGTCACAAGTAGGCAGAGAGGCAGGCAGAGAGGAAGGGAAGCAGGCTCCCTGCTGAGCAGAGAGCCTGATGTGGGGCTGGATCCCAAGACCCTGGGATCATGACCTGAGCCGATGGCAGAGGCTTTAACCCACTGAGCCACCCAGGTGCCCCTCACTTCTCTCTCTATATCCCTCCAGAAGCTTTTAACCTTCTATCTGTTGAGGTTGGCCAGCTAGAGGAATGCAAGATGTAAAGCTCTTCCTGTTAAGATTGCAATTGAGGACAGTGGTAGAGCATCAGAGCTCCCCCTTCTGGTCTCTTGGTTCCAGTTAAAATGAGGTCTCGATTACTCAGTTTCACAAGACTAACTCCTGAATTTAATGCATATCACAGCTACAGAGGAGGGAACCTAACCCCCCTCTATACTTCTAGATTCTTGGCTAAGACAATTCCCCTCAATTAAAAAAAAATTAAGAAGAGAAAAGCAAACAAGTTTAATAACATGTATACTTCCTATATACATGGGAGATACCCAAGAAAATTGAGTAATTCTTTGATATGGCTCAAACCATCACTTTAAAAAAAATGTATTTATTTGAAAGAGAGAGAGAGAGAGTAGGCAGACGTGAGTGGGCACATGAGTGGGGAAGAGGCGAGGAAGAGAGGGAGAGAGAGAGAGAGAGAGAGAAAAACAGATTTCCTGTTGAGCACAGACAGAGCCCAATGGAGGGCCCTGAGATCATGACCTGAGCTGGAACCACGAGTGGATGCACTACGGACTGTGCCATCCAGGCGCCCGGAAACCATCACTTTAAATATCATCTCCAGCTAAAGACAAAAGAATATGTTAAGGGTGGGTAGTTAGTTATGGGAAGTTACCAAGAAGGGCAGTAAACGAGGGTAAGGTTTTTTTTTTTTTTTTTTTTGGTTTTTTTTTTTTGTTTTGTTTTTTTAAAGATTTTATTTATTTATTTGACAGAGATCACAAGTAGGCAGAGAGGCAGGCAGAGAGAGAGGAGGAAGCAGGCTCCCTGCTGAGCAGAGAGCCCGATGTGGGGCTCCATCCCAGGACCCTGAGATCATGACCTGAGCTGAAAGCAGAGGCTTTAACCCACTGAGCCACCCAGGCGCCCCAAGGGTAAGATTGTTACGCAGATTTAACTCTGTCTTCTAGACTGATAAGAGTTGCTGGAGATTTGCAGCCATCCTCCTCTTTCTGACACAGAGACGGAGCCACCCATTCAAATGGAGTTTTCCCTCGTAAGTGTTAATATCTTACAAAAAAACCCAGTAACTTCTACTCAGTTTTTAGAGTTGCTTCTGTGTCTGCTTTTTTTTTTTTTTTTTTACTTCAAAAAAAGTAACTAGCTCAAAATAATCCTTATGCCAAAGAGGCATATTTTGGGGTGGCAAATTCTGTTCCCCTTCACAGTCAATCGCCAACCAAATCTTAGAAAATCACAGAGAGGGACTTTCAAGCATAGAAAGCATTTGTTGTGGATTCCATCTTCAGATACCAGACACTGGGAACCCCTGTCTGAGAAAGGAATTAGTTTTATTTCATAGAATACATTATGTGGTGATCTGGGTTTATAGGGGAAAGAAGGGGTCTGGTTGTACAGATTTCATTTCAATGCCTAAGCCTCATTCCAAATTTATTGAGAAGAGCTACAGTTTTGTATGTATATATGTACATATGTGCATATTTATTTATTTATAGAGCTACAGTTTTAAAGGGCAGAACCCTTTGGCTCTGGGTCCCAAGGTACCCATGCAAACACTCCCCTTCCTTATATTTCATGACGGGAATAGTAGGTTGCTAGAGAAATAAAGGAGATAAAGGATGTGCAGTCCCTTTGCAATGCATGAAGCATCATACAGATGACAACTGCAGCATTAGCATCCTTATCATCATCACCTACTGTTTTTCCCACTGGAATGTATTAAGCTGCTTCTCGCATCTCTTTATTTGTTTTTTTTTTTTTTTTTTTTAAGGAGAGGGGAAGGGGAGGGACAGAGGGAGAGAGAATCTGAAGTGGGGCTTGATTTCACCACCCCCGAGATCTGACCTGAGCCAAAATCAAGAGTCGGATGCTTAACCTACTGAGCCACCCAGTTGCCCCTCTTTATTTGCCCTCTTAGCTCCTAGATGTGACCAAGAGGAGACCGGCCATTTTTTAGAATCTTGGTGTTTGCCAGAATAGGACTCCAGGGAGCGCGTGGAAGGGATCATCCGCTCCCTCAGCACATGGAATAATACTTTGTGATCACTTAGTATGTATAAGCCAGGACACCAAACACTTTACTTGTGTTACCTAACTTGATCCCCACAATAAGCCTTTGAGATAGTGATGTTCCCACCTCACAGAGGAAAAAACTGAGGCATAAAGGGACTTAAGACCCCTCTTCAACATCGTATAGATGGCAAATGCCTGTCATTTACTCTGTGCATATAGGTGAGTCAGCACTTCCAGTTTCACATTTTACAGATGAAGAAGGTGTGATTAAGGAACATTACATAACTTGCCTAAGGTTGCACAGTGAGGAGGAGACAGACTTCACGATTGGAACTCAGATTTGCTTAAATTTAAAACATGTGCTCCTTTTTCCATGCCACACAACCTCCCTGCAGGACCTGTAACACTCTGCAATGACAACTGAAAACCTACCTCAGAATCACAGCAAGACCTATGCATGTGTATTCATGTGTGTGTGTGCATGGAGTCTGTGTATGTGAGTGTACATGTGTGTGCCAATAACTGTGGCTAGGCTAAATGACCCAAAAAACAAAACAAAACAAAACAAAACAAAAAAACGCCACTCTTCCTGAGACATCCTGAAGCTCCTTTCACCCTCAACAGGAACTCAGAAGGGTCACAGAACCTAGGAGACGCAGAGGAGATTTACAGATGATCTAATCCTACCCGCTTTGTGATCAGAGTGCCCTGAACCAGGAATCAAGACATTTATATTTCAGGCTTTCTGATGTGTGAGTTTAAGAATGCCACTTAATTTCCCTCAGGCCATCTATAAATTAAGATAATAACATCCCCTCCACTAACTTAATGGTCTATGACTCTGTCATTGACAGGCTGTGGCTGTCAAACCTTCTGGCCCCAGCATGGCCCTCTTTTGTCCAGCCTGGGGCTGTCTCAAGGCAGATTCCCATTGATAAACTTAGCCTTAAAACCCTCAGACTATTCAGAACCCAGGAGAGAGCCTCTCTGGTTCTGAAAAGCCAGGAAGGAAGGCAACTCCAACCTCAAGAGATGGCTGAGGAGCAAACGCTCCCTCCCTTGTTCCTTCAAGCACTTTCTGAAGAGCCTGATGTGCCTCCCAGACCTTTAGTCAGTCTTTTTTTTTTTTTCTTTTTGGGAACTCAGTGGAACTGGTTACCGTGTCGAGTGTTCTTTCCCCTCTGGTTGCAATTTCTCAGGGGAAAAAGCAGCACTTAGGGCATTGTCCTCAAAATATTCATGGCTAAGCTGCTCCTGCTGATGGTGACAGTCATGTGACTGATGAAAAAGGTGATGTCACTTTGCAGCCACAGAGTGTTTTTGCTATATCTGACTGTGCATAATATACACATCATGCACATATCCCATGTACACAGCTTGATGGGATTTTAACGAAATGAACACAGTCAACCAGTACCCACTTTTACAAATATAACAGTACCCACTCCCCAAGAATCCCCCTTCCTGCCCCTTCAGTTCCAACCCCTCCCAAGGCAACCATTATCCCAGCTACTAGCACCACAGAGTAATTTTGTCTTTTTTTGAATTTTATATAAGAGGGCTCGTATAGTATCTATCTTTCGAGCCTGATTTTAATTTTATTTATTTATTTATTTATTTATTTTTTTAAAGATTTTATTTATTTATTTGACAGAGAGATCACAAGCAGGCAGAGAGGCAGGCAGAGAGAGAGGAGGAAGCAGGCTCCCCGCTGAGCAGAGAGCCTGATGCGGGCCTCGATCTCAGGACCCTGAGATCATGACCTGAGCCAAAGGCAGCGGCTTAACCCACTGAGCCACCCAGGCGCCCTTAATTTTATTTTTTAATTCAATTAATTAACACATAATGTATTATTAGCTTTAGAGGTAGAGGTCAATGATGCATCAGTCGAGCCTGACTTCTTGTGTTCAATATTATCTTTGTGAACTTGACCCATGTTGCTGTATTTAATTACAGATTGATGATTCTACCTGCTGACATCAGTCTATCAAAGAATATGACCTAATTTATTGATCCTTTCTATTGTTGATGGGCATATGGGTTGTTCCCAGTACTCAGCTATTGTGAGGCATGCTGTCTACTTGTGTCTGCCTTTCAGTGAACATAGTTCCCCATTTCTGGTGAAGTGTGGTATTCAGCTTTAGTAGATACTATCAGGCAATTTTCCAAGGTGGTTGTACTTCGGCCAGACATGTTTTTAACATTCCAAGATACTTTAGCCTCCAGTAACTAGTCTCTATTGACTCAACTTCTTTTGCCTCTTTGAATACTCTTTCAGGGACTTCGCACATGCAAAGTCTCAGGCTGTCATAATCTCTGCCCAGCTGAGGGCATGCGCTCCTCCTCTGGCCCTCAAGGCAGATATTGGCTTCTTTCAAGCAGGTCCTGTACCTTTTATACTCAGCACTTTACACGCAACATCTAGCCCGTGCCTGGTAAATGGTTAGACTAAACAAATGTTAGCTAATGTTGCTGTTGCAATAGACAGTTTTTATGTTTCTCTTTCCAAAATTTTGTGATTGTGGGAAGTCAGACTTCTTGACTCTTACCCTAATGTGCTGATCCCTATGTGCCCCCCAAAGCTTCTGAATTCCCCACAGGAGAGAAGTATTTAGCAGGCCTGATTTCCCCAGGCTCCCAATAGTGAGCACCAGTCTTTCTGAGATTGTACGTCCATCTTCTCTACTAAATGACCAACAGAGGGCACTGTGGGAACGTGTCTGCAGAAGGAAGGAGGTGTTGGTCAGAATTAGAAAGAGCCAGAAGGGAACTTCATTTTGAAGACCTAAACCTTCATTTTACAGATGAGCAAACAGATGCTTAGGCAGAAGACGTGACTTGCCCAAGGTCACCCAGCTATAGTGTGGCAGCCAGAGATGACTCTTAGCCCCTTGGCATGCTCCACTCTGCAGGGGAGTAGCCAAGCACTGAATGAGACAGCTGTCTGCGGGTGCTATAGCCTTGAGCCTGCCAAGGTTTATTTGCCAAGCCCCTCCCTCACTTCCTCCAATTATCTTCCTCCCTCCTATTCCATGAGAGAAAGGATCTAGATTTTGGAGGTGGGACAAAGCATGCTGTTCCTTTGATTCCACAATGACCTTTAAGAGAGCACTTTACTTTTCTTAATAATAGCTACCAATTATTAGGTGCTGTGTGCATTGCATGCATGACAAGATTTAATCCTCAAGCCAGGAAGGTGTGAGGATTCAATGCTTCCCTGTCTTCTATGAGTCCTTTCTTGATCACTCCATTGATAGAGACCTCTCCCCACCCATTTCCTCTCTATGGTATCACCTACTTTATTTAAAAGTTCTTTACAAATATATTTACAATAACTCTGCTTATTTAGTTGTCTACTGACTTATTGTCTGCTTCAACTCCTCCACTCCTCCCAGGAGAGCGGGAACTCAATGAAGGAAGGATTCCAGAGTTTGAGAGGTCTGGGTTCAAATCTCAGCTGGTCTACTCACTTTCATTAGTCACTTAAACTCTTGTTTCTCCCTTTGCAAAATAGGGATTCCTGCATGTACTTTACAAGTACATAGAGGGCTGTGCCAGTCATCTCCTCTTCAACACCCTATATTTGGTCATCCATCCTATATTTGATCACCCTAGGTGATGAGAGACTCACTACTGAGCAGCACAGAGAAGGCAGCACACCTGAGCAGTCCAAGCTTGGTCAATCATAAGTTATATACCTTTCGGAAAATCCAAACTTTTCTGAGCCTCAATTTCTTATTCTATACAGTGGAGATGGTTATGAAAATACCCATCTCACAGGGTTCCTATTGTTAACCTTAAAAATAAGTTATTTTACCAGCAAAAATGGGCTTACTTGGGAATAGCAGAAAATTTCAATTTTGGACATGGAAACTACAGCAAAACTATAAGTCCAACAAAGGAGAGGAAACATTATTTAATGGAGCATTATTTTATTTTCTCCAAAGAAAATACCTTGGAGAAAAGCAGGAATTTAAGGTGATGAGTGCTGAGCTCATCAGTGGCTGAGCTGCAGGGACAGTCCATTTCTGGCAGGAGATGTAGTTCTTCTCTTGTTGGAGCTTGCAATGGATGATCTTTCCTATTGAGAATTGTTCTGTTGTTGTCTAACTGATAATTCTTGATGTAACTGACATTGACTGGTATGACTCCCTCTTCTAGCTTCCCACTCCACTTCAGTGAGGTTTCCCCCTATTAATTTTCACACTATGAAGATGAAATGAAATTGCAAATGACTAAAGGGGCTCACATATGGTAGGTGCTTACTAAAAGTAAGTTTCCTCACTTATTCCTCAGAAAGGGAAAAGGACTCTAAAAAACACATTTTTTTTCACACTTACTGAAACCTGTTTTATAATTGATGGCATGTCATAGCTTTCTTTTATTCTTGGTGATACAAAAAAAAAAAAAAAAGGTCTATTTTATAACCAAAGTCATCTCAGAATCAAAAAGATGTGACAGTAGGTGCCAGGGACAATATTCAAATTCAGGTTTGCCTGACTCTCAAAGACCATTTTATACAACTCATTCCTGGGAAGAAGAGTTGGGCCATGGTGGGGAGCAGCTGAAAAGGGAACACAGTGGAAGGCAGGGAATATGTTCAAACTAAGACTTGTCTAAACACAGCTGCCCTCACTGCTTAGCTGGTAACTGAACTGGGAAATGTTTTACCGTGCAGGTCTGTCTGCGTAAGACTCTCATAACCACTGGTGGATTGGCTGCTCTATAACCTCAGCCCCAGCCCCAACCCAGCCAAGCCAAGCCAAGCCGAGCAAAAGCTTAAAAACTTCTAGGGGTTATAATAATATGCTATGTTTATGTGCCTGGGGCAAGGATGAGAATCTGGGACTTAATTAAATAAAGATGTTCATCATCTGCCGCTGTCAATGGATAAGTCTGCAGATTGTACACGTGGCCATTTGAAAGGACACAGCATTTATTGAGCTGCTACTAAGTTCAAAGCACTGGGCTAGGAGTTCTAACAAAGGCAAACAAATTAACTCCTCATCCCAACCTTATGAGGTAGTTATTATTACCAATGGAGCTCATTTACAGACAAGGGAAAGACAAATTCAAGAAATGTGTCCAAGATCACATAGCTAGAAAGACGTAGAGCAGGGATTAGAACCCAGGGTTACCTAGGGCCTGGAACCTCAAAGAAATTGGCTAAAATTATTAACTATAAACCTTGAACTGGCTATCATCCCTCTTCTTGGCTCCCAGTAATCCCCAAATTCTGATGTTGTTCTTTCTACAACATACACCTTGTATTTATTTTTTTTTTAAAGATTTTATTTATTTATTTGTAAGAGAAACAGAGAAAACACAAGCAGGGAGAGCAGTAGGCAAGAGGTAGAGGGAGAAGCAGACTTCCTGCTGAGCAGGGAGCCCAATGCAGGGTGTGATCCCAGGAATCTGGGATCATGACCTGAACTAAAGGCAGACGTTTTACCTAAGGGTAAAAGGAACCTGGGTGGCCTAAGCCACCCAGGTGCCCCTATGCTTTGTATTTAACAAACAAACAAAACACTTGACAAAGCGATGTGAACCCCCATATACAAGCATTAATTCACTTCAGGCTTTTCTAAGAATAGGCCACTTTGTTGAGTAGACTTTGTAGCAGAATGTACCAGTTAGACCTGCTTGGCCCAAGATCAAGGATGACAACCCTTCATTTGTTAGAAGAGTCTGATGAAATGCTCTGAGGTCTGGGACCGATGGTCAAAAGAGAACACACTGGCATTGTCCCACCTATGGAGTTATGACTTTGAGCACATGGTTTTCTAGACCCAAATGGAATATAACTGAAAGCAGAGGAAACTGGAAGATTTGAGTACAGGAGGTCTCAAAAGTTCATACTCAACCACTGTTGTATGCC
Organism: Mustela nigripes; assembly: GCF_022355385.1. Classification (NCBI taxonomy): domain Eukaryota; kingdom Metazoa; phylum Chordata; class Mammalia; order Carnivora; family Mustelidae; genus Mustela; species Mustela nigripes. Next base: position 23,960,820 of record NC_081567.1, read on the forward strand.
TTTCTGACCCTCATGGCTTCTATCCCTTCAAGTTTCTCTGCTCCACTATTGTGCCAGCTACTGAACTTGGGCCTCAACTACTTTATTCCTGGCCTTCTCAAGCTCAGTGCTATTTACCACTTTAAAGTTAAACCAACTGGACTCAGAGAGGTTAAATTACCTACACGGAGCTGAGCAGCTCGAAACAAGTATGACTCCCGAACCCAAGCTTTTTCCACGGCCGTATACTTTTTACCTACTACAGCAAGGGGCAGGCAAAGGTACAGCCTCAGGAATGAGTGACAACGTACCAGGAACAGAAAGTAAGTCATTAGGGCAAACATTCCAAGGAGCTTTGGTTTAATGGGAGAAAAATACAGATTTCTAGCCGTCCCAATATAACACCTGATACCAGCACATTCCAAGGTTATACCTGGGAGGCAATTCCCAGGTCGCAGTGTCTTGGAAACCAGGGAGCACATGGTCTCATCCTGAAAGTCTGTCTACAGAGCTGAATGAAAAGAACTAAGGGCAGATCTTATTAACAAACATGTACAGTGTCTATCATGTTGTAGGGACTGATCTAAGTACTATAGCAATATTAAGTCCTTGAACCCTCACAAGGGATATATGATCGCATTCTCCCATAAGATGAGAAACTAGGTCACACACACATTAAATGACTTGCCAGATCACATGGCTAGCAGACAACAGAGGCGGAATTTGAAACCAGGCAGTGGGGTTACAGAACATGGATCCTTGACCATTATACTATACCGCCTATCTGAACATATCTGTTTTGACCCCATGGTTTTCCTGCTCCCAGAGCCTTAGAATCATACTTTGAAGGGTTTGTGTGATGCCTAAAGCAGAAATAGCCAGTCCTGCTCTCACTGGCAGCCAATGGAGTCCAGCCAATAAATCACCAATGGGCTGTCAACAAGGAGACCTCAAACTCCTGCATAAAAACCCTACAGGATAAAATCATAGGAAAGCTCCATCTGTTCTGGAGGTGTCTACTTCCTAGTAAACCCTGGGATTTTTGTCTATTCCCAAGCTAAATTCCAAGGCTGTCAACTTCCCCTTGTCTTGCTATTGCCCTCAAATGTGTTTATTTCACTGTAGCCCAGAAAAGTCCTCACCCTTGGCAACCAGAGTTGTGAATCACACTGTGGCTTTTCACCTTCCACTAGCACTAGGCAAACAGATCACCACTGGTAAGAGTCTCTTTCCACACCTCTTAGAACTCACTGCTATTATGGCCTGTGCTGAACTGTGATGATTTGTTTGTGTGTCTCTACCCTTCTAACTTGTGAACTCCTAGAGGGAATAAACCCTCTTATTCACCCAATACATCTAGTGTAGGAACTGGTACTTCAAGACATCCCTTGAATGGGTAGGTGGGTGGGCAGGTGGATGGATGAATGGATGAATAACTGCATGGATGGATGGACGGACGGACGGTTGGATGGATGGATGGACGGACGGATGGGTGGACGGATGGGCGGGTGGGCGAATGGGTAAGTGGACTGATACATGGATGGATGAGTGGGTGACTAGGTAAATATATCAGATCACTCTCAGTGAGACCAGTTTACCAATTACCACCCCCATCCCAGCCCCGCTCCGCTCCGCTCCTATTCAGACAGATGCAATAGCCTTCTAAAAGGCCCTTCACTTCCACTCTGCCTCCCCCGCAAATCTTTTATTCATACAACATCTAGAGGTTCTGTAATGATGCAGATTTGATTTTATCAGCCTTGTCCCACCTCTGCCTAACACACACCAATAATATCCCACTGTCCTCAGAATAAAATCCAAATTCCTTCCCAGAGCCTACGTGGGGCTGCAATGGTGGTATCTACTGACCATTCCGTCAGCCTCTTCCTCACTGATGACATCTGGACACCCTGGCTATCTTTCATTTCCTAGAATGAGCCCTGTTCTTTCCTGCCCTAGGGCCTGTGTCTGAACTTGCTGTTCTGTGTGTCTGGAATGCGCTTCCTCTGTCTTTTTGCATAACTGACTCCTTTTCCTTCCGGTCTCAGCTTGACAATAAAGTCTTAGGGAGATTTTTCTCTGCCTCCCCCATTTAAATTATGCCCTCCCATCTTCCTTAGAGCACTCATGTAGTAAGCCCCTTTCATTATAGCACTTTATTGCACATTTGTAGCATTATTTGTTAATGTCTGTCTTCTAGCCAGACTGTAAGCTCTAAGAGGGCAAAAAGAGCAGGAAGAGCACATCTGTCTTATTCATAGCTGTATCCTCAGTACTTAGCAGGTAGCAGGTACTCAAAAATATTTGTAATAGGTGTCTGCATGAATGGATGGACATGCTGAGATAGATTCTGACACTTTCCAAAAGTGAGGACACCTGGAGTACTACATGAGAGTAATGCCCAGGCCTCTTTCACTTTCCCTGAACACCACTAATAAGTTTTGGTACAGAGTCATGAAATCTGAAAACCATGGAGATGCACTGGATCTCATTGATCATTAAGTTCAACTTTGTTTTATATTTGCAGAGATGAAGCCCAAGAGTGGAAATCACTTCCTCAGGATAACTGTGTTAGGGACTGCTAGTTATCTGCACAATAGACATTTTCTTCTTTGTCTTCATGAGGAGAACCCAGGTTTTGTTGGTGATGATGATTAACATAGTTTTTAAAAAGACAAAAACAAAACTTTATTTCCCAGTTTCCCTTTTAGGGAGGGATGGTCATGTGACTGGGTTCTGGCCAATGAAATGTAAGTGAAGATGTTAGGTATGGCTTCCAGAGAATCTTCTTCTTTTTTGTTTTTTTAAGTATTTTTCTTATATATTTATTAGAGAGAGAGAGAGCATGAGAAGAGAGAGGTCAGCGGGAGCAGCAGACTCCCTGCCGGGCAGGGAGCCCGATGTGGGACTCCATCCAGGGACTCAGGGATCATGACCTGAGCTGAAGGCAGCTGCTAAACCAACTGAGCCACCCAGGCACCCCCAGAGAATCTTCTTAAAAGAGGATTTTACTTAGGCATACCCTTGGCTTTTTCCCCCTTTCTTCTTCTGGAGCACAAGCATTAAGGCCAGAGCTGAGGGGGATATTTTGTGTTCATGAGGCTATCTCACAAATTAGAGAGAATAGAGCAGTTAGGAGTCTGGAATATTGATGACATCCAGGACCTAGAAGATTAGCCCTGGATTACCTACCTCTGCATTTTATGTCACATGAGACCAAAACAAACCCCTATTTTGTAGAAGTCATTGTTACTTGGGTTTTTCATCATAAGCAGCCAACTCAGTCCAAAGCAGATATGGTCCCTAATGGAGCTAGTTGCACATCCAGGATTTGAAGCTGGGGATCCTGACTCCATACCAACTATCCCTTGCATTGGGAGAAGAAGCAAGCCACTGCAGCTAACCACACTGGGCATGGTGAAGGAAATGCTGTCCTGGTGACAGTGCCGTGATTTAGCCCTTCTCAGACCGTGGTCTCCAGACCAGCAACAGCAGCATCATCTGAGAACTTATTAGAAACCCAAATTCTCGGGTCCCGCTCAGACCTGCTAACTTGGAAACTCTGGAATGAGCCCTAGCAGTCTGCATGTTCACAAGCCTTCCAAATGATTCTACTGCATGCTTAAGTTTGAGAACCATACTGTAGTGTCACTTAGGGGAGCAACAAATAAGGCAGGTCATTTCTGAAGCATGGGGAGGCTTCTACAGGATCCTGAGGTGCGGAAGTCACTCACGGGGCAAAAAGAAGGGGACTTGCTCCAAGTTCTAGCACACATGGGCTCCCATAGATAGAGAAAACACATTATACTTGCATTTTTTATTCACAGCAGAGTAGCTACTGGAAGCTACTAGGAGTTTGTTCGAAGTGCATCCCAGCCCTACTGAATCAGAATCTGCATTTTCATAAGATCCCTTTGTAGGGTTCACACATATGTTCAAACTTCAGTGCCCATCTCAGTGAAGACTGGGGCTAGGGACAAGGCAACTCAGGTCCTGATCCCTAGCAGCACAGCCTAGAGATATTTGTAGGACGATAGCATCCGTGCCTGGTGCCACAGGAGATGGGGTCACAAAGCTGACAATCAGAGTGGATGCCCAAATGGCACCTATTATACACCTGCCCCATCCTCTCCATCTTGCCAGCTCTGATTTTCCCCTTAACACCCTCTTCTCCATTTACAGCATAGTGGTAAAGAGGGTCCTGGAGTCAGATTTGCCCTAACTCAACTATACATAAAATAAGTTATTTACCCTCTCTGAGCCTTGGTACTAACTTCATAGGGCTGTCATGGAAATTAGATGGAGTTAATACTTCTAAAACACACAGACCAATGCTTTGCAATCCAGGATTCATATCTGTATCACTGAAGGAGCTGATGGCTGGGTCACCCCAGACCAATTAAATAAGAATCTCTAGGGATAGGGCCCAGCATTCATATTTAAACAGATCAAATACAAACCTCTGCAGGTGTGTTTTTGTGTTTTTTTGTTTTATGTGCAGCCTGGAGGGAGAACCACTGACCTAAAGTGATGCCAGGCACAGAGTAAATACGCCGGAAACACTGCTGTTGCTATTCACACTGTGCATCCTTCCTCACACACACGCTCTAGTCTGCCTCCCGCCTTCGCTCCAGATGAATCCTTTGCCTTAGATGACCTGCCCCTCCTGGACTGCCTGGCAAAGAGCCAGTCCTCCGAGATTCTGCAAGAGCCTCACCACCTTCATGTAGTCTTTCCTGATTCCTCCAAAGAGTGCTGACCCTTCCCCCTCCTGGTTCTAGTGTAACTGAGCTGCTAATAAAAATACTGATTTTGCCCTTTCATGGAGGATTTAATCTATCCTGGGCATTATGCAGGGTAGTGTGTACGTTTCTTTTTTGATCTTCACAACAGCTCTGTAAGGTAGGTTCCAGTCAAAGCCCCACTGTATAGATGAGGAGAGAAGGATCCCGAAAGGTAGAAGTGCTGTGCCTAAGACCACTTAGCTGGCAGGTGATACTTGTATTCAGACTTAGTAGCTCCAGAGCCTAGGCTCAAGCCCGTATTACCAAACTGCTGGTACCTGCATGACTGTCTCCTGCTACAGCCTCTTAAGCCTTTCAAGGACAAAGATTGTGTGTAATTTATCATCGTACTTCTAACACCCCGGACATGTTAGGCACATAACAAATGGTTTAATTAATTAACTGTCAGGGTAGGATGTGATAGATATCTACCACCTACTGTGTGCAAGGCAATCCGCTTGCCACTTTCCTAATACTGGCTGCAAGAAAGGATAGAGTTTGAATCGAAGAACCCTGGTTTCAGTCTCACTGGGACCAAAGACTGCTCACAGGACACCCAGGCTGGTGACTTTTGGCGAGTTACACGATCTAAGCTTTAGCTCTTCATTTGTAAGTGGGGACAGGAAATGTGGCTTTCACAGGACTGAGTGACACATATACAGTGCCTAGCACAGTGCCTGGTACATAGCCAGGGCCCAGTGAATGTGAGCTGCTACTGGCATCTCATTTTATTCTCCCAACAACCTGTCGAGGTGGCTACTGTTACCATACTGTTATGTTCTTTTTTAGCTGAGGAAACTGAGTCTCCCACCAGTTGCAAAGCTGGTAAATGGCAGAGCAGGGACTAGAACCCAGGATGGTCCGACAGTAAGTCTGAGCTTTTTTCTCTCCAGGTTCTCTCAGGCAGACAGAGTTGTTTAGTGACCTTGCCTACTCCCCCGAAGAAGTGCCTACTGGGGAGCAGTCGAGGAGAACAGCCTGCCGGAAGGAAGAGACTGCTTCAAGCATCCAGGCTCAGAGGGAGGGTCCATCCTTTCCCATTCCCTGCATCTCTATGTGTGCCCAGGTAAGAGATGGCCCTAAGGCCTGCAGAGGTGATGGCTGGTGGGCAGAGTGCAGGGAGAGGAGAGATGGGGAGGGGAGGAGGAAGAGTGGTGGAGGATGATGGGAGGAGAAGGGGTGCTGGCAGCGTACAATGACTGTCCAGAGCAGACAGAAAGGGGACTAGTACAGTTGGGGGCAGGGAGCAAGGGGGCTGATGAGACAGGGGGGTGGCCTGGGAAGGGGAGGGGGCTAAGAAGGTCTCCTCATGGTGGTGAGCTGATCTCTCCCTGAGTGGAAGAGCTGTTGCCATGACAACGTCTAGAGCCAGATCGATGCCTGGCATTGGCTGGAGCTCTCAGTCACTGCCATCTCCCTCCCCCTCTCTCCCCCCTGAAGTGGGGAGCATGTGAAGGAGTGTGTGGGGGAAGGGCAGGGGATCATCCCTCCTGAGATGATCACGAGCCTCCTGGAGCCATGACACAGGTGCCTAGAGCCCCCAACCAATACCAGAGGGTGGCCTTGATGGGGGATAAGAAGCGATCCTGCTGCCTCCCTCCCAGCTCCTTTGAAGATGGGGCAAGGAGGCAGGACAGGGTTCCCCTGAGAGCTGGAGGAACCTCCTGGCTGCTATCACTGGGGCTCAAGGCTACAGAAGCCAAGCGGCACCTTTTCCCTCAAGTCATACAGCGAGACCCATAGAAGGGATCAGAAGACATGGGTTCAAATTCCTTTCCAAGCCTCCACTTCATCATGTGAAAGTGCCAGCGGGGAACAGATTTTCTGTGAGGTTCCTTCCAGCTTTAAAAGCTACGACTCTTTTTTTCCTGTTAGCTTTATGAGGCCAGCTCACCCTCCTGATTCGACTGTAGAATCCCCATGGGATGCTTTCCTGACTCAGTGTTGGTCTCCCCACCGACCAGTTAAAGAGATCTGAAAAGCCACTAAAGGGTCCACTTTTTTTGAGCTTCTTGTAAAGAATCAAATAGCACAGGGCAGGACAACGAGTTGGCATATTACCAGGGGACAGGCCAGAGGCTCTGGAGCTCTCACACCTTGAGTGGAATGCTGAACCCACCACTGACTGACTTACTGAAGCTGGCAAGGTACACAACTCTCTGAGACTTAGTTTCCTCCTCTGAAGTATAGGGTTTGGAGAAATATTAATATCGGGGAAGGTACTGCTACTGTGGGTATTAAATGAGACTATAGAAATGAATGTATGTTTAAAAAGTAGCAATTATGTAGATATTTTAAATTATCATCAATCATACCTGACTGACTCTGCCCATCAGCCCTGATAGAAAAGAGGGCTTCATGAGCTTGGTGACTGTAGGAACAAACTCTGAGCACCTATTAAGTGCCAGGCGCTTTACTATCCCATTTGATCTCCTCAACAACTCTGGTGGGCCTATTATTCCCATTCGTCAGTTGAAGAAACAGTCTCAGAGAGGTTAAGTGTATTTCCAAGGTCACACCAAAGATCAGGGACCAGTCTGGGATACGAACTCAGGTCTCTCTGACTCCAAAATTCTCAGTGGAAGGATATTTCTTGAGCTGAGTCTCCTGTCCAAGGAGGGCCAGGCTTGGGGACTGTCTCAGCATAAAGATGTAAGGCTTTGGCAAGAAAGGCAGTGGGGAGTGGGTTTGTGAGAGAATGAAGATCAATTTACCCATATCCCCTGAGGGGGTTCCAGAAGGAGGACTTCTACCAGTGAGTCCAAGTTTCAGGAGATCCATCAGGGATGAGCAGTTTGTCACTGATTTCAGCTCAGGGAGAAGAAAAGGAGGAAGGAGAGAGGGAGGTAAGGAGAGAGAGGAAGAAGGAGAAAGAGAAAGAGAAGAAGAAGGAATGGTGAACAAGAAATCCTCACTGTGAAACAATGAGCTTCTCCTTTCTCTAGTCTAAAGATCACAGGATTTGGCCAGAGGTCCCACTGGGATGAACCAGAGAAGCCCCACTCTGTCATCTCCACTTTGCCTCAGAGTCTGGCCTCATGGCAGTGCATGAGTGGAGAGGGGAGGGAAGAATTTCAGAGCAAAGCAGGAAGTTGACAGAGTGGGGCTTTCCAGGAGGGCAGCACGAACCGCACAGGTGTCCCCCGAAGCCAAGAGATTTCAAGAAATTCCAAGCTGCCAAAAGCCTGGCAGCAGCTCCCCAGCAGCCAGACTGGAGCTGCTGGTGTCCAGGAGGCTGTGGGTGTGAGCTGGCCCTGCAGGATGGGGTTGGGGGTTGGGAGGGGGCTGGCACTGAGGAGAAGGCAGCAAGTTCTGCTCACTAACAGCACTGGGGATGCCAGCCTCCTGCTGTCTACTTTAGTTTGGAAAATGAATACATTTTTTTCAAAGGAGTGAGTTTCGCTTTTACTTTGAAAGCAGATCTCCTGGCATACGGTGGTCATTTTGCCTTTCAGAGCAAGGTCTCTGCAGTGAGGTAATCCTGGATGCTGCTCCTGGTTCAGCCCCTTACGAGGAGGACAACCCCCAAGTATCAGTGTCTCATTCTGAAAATGGGGTAGGGGATGTCTACCTGGAGTGCAGCGGTACGGATTAAATGAGGTGACATGCCCATGTTAGCTTGAAACAGCTGTCTTCTAACTTCGGATGTGTAAAGTGGCTGAGGGAGATTTCTCCTAGAATCCCCAGGTCGGGAGAGAGAGGTGCTGGAATGGTCCCAGAGGGGCCATCGGAGGACGCACCACTGGAGCTGCAAGGAATCCAGTGTGTGAGGTGACAGGGAGGGACATGGGGCCATGTAGGAGCAGGACATTTCCTTTCTGTGAGGTGCAATGCCAGCAGCCCCATTTTATAGATGAGGGGCTCAGGCTTACAGAAGGGTTTGTACTTACTCAAGTTCACTGGTCACCAGGTCCCACTAAATGAAGGAGCCAGAATGCAAGTTTAGGTTTTCTGCTTTCAAAGCCGAGTCCTTTCCCATACTCCCCTCAGAAAGGGCAGCACTTGAAGGCAGATGGTACTGGTACCCACTCAGACAGGGGACTTCCCCTCTCTGAACTTCAGTTCCCTATCTATAAAGTAAGGTTAGATGTGCTAATAAATGTATATAAGAGGCTAGCAATTTCATTTGCATGATGGGGAAGACATTATTCTAAAAGCTGGGAGTTCTAGGCTCTAGTCTTGCCTCTGCCTTACAGTGCTGTGTGACCTTGGACAAATCACAACCTCTCTGGGCTTTAGGGCATTAGAATTTCCAAGGCAACTTTAAACACATGAGTGACTAAGCCTCCCTTCTAGAGATTCTGATTCAGTTGGTCTGGGAGGAAGTCTGCATATCTGGGTTCTTTTAAGCCCCCAGATGCTTTGGATGAGCCAACAGGGTCCAAATGGCAACACCAGTCCTCAGATGTATTCTCTGAACCAGCAACATGGGCATCACCTGGGAACTTGTTAGGAATGCAAACTCTCAGGCCTCACAGGGACAGACTGATTCAGAAACTTGAGTGATCTGTTTTTACAAGCCCCCCCCCCCACTTCCCCTGGTGATTCTGATGTACATTCAAGTCTGAAGACCTCTGGGCTAAAGGATTCAAGCAAAAGAGCCTACACTTTCCAGGTTGTGCATCAAAGGAACAAGATGAAAGAACTGGGTAAGAGCAGGAAAAAGTGTGGGTAAAACTGGGAAAACAAAGAGGGCTGGGAGAAAAGACCCGAAGAGTCCAGAGGCCACGTCAGCTTTGTCCCTGGGTGAGCTGGCACCACAGCTACGACATCTGCTAAAAAATTTAAAAGGCCTCCGAAGACATGCTTCTCAAAACAGGGCATGCAGTGGGGGTGGCTGAAGCCACAGAATGAAGAGGGCGTGTCTTCCCAGAAAGTCAATTTGCCAGAACATGTTTTAGGGGAAAAAGGTAAATTATTTCATTAATGAGTAACTGAAAACATGACTGTTAGATTAAAGCAAACAGATCTATGATGCCACAGAATACCACCTGCTTGGACACTTATTAGATAAAAGGAAAACTTCAAAGACATTTCATACTCGCATTTGGGAGCTTTAGACAACAGCCTCAGACCCCTGGGGACCAGTTCTCCTTTCCTTGCCCTTTGGTAGAAAACACAACATTAATAAATGAATTAATGGATTGATTGATTAGATAAATGACCGAGTCCCTACCTTGTGCCAAACATTCCACAGTGGACACCAGGGATGTACCAGTCATAAAAATAGGCAGAGTTTCGCTAGAAAAGTTTATAGTGTAATAATAGGGGTTGGTGAGCAAGCTCCAGCAGTAATCCAATTAGGATACAAGTAAATACATAATTACAGACTGTGATAAGCATTCTGAAGGGAAGGAGGCAAGGCAACGAGAGAGAGAGAGAGAGAGAGAGAGAGAGACAGAGAGAGAGACAGAGACAGAGAGACAGAGAGACAGAGATACAAGAGCGTAAGAGAGGGGACCAGACCTGGAGATACATCAGGAACGGATGAGGAACGGGCACTGGAACCCAGACGGGGAGCAGGTGTGGGAAGCCTGTTCCCAGGAGGTCTGGAGAGAGCATGCCATGTCTCTGGCTTCCCTCCCTGGAATTTCTCCCTTCTTCTTTCACCCCTAGTTCATGCTCATCATTTCCCTCCAGGAAATGTTTGCTGACCTACTCTGGCCACTCTAACCCTCCTCTGAATTTCCACATCTCATTCTTCCAGCACCTCTGGAATCATGACTCACTCTTGCTTTCTGCCATTCCTATCACCTTCATGATGGTGTTTTCTATACCCAAGTAATACCAACACTAGAGTTGACTTAATCTTTCACCTAATACCATTATAAGAAAATCATAAGTAAATAATGTCATAAATATGCCAGAGGAAAAGGTATAAAGAGATAAGGTATAAAGGGATAATTCTCCCTTTGTTATGAAGGGAGGAGATTTGCAGATGTCAGAGGGTGCTCGAGGCAAATCAGCACTACCTGAGACATTCTCCTTGAGACCTTAGAAAGACTACAGAAGTTATGAGAGGGGAAACGTAGGCACTTTGTGATCTGAGCGTTGTCTGTATAGCTCCCAAAATAACTTTGTAAGTTCTACTAATGGTACACAGCATTGTCTTTTTTTTTTTTTTTTTTTTTTTTTTTTTTTTTTTTGCATGTTTCATGTTTTGTTTTCAGGAGAATGTTAAAATCTACAAGGATAAAGGCTCCTTTACACACTGCACAGCATCTATGGTAAGTGTTGGAATGTTTCTTAATTCAGATGACATTTTCCGACAAGCCACAAGCCCATGAGAGCTGAGGTATGTTACATCCTTAATGTCTTCCTTGAACTGTACTAAACCCTTTGCATGAGTCACCATAGTTTTTTTCTCACAATATCTCTGGGACAGAGGTAGTATTGTCATCTCAACTCTACAGAGAAGAAACTGAGGCTCAAGAGATGGGAAGGAAATAACTTGGTTGGGCTCATCCAGGAAGGAAGAGGCTGGACCAGGTGTGGCGCCGAAGTGTTCAGGGTCATTGCAGCCAGGGGCTCAGACCATGTGGACACAATGGAGTTGGTTCAGGTCTGTGTCACAGACGCATATATTCTGATTAATAGGGCTTACTTTTGCAGAGGTGCCCCAGCGCATAGGATTCTTATGAAAACATAGATGGGAAAAGGAGTGGAAGGGAAGAAACAAAGCCAAGCATTGCACACAACCGATGAACTCAATAAAACCCATTAGGAAACTCTCCTCACCTGCTCAGCCCTTCTGTGATTTGCCACTGTCTCCACATGGGTCTCAGATACCTGACTTGCATATTTTGCGACAATGATCTTCACTATATATAGGCCTGTGTGCATTAATATTAAGTAACTGAACTTCCTTTTGAATGCACTTACAGGGTTCAAAATGCAAAATTTATAAAAAGGGTACATAGCAAACCCTCTTTTATCCTCCCTTTCCACTCAGGCCCCCTTCCCAGAGACAACCACCATTGCTATGGTGTGAATGTTTGTGCCCCCCCACCCCCAACATGTTGGAATCCTAGCCCTCGTGTGAAGGTGTTAGAAGGTGGGGTGAGGTCATGAGGGTGGAACCTCCATGAATGGGATTGGGGCCTTGATAAAAGAGGGCTCCAGTGACATCCCAAGCCCCTTCCACCATGTGAGGACACAATGAGAAGGCTCGACCTGTGAACCAGGAAGAGGGCCTTTAACAGGACATAACCATGCTGGCACCTTGATCTGAGACTTTCCAGCCTGCAGAACTGTGAGAAATAAATTTCTGTTGCTTATAAGCCACCCTGTCTGTGGTATTTTATTACAACAGACTGAGCAAACTAAACCGGTATCAGTTTCTTGTGTGTCTTTCCAGAGGATATTAACTAATCTATAAGCAAATAGACCCAGACACACATACACATAAACATACACACCCATGTACACACATATCCCTTTGTAAACAAAAATAAAGCATATAGGACATAATGGTCTTCTAATTGCTTATATGACTCAACAATACACTTCAGAACTTCTTTCACGTCAGAATATAAAAAGTTTCCTCATTTGTGTTCACTTGTCCCATTCTTCCTCCAGTCGTCAACCAATGAGCAATTAGGTGGTTCCTAATCTTTTGATACTGCAAACAATATAGCATGAATGATCTTCCAATTATACTATTAATGACATAGCATCTTCCTTTCAATCAACTACTTCCAAAAACTTTTCTCCCATCTTAAGCAATATCTATGATAGCACAGATTTGATGAGCTAATCATATATTTTTCTAATGCACATTAATATGAATAGATAAGAAATTCACAACCATCTAAGTCAAAGTGTTCCCCTGTATATCACCTGTAACCATTCTGCTTAGTGCCTGGGCCATCCACTATTTAGGAAAACACTGGCTGTCCAGACATTCCAAACTCCTTGGCCAGACACAGGAGGCCCTTGAGATCTGCCTTCTGCCTCCATATCCAAATTCATGTCCCCAGTCTCCTGTGCTCCAACCTGTGGACTCACAGGCCATTTTAGGTTCATGCCAAACTGAATCATGCCCTAGTAACTTTGCACATTGCCCTCCACTGCCTGGAACAGTGTCTGCAGCTTGTCCTCTGGAGAACTCCTACTGTCTTCTCAGGTCACAGTCCAAGTTCTCCCGCTCTGGGTACCCCTGTCTGCCTTCTCCATCCAAACCTGCATCCATACACTTGGCCCATACTTCCTTCTACTTTAACCCTCGGTGCACAGAGTTAGTATGGAAGAGTAGTTAAGGCAGTGGGGTCTGAACTGGGTTGCCTGGGTTCAAAGCCCAACTCTACCACTTACTAGAGGCTTGACCTTGGGCAGATGGCCTCATCTCTTGGGGATGTCACTTTTCCTATTTGTAAAATGGTGATGATGGTAACATTTGCCTCATAGTGAGGATTAAAAGATCTGTTTAGCAGAATAAATGCTCAATAACTGCATTATAGTGATCACCTTTACAGCTGTTTCCCCTGCTACATTATTAGCTCTTTTTAGCCCCCAAGCTCTCCAGTTTCTAATCCTGTCAGGCCTACTTTCAAAATAGATCTCATTTCTGAGCACATCTCACCCTGACCAACTGAATGCGAGCCACCGTCCTCTCCCATCTGGCCTTTCCCTCCTAATGGCCTCTGTGTACTGCTTCCTATCCCTTCAGTCCATGCCTTATAGCAGTCGGAAGTTCGGAGTCCCCTCTAAGGTAGAAGTCAGATGCAGTCATATCCTGCTCTGAACCATCTAGAAGTCTCTATTCTTATTTTTATTCTTTTTTTTTTTTAATTTTAGACTTTTTTTTTTTTTTTAATTTGTCAGAGAGAGAGTGAGAGAGAGAGCGCGTGAGCACAGGCAGACACAGTGGCAGGCAGAGGCAGAGGGAGAAGCAGGCTCCCCGCCAAGCAAGGAGCCCGATGTGGGACTCAATCCCAGGACGCTGGGATCATGACCTGAGCCCAAGGCAGTTGCTTAACCAACTGAGCCACCCAGGTGTCCCTCTTATTTTTATTCTTAAAATAACGGTTTCCTATTCTTAAAATAAAACCCAAAGTCCTTACTATGGCAAAAGAGGCCCACACCATCTGGTCCTGCCTCCTTCTTCATGGTGCTCCCCCTTCTCCAGCCACACTGGCCTCCTTGCCCTTCCGGGTTCCTTATTCTTCAGGCATAGGGAGAGAGTCCCTACCTCATTCCTCAGTCTGTTCCTCCCCCCAGGTAGCAGCAGGGCTCTCTCCCTTGCTCCATTCAGGCCCTGACTTTTATCCAGAATGACTGTTACAATCCTCTCAGGTCCTTCTCTGTCCAAAACACTCAGGGCTTCCCGGCACAAATTACGTACCATTTGTATGTGTCTATCTGTCCTACTGAAATGCTCCATTAAGACAAGAACTTCATTTTATTTACCACGGCCTCACGAATTGCCAAGCCAGTGCCTGGCACATAGTAGATGCCCAATAAATATTTGCTGAGTGACGAGACGAATGAATGACTGCAGTGCCCAGAACAGGGCCAGGAACATTTCTGAGGTTTAGCAAATGTTTGGAGAAGAATGGAGAGCCAGGGAGACAGAAGAACCAAGCAAGGAATGCAGAAAGGAAGCCCAGAGGATTTCGGCTTTTAGTTGTCATGCCTCTTTATTGAGACATAATTTACGTACCATGAAAAGTACCCATTGCAAGTGTACAAGTCAGTGTATTTCAGTGAATTTCCACAGTGAAGAAACCATCACCAACACCCGGTTTCAGATCTATCCCTTATTCTTCTGGCCCATTTGCTCTCAGTTCTGCTCCCAGCTCCAGTCCCAAACCACCACCGATCAGCTTCTGCACTAATTTTGCCTTTTCTAGAAACTTCATATAAATGGCATCATACATTATGTAGTCTTTTCTGTCTGGCTTTTTCCGCAACGTTCCGTAATTATTTTTAGGTTCACCCATGTCATGCATGCATCAGTAGCTTGTTCCTTCTTATTTCTGAGTAGCATTCCACTGTATAGATATGCCACATTTTGTTTACGCATTATCCAGTTGATGGATATTTGTGGGGTTTCCTGTTTTAGGCTATTATGAAGAATGTTATCATGATTTTCAGGTCTGGAGTAAAAATCTAACAGTGGAATTGCCGGGCCATACAATAAGCCTATGAGTCTAGAAGATTTTGATGCCCTAAGACTTTTGGAAGCTCCATGGAGGCTTATAAGAAAATGCTCCAAATGTGGTAGAGGAAAATACACGTAAAACTCCATTTCAGCTGCAAGCTCAGCTCCAAGTCCTAAGAACGGGCCAATTCATTACGCCTGTGTTTGAAGCCCATTTGCAGTTGTGTTTGATGTATTGTCTGTGGGGAGACGGTGAAATTTGCCAGCCTTCAGACTAACAACTGAGCCTAATTTTTCACCCAGTGATTCTAAAGAAGTTTCTTCTTGGCAGAGGTTTGGGTGAGGAGCAGTTGAAATTGATTGTGGCAAATGATGTGGGAAGAAGTGATACAGTCTCTTCCACCAAAAAACACAAGTGAAAGGTGAAGTGAGCCTTATCATGTGAAAGAGTCCCTGGCCCCCTGTGAGATTTGGTCCCTGTCAAGCATTCTGGACTCCCTGTCATCACTTCCAACTGCAGAGGTTTCAAAACCTGAGCCTCCAGCACCCAAGATCTCAGATCCTGCCAGGTACAGTCTGACAAATCCTTGCTTCAGGTTTTAAAGCCCCTTGTTGTGATGATGGGAACAACCATGAACCGGAGTTTGGGCTGTGATGGCATTTACAGAAAGCTTCCAGGCTTTCATCTCCTGCTTTGCCACGCCTACCTTCCCTGGCCTTTGCTCTGCTTTGCTTTAGTTTCAAAGACTTCATTCAGTGAGGGAACTGACCTCCTGGTGAAAGCCTCGAGGGCTGGACCCTCCTGGTCTCTGTCCCCATCCTACCCCATGAGAAAATGGCATGCTCATCGCAGCCCTCCTTAGAGATCTTCTGTAGCAGAAAATCAGAGTTGGTCCTCGGATATAATTTGGGCTGCAAAAGTCAATCTCTGATTTTGCCAACTGAACAATGCTCATTTGAAAAAGGTAAAAAGAAGACGAAGAAGAAGAAGAAGAACAACAACAACAACAACAACAACAAAGGCAGAGCTTTGGGTAAATGAATATCCTCTCCGATGGGCTCCAGCCTCCCTGCAAAGAGAGAAGGCACTAGGAAAATGACTGGTCAGCGGGGCAAATTTCATAGGAGTTCCTGTTGCTATTGTTTGATGTAACAGGGGTTCCATCTGAGAAGAAGGGACTTCAGGCCATCTCTCAGATCTGATGAGGAGGGAGGTCAGCAGCTGCCAGGTGATCCATGTGCAGGAACTGACTGACATGGGAAGAGACAGGAGAAAGAAGTAAGGTCACCACTGGCCTTAAGGCTGGGGTCTGAACCCTGGGGAGAGAGGCTAAAGGAGCATCTGTGCAACTCAGAGGGCCCAGGCAACACAGCTTTGGAGGCCAGGGGACAAAGTGGGGCACGTGGAGAGCAAGGCAGCATCTGACTCATTCCAGCACAAGCATCCGGTGAGGCTTCTACTCAGGAATGAAGGTGGGAAAGCTGCAGGCAGCAGGCTGGGTGACCTAGGTTCAAATCTGGACTCTGCTTCTTTCTAATTGACTTTGGACAAGTTGCTCTGCCTGTCTGTGCCTCAGTTTTTTGGTTTGTAAACCAGCTATATTAATAATGACTACTTCCTAAGTTTGTTATGAGGAATAAGTGAGTTAATACACAGAGAGGGCTTATCTGAGTATATAGTTGCTAAATGTGTTGGCATTATCGCTGTTATTATGGATTTCCAGTTTGGAGAAGCACTAACTGACGCCATCTGACGTATACCTTAAAGTCAAGGTGATTCCAGCAAGAGCCACTGAAAAGAAGCCTGGAGCAAACATACCCTCAAAGAATCATTTAAGAGCTCCTTGGGACTCCCAGCAAGACTTGGGTGAAACTTTGCTGGAATGAGAAGGGGAGCCAGAGGCCTTTCTTATACAGACTGGGTGCCCGCCAGTGGAGTAGGTATGACCACTGCTAGTCATAACCTTGTTAGACTCCGCTTTTGGAGCTTGGGGATACCTGAGATACCCAAAGAGGAGACTGGCAGAAACACATAAGACACAACTGCTGAATGGTTTAGCATATTCACACTCCCAGGTTTAAAACCCAGATTTGCCACTTCTTAACTATGTATTTTTTTTAAGATTTTATTTATTTATTTGACAGAGAGAAATCACAAGTAGGCAGAGAGGCAGGCAGAGAGAGAGGAGGAAGCAGGCTTCCCGCTGAGCAGAGAGCCCGATGTGAGGCTCCATCCCAGGAACCTGGGATCATGACCTGAACTGAAGGCAGAGGCTTTAACCCACTGAGCCACCCAGGCGCCCCTTAACTATGTATTTTGAGTGAGTTAATGAAATTTCCCTGTGCCACAGTTTGACTCAACTAGAAAATGAAAATAAAAATAATAGTCCGTATTTCATAAAGTAGGTGTTGGGTCTTCAAGAGATCATTGAAAGAAGACCCTAAACATGATACAGTGCCCATAAACACCAATGAGCCAAACTAGCAGATTAGGAGCAAGAGGGTCTCATGTGGTGGGAACAGCATGTGCAAAGGCCCAGAGACAGAGAGAGAGTAAAGGTTCAGAGATCACTGAGAGGCAAGTTGTGAGTTGTAGCTGCTCTGGGAACCACAAGGCTGTCCTGGGCTCAGACTTCTTTACACAATGGAGTGATGATGAGCAGGAAAAGGATTTTTGGGACATTGGTAAATGACCTTGATTGTATGTGTCTCACGAGCTAAACTGCAAGGCTTTGGAGGGCTGGGACCTTGTTCTTCCATCTTTATATCCACAGCACATTCCACTATGCCCAGCACAGAGTGAGTGCTAAGCTGGTATTTATGAGATGTTAAAAGCACTGGAAAAAGCTCCAGATCAGGAATCTGCTCCAGCCCTGGCCTTCACTGATTCTCTCTAGGATCATCACCAAGTCATGCCAGTGGTGCCCAGCTTTTGTTGGACCAACAGAAATTGTGGAAGGGATTTCATTGATGAGGAAACAGAGGTCCAGAGAATAGGAAGAACACAGTTAATGTCAAGCATTGTTTGTAATAGAGCAAGGGCTGGAAACCATTCCCTCTGCTAAGTCCAGTGTCCATTCCCACCTGACTTCTCACAGGGAAGATGAATGATTTCTGCTGTAGAGGTGAATTTCATATTTTCTGTCAAGCTTGCATATTTATTTTCAATGAGCTGTACATCTCAAGACTGTATTCTTCCAAACCAACTTAGGGATTAATAATGAGCACTTATAACAGTGATATAAAGAAGATAGTAATCCTATATTACAAATGAAGAAACCCAGCCTCAAAAAGGCTGAATTTACTTGTCCAAGTTCACACACACCTGGTAGGTAAGTTGCAGATTACAAATTCAAACTCAGAGCTTCCTGAATCTAAAACCCATGCGCTTCCCTCTCCACTGAAGATGGATTCTGAGTACTAGTTAAGGCACTTTGCCTGGAGTGCAAGGCTTCTATTGGGAGTCTGGGGTTCCTCCCTCACAGAAAGACCTCCAGGACAGAAGGCTATAGTCTGGGTGATAGCTCAACCATTCTGAAGGTTCAAGTCCATCTTGGTGTGCTTGGCTACTTGGTAAAACCCATGAAAATCTGAAATTCTTTCTTAATTCTCTCTCTCTCTCCTTCTCTGAAGGGTGCTAGGCCTGTAAGAATAACCTTAGCTCTCACCACACCCCTCAGTGATTTGGATAAACAGAAGTCAAACAGGAATGCAGCTTCATAGATTCCTAACTTACAACCACTGGGGGAAAGTAGGGCAAGCTCTGGGATGTGACATCAGATGCAGCACAGGAGATGCTGGTTACCTTTAAATTAAACAGCCTCCAGAGACTCTCCACAATTCCTCCCTCCCAACCCTAGTCCCTTTCAAGAGAATCAATGCTTTCCTTTTGCAGGGGCTGAAAGTCACATTTAAATCCCCATTACATCATAAAATATGTCTTGTGCATCCACACACGTTTACCAAATGTATTACTGTCTTTTGCATTTTTTCCCATAAAGATCTATCTTAATCCAATATTGCTCCATCTCCATTAAGGCAACTCCTTTAAAGCTTATTCCTGTATGAACACCCCTGAAGTGCCTGCAATTTTTTTCCCTACTGTCAGCTGGCGAATTCTAGAAATAAATGGTAGCTACAATTTAGTGAGCACACACCTACTATGTGCTATGTATCTTATACAATGATTAATTGTGTTTTTTAGCCTCTAAGTTTCGTTACTAAAACAGAGACCCTTACATTATAGTGGTCAAGTGATACTGAATTTTATTTCCCTCTCATTTAACTGACAGGGAGTAAGCTGTCTAAGGTGAGTGGGGGGTCTAAGATATCAAAAATCCCAGGTTCCTTCTAACTTGTTGTTCTGCCATCTTAGGGTATTGCTATCATCCACCTTTTCCAAGATGCTGCACTGCTATCTTCCAGCCAGCCAGTAAGAGGAACGTAGGAAAGAAATTCCCCCTCTCCTTTAAAGATATGAACTTATAGATGGCATACCTGCACATTTCTCATTGGCCAGAACTTGGTCAAAAACTAGGCCCAGCTGCAAAGGAAGCTGGAAATTTTCGTCTTTAATCCAGATGTCATAGACTTATTTAGAAATAAGAGGCTCTATTATTATAGAAGAAGAGGATAATGGATACTGGGATAACACTAGCAATATGTGCCACATAAGGTGATCCTAAATGAGGCCAGATCCCAAGATTTTTGAACCTGTAGTAAGAGCAAGCTAAAAATAAAATGCTTTGGCAGAGGAGCAGACTCATCTAGACTGGAATGTCCATGCCCCATGTCCAACTTTACTTAATATGAAATAACCCAAAATGTGGGATGTAGGATTGTTCTGTGTAGCAAGGACAGATTACACCACTATAAGTGGGGATTGGGTTTCCCCTAAAAAGCCAGAATGTTCCCACAGTCAAATCTTCAAGAGTGGTCAATCCTGAAGCAGGAAATAAGGATTCTAAAAATAGGCCTTAAGTGAAAGGGATGGAAAATCATCTCCTCTCTCCAAACTGGGAGTCAGTTTGGCCTGGACTTCATAGTTAAGGGATTCCTAGAATACTTCTGATGAAGGAAAGACGTAACTTGGGCCCAGCCATGGAGAGGCAGGCTGTAAGAGAGAAGAAAGCCAGGCAGTTAAGGGAAGCTGAGGACACATCTGGACCTGTTCACTCATTATAAATAATTTCCTGTTTTGCTTCTTTTCAACTAGTCCCAAAACGTCAGTAAAAGCTTGTTAATAGCTACATCTTGGTTTCTGTTCTAATGTGGAGAATAAAGGCAAAGTGCCTGCTCCACACTTACGATAAAGCAGACCTGCCACTCTGGCCATTCTTCAGTTCCTCATATATGCCATATTTCTTCCTGCCTTCGGGCCTTTGCACATACCTTCTGCCTGGAATGCCTGCCCCCACCACCTCTGCCTGTACATTCCTGCTCATCCTGAGCTATTATCTAGGATGTCACTTCCATGAAACCCTTCCAGGCTCAGCTAACCCTCACTTATCCCTCCTCTAAGACTTCGTAGATTCTCCCTGATACTC
Organism: Mustela nigripes; assembly: GCF_022355385.1. NCBI lineage: Eukaryota > Metazoa > Chordata > Mammalia > Carnivora > Mustelidae > Mustela > Mustela nigripes. Next base: position 23,981,231 of record NC_081567.1, read on the forward strand.
TCTAATGATCACATTTTTTGTTTGTAATAGCATATTTATTCATGGCATTGTTTTATCAGTGTCCCTCTTCTTTACTAGGTTATAAATACCACAGGGGTCAAGAACCATGTCTAGTATTTTTCACTCCTGATGTCCAAAACCTAACACATTATCTGGCCCATGGCATGTGTTCAATGAGTATGTGTTAAATGAACGAATGAGATAGCACCCCTCTCCTAAGGCAAGAGTAACATGGTGGTCATCAGCAGAGAATAGCTCAGGCAACCAGAGTGTTGACCCTTATGGGACTTTGACAAGAAGGCAGCACTATGGTGGCATGAGGGAGAGACTGGGACAGAAATATTGAAGATTCAGAAGGGCTCCTACGAGCCTCCCAGAAATACTGAGGAGAGACATGGGGGCATAAGTGACTTAAGCTGGTGGCTCTCAAATTCTCATCATTTGGATTACACACATGGAAATAATGTCATCCAATTCTCTATCCATATTATGAGGGGGATTTTATTTTTATCTCCAGTGAACAGATGTGAAAACTGAGATTCAGAGATGTTTGGAAACAATTGTTTAGAAATGTTTGGAAACCCAAGGTCACACAGTGAGTAAATGGAGTCTGGGTTCAAGCTCAGGTCGGCCCATCTCCGAAGACTCACATCACTCCCTGTGCCCTGTGTGCCACCCAAAGGGGAAAAAAAAAGGAAATAGGAAAAACCCCACAGAAATCAATTCACAGAAATGATTCCAATGATAAATTTTTTCAGCTGATGGCTTCTCCATGACAACTTTTCTTCTGCATGAATGTCTCCTCGGCTGACTGCTCTCAGGCAACTCTCTGAGAGCCTCCACCATTTAAACTTAACACTGATTACTTTTCATGAAGTTTGGTTTCCATCATGTCCTTTGCTTTCTGCAATCAGCCTCTCAGGTTTCCAAATCTGAAGGCTGTTATAGGGACTCCCCTGAACTGCCTCTCTCCCAGCCTAAGTGGGATTTTTATTTCCTCACTCTCTTTACTCATACAACAAGTTTGTTTTTGGGTTCTGCCTTTTGAAACACATAGCACTTTACCCAAGCCCCTCAAGGGTTAGCAACCCAAAAGAAATATGCTAAAATGGACCCAGCTCTTCCAAAGGGCAGTTTGTGTCTCCAAAACTTCTAAAATGTTCATCCTTTTAATCCAGTATTTCCACATCAGGGGGTTTATCTCAAAAACAAACCAGACGAAATATGCAAAGATGCCAGATTATGGATTTTTTTATCAGCAGGAAGTTTACAATACAGGAACAACTAAATATCCAGTAATAGGGGACTGGTAAAATAAATGGAGATACAATGATATGCAATGCACCCATTGAAATGACAATGTAGACTTTTACTGATGAACAATATTCACAGTGAGAAAGAAGTAGGTTCAGAAGCCAACTGTAGAATATGATTTCATTTCTGTTAAGATACAGATTTATTTGTTCATACAACAAAATGTACTGAGTGGTTGCTATTTATCAGGTGCTATGCTAAGAGCGGAGGATATAGCAGTGAACAAAATCAGGGCTGTCTATCAGGAAATCATGAATCCACTGACCATTCTCTGCTGGTGATCACTGAGGTCAATGGCTCAAATTCTCTGAGCCTCAGTCTCCTCATCAATCAAAAAGAGGATAATAACGGTTACCTACAGCAATGTGGGAAGGTCAAATATGTATGAATATAAGGGCTCAATAAATGTAAGGTGTGTATACTATTTATCATGCCAAAATCTACTACTTTCTATTATTCCAATCTACCAGGGGTTACTGTAATTTTCTGTAAAGACCCCAAAGCTACATCTCAAATGCAAGTCTCAATACAATCATCAGATATCTACACAACCCAGGATAAATCATTGCATTCAGTCACTTCAGTCAGTCATTCAACAAACCCTTATTGAGCACCTGTTATGTGTCTCAGCATAGCCTTTAGGATTCTCTACCCTCCAGCCCCCTTTGCCCTCTGCTCCTACCACTGGCCTCCCAACACTGACCTTCTTAAAGCTTCTCAAACATACCAAGTTTGCTCCCATTTCAGGAACTTTGCTCTTGCTATTTTTCTCTGCCTGGAATGTTCTTCCTTCTGCATGTCATGACTGGATACTTCTATCTTTCCAGTCTTAGCTTAAATATCCTAGACCTCCTGCTCATGACTCTACTGTCTTCATAGTGTTTACCGGTATCTGATATGATAAAATTAATTTTCTTGTCTATTATCTAGTCTTCCCCACTACAACGGAAGCTCTAGGAGAGCAGACACCTAGTTTGTCTAGTTCACTGCTGTACCCCAGATCATAAAACTGTACCGGTCACATAGTAAATGTTTAATAAATTTTGTCAGATGAATGACTGAATGACTGAATGAATAAAAGGACATTCCTTGCCCCAGGCTAAGCCAACGGATATAACTAACAGTGAGCAACAAACATATAATCTTTTATAATCATCAGCTTGCAATGCCTGATTTCTCAGTCCTCCAAAAGGGAATTATTCTTGTCCCTGTCTTACCTGAGGATTCTTTATAGTTATGAAACCAGCATTCATTTAAATATGCACAACCCCCTATCAGATCCTTTCTCCAGGACTCTCCTCTGCCAGAGTGCTGAGTAATTATCCTTTAGAATCTACAATGGCTCCAAATTTTGATTAAATGCTTTCTTGGCTTTCAAAATTCCAAGCCAAACTATTAGGCTGTGCTCCGCTATGGCATTACCCAGTGCAGTGATTGACTGAGACAGACTTTGTCCCCCTCTTACTTTGCAGCTATTTCCTTGAGTATTTTGATCCGGGTGAGAAGTATGACATTATTGATTTGCTCTGTTCCACTCACCAAATGCCTCATCTGCAAGAGCAGGAATCTTTATGGCTTCAATAATTTCCCGGAGTGCAAAGAACCCTTTTATATTTTTGCTTAGCGCTTTGCAATTCTGTAAATTTTTTATGGACTCTGAGGTTAAGTTTCATCCTTTGCTCTCAGGCTCACTGGGATGTCTGCTTGGGCTCCAAGAAAGAACCTGACCCTTTTGTACCTAATCATTTCCTGCCCCATCCTTATCTTTAGAGAGGGACAGAGAGAAGAGAGAAAAAATAAAAAATAGAATTTTAGAGTTAAATTCAATGGGTTTTTAAAGATTTTATTTTTTAAGTACTCTCCACATGGAAGTGGAACTCGAACTTACAACCCTGAGATCAAGAGTTGCATGCTCTACCAACAAGCCAGTCAAGTACCCCAACCCTATGCTTTTTTTTTTTTTAACTGAAAGGAAAAAAAAGCAGCTCAGGAAGGTTTAGTGACTTGCCTAAAATAACACAACCAAGAAGTAGGAAAAGCTCTTCTGCTTCTGGCATGGTCATCTATCACCAGTATTTTGGTTCTTTTCCTCCTGAGCACATAGGAGAGGAGTCCTCTTCTCTGCCCCATAAGGACATAATGAAATGTGAGTGGAAGAGAGCTGTGCCTATTCCAGGTGGATGCCTATAACAGCTGGTAAATAACCCATCATGTTTTTCCCAGCTCCAGATGGTAGAGGCTCTATCTACCTGCCTCCCAAGATGAACTCAGTGGTCCAAGAACTCATGCACTATAAAGCAAGTAGTAAATCCTTGTCACTTTAAGCACAAGACATGGGGCGTTTTGTTACTACACATAACCTAGCTCCTCCTAACTGATACAGCCTCCAATTTCAGAGCCTCCCAGATAAGGTCATTTGGAAATCTTTGGGAAATAATTTTGGCTGAATTATCTTGAAGATTTGGACAAGAAGAGGACTTAGTTGTTTTAATATCATAGATTTCCCTTTTATATTTATGTATTTGTTTGTTCAAGAGTTGGCAAAGCTTCTAAAACAGGGAAAAGTCAAATTAATAGGAAAATATTCAAATCCCCTCATAACTTGACCCTATGCCCACTTTCCAGTCTCAAATTTCCAAATCTCCCTTCTAGATAACTATCTAGCTATTCATTTAAATATCTATTGGGTTTCAGATTTTGTATATCAAAGCATTACATATACTTCTCATTCTTTGACTGTCCTTGCCACCAATCCCCAGCCTTTCTTTTCAACACAGTGAACTTTATTCATGCTTCAAGATCCACATCAAAATCCTTTCTCCTAGGAAGACTTGTCTGACACCACTTTTTCCAAAGCACATGGAGCCTACTCTTTCTCTGGTTTATGACATTTTTGCATGTATTTGTTTTACCTAGTGGGCATGTGGTACTATATAATTGCCAGTTCACATATTTATCTCTATCACTGGACTGTGAACTCTTTGAGGGCAGGGATCATGCCTCAGTCACTGCTAAAGCTCTGATGCCTGGCTCAATGCCTATGCTCAATAAATAGCTGGTGAATGAATGGATGAACAGTGTGATTCAATCTATTGCTGATTCAGCTCCAAACATTCCAGCATCTTAGCCTTCTATGTGGGAAAATGGTACCCAGAGTCCCAGAAACTGGGCTGAAATGAAAGCTTGGGTGTGTGCTTGATTTCTTTCTTTCTTTCTTTCTTTAAGATTTTATTTATTTATTTGAGCAAAAGAGAGTGCACAAGGTGGGGTGGATAGAGAAGGAAAGGGAGAAGCAGACTTCCTGCTGTGTGGGGAGCCCAACACAGGAGCTTATCCCAGGACTCTGGGATCATGACCTGAACCCAAGGCAGATGCTTAATTGACTGAGCCACTCCAGTGCCCCATGTGGGTGTTTAATTTATAAACATACCTGGGTGGGTTGGCAGGAATAGGAAGCTGTTTAGCTTCTTTATGCCTACCTGCCCTGGGGAGAAGCAGATTCCATGGATGTTAATATGTCTGTGTGATAGACAGCTACCAAGACTGGCTTGCTTAGGAAAGCAAATGTCCCTTAAAGAGCAGGAATCACTCTCTTAGAGGCCCCAGAACATCATTATGCAAGTGGGGATGTCCTCCTTCTCTGCTTGCATTTCAAGTATAATAAATCATGTGCTACCCTCATGAGCCCAGGACATGGATCTCAATGGTGGAGCATAAGATTCAAGGCCTGCCATTTCTGCAACATCAACACCAATGATCTATGGAAGTAACAAGGAAGTAACAATGGCAGCAAGGCCTGCCATTTCTGCAACATCAACACCAATGATCTGTGGAAGTAATCCCAAGCCAGCTGAACCTTCAGAGGGCCATTTCCCGCTCTCCTGTTCCCCCTCCCCCACGCTGATTACCCTCCTCCCCATGCTTATGTCTGCACAGAGCGTGGGCTTTCTGTGTTGGTTTCCTCAACCACATTTGACATAATCCATATTTCAACTTTAAATATTTATAGCCAACTTGGAGGAAAATATTCTCTTTTCAACAGGCCTTCTAATTTCATTTAACAGTGAAGGTCAGAGCAATGAATGCTCTGCAAAGGAATTTTTCTCCTGATTTTTAGTCCATGGCAACAAGAATTGAGGGTAAGAAACCTAGAATCCTTTTACCCAGTTTCATCCTCCATGCTCTCCACTATCCATCACTTGAATGCCTCTGTTCAGGGGAAAAAGAGCTAGCTGAGAAATTACTTTTTAATAGATTTATAGTATTTTTCTGCTGATTAAAATGCACATCCCTTGCAATAAGTTCGGGATACATACAAAAATATGTAGAAGAAAATAAGGTCACCTTTATTCCGTCACCCAGAAAAAATGATTATTAAACAATCCGGTGTCTAATCTTAGATCTTTCTTCTCAAAAAAGGATTATATTGTTTCTTACTAAAATAGATTATATTATGCATATTGTTTTGCAGCACCCTTTTTTCCTAATTATTATTATAGTATGGAGACCTTTCTTGTGTGGAAGTGTATGTGTTTGCCTAACACATCATAATTTTTAACGCTGCATATTATCTCTGGACACTTAAGCTGTTTTCACTTGTTCATTATTACTTAAAATGTAACTTAAAGATGATGTGACTATCCCTCTACAGACAGATGAGTGCTCTTCTTTTACTGTTTCTTTCATATAAATTTCCCAATGTGGAACTGCTGTTCCAAAAGATACAGGTCTTTAAAAAATCTTCTTTCAGAAAAATCCCAGAATATTTTCATGTATCTATTCTTCCAGATGAATTTTAGTATTTTGTCAAGTAATAAAGTTCTGCTAACATCTTAATTAATATTGCATAATATTTATATAATTTGGCATAAATTGGCATGTATCCAATACTGAAAACATAGATTTCATTTATTTACCTCATATAGATTTCAATAAAGATTTGTCATACAACACAGCATATATACATTTCTTATCAAGTTTATATCTAGATATGTTACATTTTTACTGTGATCAGTATTTTATCCTAATTTTATTTTATTATTGGTTTTTACTATCTGTAGGAAGGCTACTATAGATTTTTATGTATATTTTGTACCTGCAATTGTTTTTGAAGATGATTATTTTGTGGCTAAAGCCATCTCATTGTACTTCATGGCTTCAGTTATATTACCAACAGGCATAAATCATGCAAACTTGTTTAGAAACCCCAGGAATCTAAGAGTGGCTATGTCATTTGGAAAGTTCACCAAGGATAATTATATTAATCATGTTCTTTATTTTCTGTATTTTCTGATGCTTTCAAATCTTGAGGACTTGCTAACCTGGGAAAGACTGCGCACCCGCCCCCAGGCCCCACCATAGCAAACTACTACCCTACGGGCAAGCACAGCTTTCATATGCAAACCAACAATCCAAAACCCACACCAACCACCTTCTTTACTGAGTTCTTAACTCCCAGTGATTCCTTGTCTTAATCTCCCCCTGTCCTGGTAAGAGACAACTCAGGACAGCCCCAACGCCCCAGAGCCCAATGAACTTGTTTAAACCAGCCAATCCTAAATCTGCTTACCACGCCTCACCCGTTTCTTCTCATGGAAACCACAATAAAGACCCATGCCCATGCTTTCCTCCCACTCCTCTGCCACCTGCCGAAGCCTGGTGTTTCCCCACATGGCCCTGCAAGGTTTGGTACACCTCCTCCTCTTGGAAACTGAGTGACAAACTATCCTTTCAATGGCAGTTGTCTCTTGGATCTGTTGGCCTCACCAGAGCTGAATAATAAAATCTACATTTTAAAACCGATAGTTCTAATAAACTGTCAAAGAGTCTGATATAGGAGCAAGAGACTGGGCTTTAGAGTCACACCTTCAAGGGGTCGAATTACACTGCTTGGCTTCTTGCTGTGTGACCTTGGGCAAGGATCTCACTCCCTTGATATGCTATTTCTCTCTGCAGGGTGGAGGTTCTGAGAAACAGAATGACTCACTTAAGTTCACCCCGGCAGTGGGTGGCTGTCCTGGGATTCCAACAACCCACATGAGTCTGAACCCAGGCCTGTGCCCTTGTCATTAAATCACATTGTACTTGATCTCACTGTGATGTGCAAGAGTCCTGCGGGATCACTGCCACAATCTTGAGTCTGCAATATCATCGTTTAGATCTGAAACCAGAGTCTAAGACCTGGAAGAGAAGGAGAAGAGAAGGAGAAAAGACAGAGGCTTCCTTCCACAAGCTGAAGGCTACCATTCCTATTAAGTGACGGTCCTGATTAAGTTGGACTCTTACTGATGGGGCTACTCTGAGGCCAAGACATGATTTACATACTCAGTGCATTACGGGACATGATGGCAGCCCTCCTGAAAAAACAAGAGACAACAGCAAGAATGCTAACTGGATAAAAATACCCACTCTGTGATTCATAACAACTCCAAGGACCCACAGCCTCCCCTCAGCATTTCAAAGATGTGCGCAAGAAGAACCATGCAGGCCATTCTCCTTTATATGCACTTGCCACTTACTGAGAGCTTACTTTCTGCCAAGAATTCAGTCACAGATTCATGTAAACCTCACAACTATCCTGTGAGGAAAAAAAAAGTTATTATCTCCATGTTACAGATTAGGAAACTAGGATTGTGAGACTTAAGAGTCTAATTCAAGGTCATATATCTAAGAAGTGGAAGAGACAGAATTTGAACCTCAGCTTACCTGGTTTTTAATCACTTTGCTCTCCTGTCTCCTTCATGGTATTTTTGATGCCCACTCACATTGTGACGTTGTTACTGTTCTGACTGGCTATTTGCTGGTGACTGTATTGGTCCAACAACAAGTCACTAATGAACATCTGTAACTGCGCTGGTGGCATGATCAGCAGTACTGCAGAAACTTCCTGTTGCCCATGTTTTATATTTTAACTATTACTATCCGTTGCTCTCCTGCTTGTTCAAGATTGCTGCTGCTGTGTCCCAGGATGCATTGGGTACACAAAGCATGTCTTGGCCTCAGGAGAGCCCCAGCCTAACACATAAGAGTTAATGCTGCTTTTCAGGAGACCTCGAACAACAACCAACATAATGGGTTGTGCATATGAAGTGCTCCTACACCCACATATCCCCTATAAAATAACAGAGAGGACACACAGTGGATGTTGGCCAGTGGGGGAGAAATAATCTTGTGCCGAGATATGTCGGTGTACAACCCATAACTGGGTGTTTCTCAATGGTATTTAGGCAGTGGGTATTCACTGGGACTGAGCTGGGCCCTTCACTAGAGGGGCTAGCTCAGTGCTGCCCTCCATCTGCACATGCATACCCATCATCCCTAGGAGACTGAAGTCAAAAGAACTGTTAAGGGTCCAGATATTTCCAAATGCCGGGCCCAGGGGTTCCAAGTCCCAGGCTTTGAGTTGGCCGCCCCCATAAGTTTGGAGCACATCCTCCTCCCTGGGAAGCTACAGAAGCAGCACTGGAGTGAGCAGGAACAGAAAATCCCTCATCCGAAATGTTATGCATTAATATGAGAACAACATCTGGCCAAGAAGCCAAGGACCCAAAAGCCTTTGGTTTATGTGTGACCTCAGGGAACCCTAGGCTGCCTAGGGAGGGGTGATCCTTACTCATGACAGACATTGCTACAGAATGACATCTGAAAGGACATTGGTCTCTTCTAAGGACACCAGGTCGCAGAGCCCGCAGAGCATATGGTGAAGCAGATTAAGAGGGCAAGAGAGATTTCCTGTGCCAAGGCATTGGTCTCATTTACATGGATTACCACCTATGGCTGAAGTCATTTCTTCTCAGTCAAAGGCTAAGAAGCATGGAGACCAAGGCAGAGACCAAGGCAAGACGTGAGGAGAAGGGGTGAGTCACATCTTGTGACTTTTCTGGTTTGGAGCTTTCTGATGAGCAAAAATTTGTTCTGACAGTACCAGAGAGAAAGGGATGTCTTGCATGTGGGTGTGGTATCTGGTAGCCATCAGTTGTGCTTTGGACGTGACCATAGGGATTTTCTGGCAAAGCCTCAAAAGCACTGATTTCTCCACTGCCAGGTAATGGTCCCCAGCAGGTATCTCTGTGCCCCATCCCAGACCCTGACCCCATCCATGAGTTCCCCTCCTTTTCACCCTCACCATGCTAAGAGGCTTTGGTGCACTGTCTCAATCAATACTTAAAACTATGTATAAGGGGCAGCCTAGAGGAATGAACACAGCATAGTGGTTAAGGGTATAGACTCTAAGCCAGGTCACTCTGCCATCTAGTTCTTGTGTAATCCATAAAACAGGGTGCAGTGGACTGAATGGTGACTTCCAAAGATGTCAGGTCCTCACCCTTGGAACTTTGACTACTGCCTCATATGGTAGAGGTTTTGCAGATGTAATTCAGTCAAAGATCTTGAGATGAGGAAATATCCTGGATTATCTGGATGGGCCCTAAAGGCCATCACAGGTGTCCTAATATATGAGAGAGAGGCAGAGATATTTGACACACATTAGAGGAGAAAGCAATGTGACCACAGAAGCAGAAACCAGAGCGACATGGCCACAAGCCATGGGATGTCAGCAGCCAGCAAGTTTGGAAGAAAAAAGGACGCAATTCCTACCTGGAGCCTCTGCCAGGAGCACAGCACTACTGACACCTTGATTTTAGACTCTGGCCTCTGGAACCACAAGAAAACATGTTTCTGTTGTTTTATGCCACCAAGAGTGTGGTGATGTGTCATAGCAGCCTCAGAAACTAATAGATGGGGATTATGCTTTCTATCTCTTAGAGTACTGTAAGAATTAAAATGATTCAGTATGCTTACAGTATTTGCAAAAGTACCTGGCATGTGGTTGTTAAAAACAGCATTCACCAAGTAGGTATCAAAACCGTAATTTTTTAAAAAACTTTTTATTTGATAAATTCATACCCCCTTCCACCCTTTTCTCCCATCTCCATCCCCCTGCCTCCTGCAAGCGTGAATCTGTTCTATCTATATTCACTGCAGTTTTATTTGCAATAGGCAAAATATGTAAACATCCTAAGTGTCTACTGATGGATGAATGGATAAAGAAGTTATATGTACAAATAAAACGAATATTATTTAGCCATAAAGAAGAATGAAATCTTGCCATCTGCCACAATGTGGATGGACCTCAAGGGCATTATGCTAAGTGAAATAAGTTAAAGAAAGACTGATACCATATGATCTCTCTTCTATGTGGAATCTTTTTAAAAAATCAGCACCATTGGGGCGCCTGGGTGGCTCAGTGGTTAAAGCCTCTGCCTTCGGCTCAGGTCATGATCCCAGGGTCCTGGGATCAAGCCCCACATCGGGCTCTCTGCTCGGTGGGGAGCCTGCTTCCTCCTCTCTCTCTGCCTGCCTCTCTGCCTACTTGTGATCTCTGTCTGTCAAATAAATAATAAAATCTTAAAAAAAAAAATCAGCACCATCATTTATAAATGGAAGGAGAAGCTGAGTTTTAGGGAGGCCAATGGGACACAAATGCTTGGGTGCTAAACCACAACACCACCACATTGTTTCTCTTGATTGAGCTCAAGTTGTAGGGCCTTGAACCCTAGCAGGAGCCTGGAAAGGAGATACAAAAAGCGAAGAGTCAAACTCAAGAATGAGACTCAACTCAATGCGAGGCTGGAAGTCTGAGGCATGCAGTCCAGCTCCAACCTTCCGCTTCTGCATCATTGGCCCATCCATGTGAGCCAGACCAATGGCTGGGACTCGCCTCTCCTTTAGATTGCCCATGCCCTGCCATTCGCTCTGGTCACATCGGATGCATACTCCACGGAGCCTCATCATGATAATACAAATAACAATTATCATCATTTATTTTTACTTATAATGTACCAGGCTTTGAACTAGATGCCTTAGACATTTTATTATATTTAATACTTAATTACTGTACCCATCTCACAGATAAGAAATATGAGGTTCAGATGCATTAAATGGCATGACCAAGGTCAAATGGAATTCAAATCCAGGTCCATCTGTCCCATATCTTTAGTTCTAGCAATCTTCCACATCCAGATAACAGCTTAATATGTGGCAGGCACTTTGCCAGAGCTTCCCTACATACTTTCCCTGAGTCCTGTTAGGATTAGGATCCCTGTTTCACAGATGGAGAAGCAGATGTGCTAGCAGGGCAGGCTGCCCAAGGTCACCCACAGAGCAAGCAGCTGAGCCAGGACCTGAACTCGAATCTCTTGACTCTAGAGCCCCAGCTCAGCCTCTGCCTGCCTCCTTCCTCTTCCGTGTAGATCAGACTCACATGCAAACACCAGCAACTCAGAATTACGGAGGACATTAAATTCCCTCTCTACCTATCTTCTTCCATCAAACTGGAGAGGAGGCCAACTAGTGGGAAGCCATAAACCTGGGTGTGCACAATGTATTTCTAATCTATGCTGACATTAACTAAGTCCTTGAAATGCACAGGTTAATGCCATCTGCTGGAAGGGGAAGCATTACAGTACCAGCAATGATGGGTTCTTCCGGTGCTGGGTGGCACAGTCTGATGAGGCTTTCCTTTTGTTGCAATCACAGGGGCAGTTAGTGGTGACTGTCTCCATAGGAAACAGTCACCATAGCCCTTCCAACATCCTTAAGCCCAACTGCTGTGGGGAGCCCATATCTCAAGCCCGCTGGGAGATCCCTTCCCTGGGCTTGAAATACATGGTTTCTCTTCCCTGTAGCCCTGAATTTCTGCTTCTGACTGAAGCTTCTCAATCTCTCCCACACTTCTGTCTTCCCCAAATAAGACTCGAACAGTTCAAGGGCATGCATTGGATCTCTCCCCTCTTTTTTTTTTTTTTTTTTTTTTAATAGCAGGGAGAGGCTTATAGAAGTAGTTAGGAGAGGAGAGCTGATAAGAGTTTGGGGAGTCACCTGCAGGGTCACTGAGCACTATGTACCAAGCACAGCTTAAAGTATTCAGCATACATTTTCTCCTTTAACCTCACAAAACCCCTGTGAAGTAGGTCTTTTCCTATTTTACAGCTTCAGGTCCTTTCAATGATGCTGAAGATGATGGTGATGCTAGTAATAATGCCATTTGGCTCTGGTCCCTGACTCTAAGGCAGAACTCTTTATGCTTTAACTCATATATCCTCACAAAAACTTCGTAAGTTACTATAATTATGATTATTGTGAAGTATTATTATTCTCACTTTACAGATGAAGAAACTGAGGCATAGGGGATTAAATAATGTCCCACAAATTGTAATTGGAAAAGTCTACAGTCAAACCCAGGGGATTTACTGCAGAGATTGACTAATTAGTAAATGCTGGTTGGCTGCCTGTTTTTGTAAATAATGCTTATTGGAACACATGCCCATTTGGTTACTTATTGTCCACTGCTACTTTCCTGTTACAATTGCAGAGCTGAAGAGCTGGAACAGAGATCATATGGCCTGCAAAACTTAAAATATTTACTAACTGGATTTTTACAGAAGTTAGCCAAGCCCTGGTCTAGCACCTGAAGGAGGTGGCATGTGGCAGGCTCTGAGAAAGCCAAATGCCACCTCCTTCAGCAGCATGTCTTCCTAAGCCCCAAGGTGGAGTGGTAGAAAACACCGCGGCTTCAACGTCAGACACCGAAATCCCACACTGATATATCATCTCTCCTCAGCACCCTGAGTTTCTAATCTGTGAATTTAAGGATAATTTAAATTCATTCCTGGGAGGCTGTGTGCAGAAAGCATTTGAAAAGATGCCATATGTAAAGTGCTAAGAAAATACTAGATATGCAACAGGTGCTCAGAAGTCTACACTGGCCCTCGTGAAGTGGGAGACTCCCTTCACCTCCCCTGCATCCCAACGGAGAAGTGTCAGTTCCACCCTCCACCACCCATGGAGAAATAACACCTGTTATCCCCCTGAAGTGCAAAACACTTCCCATCTATTTCACATTTACAGGCCATCATCAATATGCTGGTTTGGCTTGGCAGATGTGAAGAGAATCACTAATCCCCAGCACAGCCAGCTGCCTCCCTGGTGGGCAAGGCGGAGAGGGAGGAGGGAAGAAGGGAGAGACAAGAGGGAGAAAGAAAAGAGGAAGAGGAGGGGGAAGGGAGGGAGTAGAGGAGAAGAAAAAGTGAGAAAATGGGAGTGGGGCCAAGGCCCAGTATCTCTCCAGACAATGGGGGGCCTGCACCACATCTCTGGCCATCCTCAGTGTCCAAGTGGCCCCTGCCTCCAAACTGGACAAAGAGCCTCTAGAATCTGGAAGTGGAATTCTCAGAATCCCAGGAGATGCTTGCTTCTACAGAATGCCTTAATAATGGAAGCTTTGTATAGGACAAAAAGACCTGGAATCTCCCTGCAGGAGCAAACACCCACCCATCTCATCTCTGAACTGCTGGAGTGAGAGACAACTAGGAGTGCTTTATCAGACTGGCTTCCCTGAATAGCTTCCAGCCAACACCAATAGTAAGAGTCAACAACTACTGAGCACCTACCATTTAACACTCACAACAACCCAGTGAAGAAAATGCTAGAATTTCGATTCTACAAGTGAGCATACTGAGGCACAGAAAGGAAGATCCAAGACCATGAGAGAATAAACTTGTGTTAAGTCACCTAGTTTGTGGCAATATGTTACAGCAATCACGGGAAACTAATACAAGGGCTTTGCACATGGTTTGGCACATGGTAGTCAAGAAGGTCATTAGATCTCACCACACTCAACTAATGCAGATCAATCAGTAATGTCTGGTCTCCTTGAGAAAGACGAGAGTGACTGATTAGTGATGTCTGCCGTAGATAAAGAAACCAGTGTGAACATGAATACTAGGTATTTGTATATCCTATAATAATGTTCAATAAAAAGTTTTGAAAGTAATCAACAATGAGTCCTCCTGAGATAGAGTATCTGAGATTGCCTAAATGGCCAGAGGTCTCTAAACCAACTTGGTCGCTAAGCATTCCAAGATCCTGCAAAGCTCCTACAGACATTAGTAGCTCAGTGCCCTCCCTTCCCACAGCTTCTTGTGAGGAAGGAAATAAAGATCAGCATACGTCTCAAATCCATGTCTTTCTTTCCTCACTTCCCTATAGTCACCATCTTGGGCCCTTTTTTCATCACCTCAAACTCACATTATGGCATCAGCTCTGCTCAGGCCATCTTCTCTTCTGCAAGGCTGCAGTTCACCTCTGAAATACCATTTCCCTGCTCAAGCCTGCTGTTTGCCTTCAGTACAAAATCTAAACTTTTCTGCTTGATAATAAATATTGTCTTCTTCCCTTTTCCCCAGTTCATCTCCACTTCAGACAAGCTGAGCTGACAAAATAAATGTCTTGGGTAAAAGAATCCAGGTCCTTAGCCAAGGAAAGCCCAAGGGTGCCTAGTAGTTCTTCTTGGTATGTATTTGGGAAAATGCCAGTTATGATGTTCTCAGCTGCCAAGTAGCAGAATTCAGGACTCCAGCTGGCTTCAATGGTTGGAAAATGTCTCATCTCACCTACAGGCTAACATGAAGACTGTGGGCTTTGGGAGTAGTTGATTCAGCCACTCAGCAGTTATCAAGGACCCAGGTACTCTCAAGTCTCCCCTCACTTATCCTAGGGGCTAGTGTCCTCAAGTTGTTGCTACTTTATTTTCAAATGATAAACATCTGAAGCAAGAAGAGATGCCACTTCCTACCATTTCTATCCTTTAAGAGCTCCAAGCTATTCCAAAAAGTCCCTAGCAAATTTACTGTCACTTCCCATTGGCTGCTTTGGGGTCACACGTTCATTCTGAACCATTTTCTGATTGGGGACTGGGATTACCCGTGGGCCAATCAGATTCAGTCCTTGTGCCCGGGCTGGGTTCAGCTTCCCCTGAGGCTCATTCTTGGATCACGGAGGAGAAGCTAATCAAAAGCAGGGGTCTGCTTGAAAGAAGTAAATAGATGCTGGTGGGAAGTAGGCGGCAGTCAATGGCACCCATTACAAGGGTTAAAGACATGGCCTTGAATTTGACATCTTTGAGAAATTCTCAGAGTCTTACAGGGTAAGATGCCCCATCTCAGCTACTGCCACCATAATTCAAGGCACCATCATTTCTTGACACTGTTACTACAATAGCTGCATTCTCTCTTGACACTTCCCAACCCCAGTCCATTCTTTACTGACATCTAGAGTCACTTTCTAAAAATGTACATTTGATCTTGCCTAAAAGCCCTCCATGGCTTCCCCTTGCTCTTAAGAGAAAACAAAAATAAAAACAACAAAAAATCTCTTAACTTCGACTTAAATGGCCCTGTAGGATCTGACTGCTGCCAATCCCAAAACATTACCTTGGGTCACTTTCTTCTCTCCATAAGTTGCCTAACTTTAAGCTTTGAATTTTGATCTCTCAATTTCTTTGAACCTTGAAGGAGCTCCTTCCCTTCTTGAGGACTTTGCATGGCTGTTTCTTCTCCCAGTTTGCTGCCTTCACTTAACAGGCTCTCAATGAATGTCATGTTTTATGTCCAGAGTTAGTCAGCTACTATCATATCCTTTCCTACATTGTACTGAGCACAGTTATAATTACAAAGCTTTTTGTGTAATCAATTAGTTGACATCCATATATCCTTGCTAAAATTTAACCATCATGAAGGCAGGGACAAGGTTTACTTTCTCTTCTAGTGTATCCCTCAGAACCTGGTACACAGTAGATGCTCAATGAATAATGGAACTTTTTTTAGGACTCTTAGGGTGGCAAGCAACAGAAACCCACTATATTACTTAGAATATGATTTCAGCTGTTGTCCCAGAGACTGAGTACCAGAGAGATTCAATAACTTAAGGATATCTTTTTCTCACAAGTATTAGTCTTGGTATAAGCATTCCTAGGTTGACATAGCAGCTCCAGGATGTTAGGGATCCAGGCTCTTTTGATCTTGATGTTCCACCATTCCTTGGCTGCTGCCCTCTTATCATTATGATGCATGGGAGCTTATGGCCACATCAACATTCCTGTCAGCAGGAAGGGGGAAAAATTTAATGGGCAGGAGAAAATCCACCCTTTTTGTTCAAGGATACAACCCAGAAATTACACACAAGCTTTCTGTTAGCACCCATTGGCCAGAGCTTAGTTATAGCATCACTCAGTTGTAAGGGGACAAATGGGAAATACAGTCTTTATTCTGGGTAGCCACATATACAGCCAGAAATCAGAGGTCTTAAACAAGAAAGGAAGAATGGATATTAGGAAAAAGTTATCACCGCCTTGAACAAGGTTAGGCCATTTATTGCCTCACATAATCCCTAAAACATGGTTAACAATCAAACCTCATGAAGGGCGGGAACAGTCTGGGCCTGAGAACAAGGAGAACTAGGACAGACTCTCCTTCCATCTTCATCTTCACTCTCTCTGCCTGTCATCTTTTTTGCATTGTGACAGCTCCTGAATTATACATCTTAACAATGCCCAAAGGTGGAGAATGACTGGCTCTCTTTATCAGTTCCTGGGGAAGTCCAATGCTCACTTTGAATTAAGCAATTGTGGTGAGGGAGACAGGGTCTTATAAGAACATTCTACTAAAACTAAGTGGGTAAACACAGACACCTCCTACATGACATAAAGACAGAGTGAATGAATAAATGAATTTGCACATCCTTACCTATCATATTGTGTTTCTGGATAATATTCATGTGCCAATACCTCGAAGGCCAAAACCTCCATGGGAGCCCAGTTCTGTCTCCCCAGATGCTGGGATCACTCACTGAACGTTTGTTGAGACAGTCAAAGAATCAATATTTGACATTAATGTCAGACAGTGCCATAAAGATGATCAGTGGACTAAATATACAGTGAGCCTGAGAGTGGGAAAACTTAGCAACTGTGCAATGAAAAGGTAACAGTGGACTTGGAAAAGCCCCAAGGCTGTGGTTTGCTGAGTCTGCTTTTCATGTTCAGCTGATGGGAGGTCCTCGGGGTACAATAAGGGCAGCACGTTCTAATTGAGGCCAGAAATCGTCTTCATTACCAGAGTGTTTCTGTTATCCTTCCATCTAAATGAGACCCAGTGGGGTAAGTTTGGAACATGATTATCAGAGATTTTGCAAGGTGGCTCATTAACATAATTCCCCTCATTAGAAACCAAAGAAGCTCTTGTTGAAAATTTTCCACTAAATATTATAGGGCCATAATTCCTGCACCATTAGGTGCCTAGCCCTGAATTCTAACTGCAAACCTTACCTTCTGATCTGTGATAAGGCTCAGCTCTTAAAGGGCTTTCTTTCATTCAGTAAACAGTTACTGAGCTCCTATGTGTTGATTACTAGATGGTGCGTTGAAGACAAAGATATGAAATAATTCCTGACCTCAAGAAGCTCATAGTCTAATAGGTGGGAGAGGGACATAGAAACATAATTACAATGCGAGGGACATTAATTGTGTATGTGCATGATAAAGATTGTGGGGTGAGGAGGATATGAGCAAGTATTTGGAAAAATCTAACAGCTTCTCAGCTTGATGGAGAGAGTTAAGGTGAGGAAGAAGAGTCAGGGGAAGCTTTCCAAACTGGGCAACCCATTAGCTATTTTGAGGATAACTGTATGAAAATTTGAAGAAAGGTATTTCTGGCTGGGTAACAGTATGTACAAAGGCCTGGAGGCATGAGGGACAGCATCAAGTCTAGGGACCTGCAGAGAAGTAGTTCAGGTCAAAATTTAAGAGAGCAAATTGAGAAGTTGAGACAGCCATGAAATGGTGGTTGGGAGTCAGATCACAACACATCTTGGAAATCATGATACAGAAGCATTCCAAGGCTAACAGAAGAGGGAGATTGAGAGGTGAGGGCAGACACTGATAAAAACAAAACAAAACAAAACAACAACAAAAACCACTTTTCATGTGATGCCTGGAGGATCATCTTCCTAGCAAGAGACCTTTTTGGCTACTCTAGAAACTTTTCCACCTTCCCTCCAATCTCCACCATCTTATCATGGCAATAGAGAGGCACCAGGTTATAATTTGATTTGACATTTAACTGGTTTAGAGGAAGATCACCTCATTCATGTTGAACCAATCAGGCTTCAAGAATGTTCTGAAGTTGGGTATAAAATGTTGAATGCATTTTAGGAGAATGAGCAAAGCCTTACTTACCTTTTCTCAGCTTATCAGAAGATTACTCCAACCTCTCACTTACTAAGGCCCAAAAGAGGTGGGGAGATGGTGACTTTACTAGGACCACACAGCAAGACACCCAGGCCCACCTTTCCCCCACTTGCTTGAGCAAAAAAAGAATCGTTTTTCAAAGCATAAGCCACTCTCGTGCCTTCTGCTTCAAATTTTTCTGCTAGCCTTTTCATTATTTCAGACCCACGCCCACCCTACTTATTTTTGTCTGACATGATACAGTATCTATCTGGTGAGAAATGGTGAACTGGAGTATAATAAATACATTGCTTAAGCGAAGAAAGTTGACAGGAATATAAATATGGGGCATGATATATAAAACCCCACACATCCCAATGGCCTCATTTATTAAAATCCTGCCATGCTAAATTTACAAAGAGTACTCATTTCTCTATGGGTTCTCATAAAATACCGCTTACACTATTGCTCACAAATAAAACCCTCCCCAAATTCACTATTAGCTGACCTTTCTCTATCTAAACCTCAAGGACTGGCTAATGTCCACCAGGGACTCAGCATTTAGGTGGGTTCAGGGTGGGTTTTAGATTTAGATTAAAGTGAAGATATGAACACCTGGTCAAGGTTAAAATGAGAATTAAAATGGAATTTCTCAAGGAATCCTGTTCTCTGGATCATTCCCATTACTAACCACCCATCTAATCTTGAACCAGACTCCAAATAAACAAATTAATATTATTGAATACCTACTATGTTCTAAGTATTGGCAAGAAAGAAATTGATTATCCATAGCTCTTGCTTTTAAAGTATTCACAGGGTTGCCTGGGTGGCACAGTTAGGTAAGCATTTAACTCTTGATTTTGGCTCAGGTTGTGATCACAGGGTCATGAGATCGAGCTTAAGATTCTCTCTCTGCCTCCATTTCTGCAAAGAACACATCCAAATGGTTAACAGACACATGAAAAAGTGCTCAAAATTACTCAGCATCAGGGAAATACAGATCAAAACTACAGTAAGATACCACTTCCCACCAGTCAGAATGGCTAAAATTAACAAGTCAGGAAATGACAGATGCTGGCGAGGATGCAGAGAAAGGGGAACCCTCCTACACTGTTGCTGGGAATGCAAGCTGGTACAGCCACTCTGGAAAACAGCATGGAGTTTCCTCAAAAAGTTGAAAACAGAGCTATCCTACAACTCAGCAATCGCACTACTGGGTATTTACCCTCAAGATACAAATGTAATGATCTGAAGGGGCACAGGCACCCAGATGTTTATAGAAGCAATGTCCACAATAGCCAAATTATGGAAAGAACCTGAATGTCCATCAACAGATGAATGGATAAAGAAGTTGTGGTATATATATACAATGGAATACTATGCAGCCATAAAAAACACAAAATCTTGCCATTTGCAATGACATGGATGGAACTAGAGGGTACCATGCATGCTAAGTGAAATAAGTCAATCAGAGAAAGACGATTATCATATGATCTCTCTGATATGAGGAATTTGAGAGGCAGAGCAGAGGGTAGGGAGGAAAAAAAAGAAGTAAGATGGGATTGGGAGGGAGACAAACCATAAGACACTCTTAATCTCAGGAAACAAACTGAGGGTTGCTAGGGTGTAGAGGGGAAGGGAGAGGGTGGCTGGTGATGGACACGGGGGAGGATATGAGCTATGGTGAGTACTGTGAGTTGTGTAAGACTGAAGATTCCCAGATCTGTACCCCTGAAAAAAATAATACATTGTATGTTAATTAAAAAAAGAACAAACAATTCTCTCTCTGCCCCTTCCCTGCCCCTAGGCACCATATGTCTCTCTCTCTCTCTCCTGCTCTTAAAAAAATAAAATAAAAATCAAGTATTCACAATAGAATGCGGGAAATAAATATACAAACACATTATTTGGACACATCGTGGCCCCTGTGGCTACTCTACATTGGGATCCTTCACGACAGGTCCACATGCACCTCAGCAACCCTGCCCTTTCCCCCAGCCAATAGGCTCTGCGACTCTCTCCTAAATTTGGGATAGACAGATGTAACTGGCCCAGCTATCTGCCCCTGGTGTAAACAGCACTTGCCATAGTGTAAAGAAGCTGGGACAGATGAAAGGGAAATGAAAATGGGCTGGAGGCTAAGAAGACAGTGGTAGGAAAAGATTAGTATATCTTGTACAGACTGTCCCTCAGTGTTGGGATTATAGATGATTACTTTCTTTATAATTGCTAGTATGATCCAATTTTCCTAAAATGGCATGAGTTAGGTATAGAATGACCAGTGCTTACAGATCTAAGCTCTGGAGTCAGACAAAACTGGGGTCAACATTCTTGCTCTTCCACTTCCTGTCTGTATGGCTGGAGCAAGCCCCTTACACTCTCTTAGCCTCTCATCTGAAGTGCAGGGTGTTAACTTCCCCATAAGCTCTTGTAAGCATTAAGGGAAAACCAGAAACAAAGCATTGAGCACAGCACCTCATTCATAGTGATCATTCAAGAAATGCTATTATACATTATTAGTAGTATATATAATTTTTATAATTAAAAATTATTAACCAAAACAAATAAAAAACCTTTGCAAACCCATGCCATCATTGAACACTGTGGCTACTGTTTTTTTCCCTACCCCATTCCTCCTTGGAATACAGAATTTATCTGTGCTGGAAATGGCTGTTGGAAATTACCACTGTGTACCAAGTGCTCCCCCCACCACATAATCAATAAACTAAGACAGCTCCCTCTTTCTAGTAGCTTTCATCACTCATCCTAATTGATCATTACGAGGCATGCTCAGAGGGTCCCTAGACTCATATGTTAATTGACTGTACACCCACTTAATGGGGAACTCCCCAATTCCCCAAGCATGAGCAGACTCTATGCTCCCTCCTGCACCCACAGTGCATTCTGGGAGCCTTTGGAGGAGAGAAAGTTGGCAGGTGGTGCATCTGATAATTAATTAGGATCATGCTGAGAGGTTTGACTCCAAGCCCATCTAATCACATCATTAAATCTCCACCCATCCTCCATCCCAGTTTCCAAACTAGAAGGCTCTTTACAGCCTGCCATTCCTGTTCATTGATAGGCAGCTGGAGGAAGATGTGAGCCCTGCTCAGGTCTAAGACAGAGATAGTCCCTCCTCCTCCTCCTGCTCCTCATTTCCAAGACTGAAAAAAATGATCAGGAAAATACTGTTACAGAGCACCTGGGAATGAAAGTGAACTAACTTCCTCAAAAGGTTGTGTACAGATTAAAGGAAATAATAGAGAATGAAAGGAAGCTTTTCGGGGCGAAAAAACTCAACCTGTATTAGATAAGCAAAACCTGTTGATCTTTTCCTCTGAAGATGCTGTGCCAGACACATCTCCCTCTCCTGCCCACACCCAATCTCCTCTTCTTTACCACAGAAACCCTGCTTTTATGTGCAACTAAAATAAAGTGTTTTTCCCAGGCTACCTTGAGAAAGGAGTGACATACTGCTTGACATACAGCTTTTTGGAGAGAAGCAGTAGTAGACCTCAGAGAGGGAAACACTGCACCGATAATAAATGAGGGCACGTCTGCCTCTAGCCCTTCACCTTCTCCTTCCTCCTTTTGTTAAGACGGATGCAATGCCTGGGGCTGAAGAAACCATTTTACCATCATGAGCCAACCTCCAAGGATGACTGAACTTAAAAATGAAAGGCGTGTGGGACTCTCACAGCACTGTGGACAGCCATGACAGCCTGGGCTGCCTCTCTGAATTTGCTGCTATGTGGGAAAATAAAGCCCTATTTGGTGAAACCATCGTGAGCAGCAATTCCCCCTCATCTGAACACACTCCTGATACCTATCCTGACATCAGGCTGACACACAGATGTCTCCATGTATCAAGTAATAGAAACAATAACAAACTATGACCACATCCCATAGAATAGGATTATTGGGATGTCTGCATGAGACAAAGTAGTTAAAACTCTTAGTACAGGGACAGGCACATGGCAAATATCCATGAATCTTGGCCTTCATTAGAACTCAAGGTTGAGAAAATTTATAAGACCTATCAAGAAGTTGGAAGGGAAACCAACACCAAGATTTGGGGAGCCACACACACACACAAAGTGATGATACTCATCCTAGGCTTAGGAAACTTCCCCCCTTAGCGAAGATCCTGGACCTGCTTCTTATAAGCTGTGAGACCTCAGTTTCCTCTTCTGCAAAATGAGATAATTATGAGGATTAACAACAAATGTAAGAATTTAATACATGTGGTTAGCCCTTGCCGTTAATTCCACCTAGAAATGGGCAGGAGTCTTAAAGGAGAGAATCTCCCAAGGCATCAAGAGAGGTTGTGAGCCAATATCTCAGTCTTTTGGCAAGGTGTCTTTCATCAGGCCCCATGAAAAGCAAGAGCAGGCACTCAGCATATTTCCCACTTTGATAAAAATCTCTCAGAGAGGCAGTGAATTACT
Source organism: Mustela nigripes (assembly GCF_022355385.1). NCBI lineage: Eukaryota > Metazoa > Chordata > Mammalia > Carnivora > Mustelidae > Mustela > Mustela nigripes. The sequence goes on from NC_081567.1 coordinate 24,004,052, forward strand.
GAATCCTTGTTTCAGCTAAATCAAAACATACTGCAGATTCCATTGGCATCTAATACTGATATTATAGCCCCCAGGAATAACAAGTGAAAGTAATTAAGTTTAATGATTCCAACGAACCCAATATGCTTGATTGCAGTGTGTATGCCTAATTATCTTCCCTTTTTTGTTGTTGTTGTGTGTGTGGTATAAATAAGGCCTATTTGTTTAAAAAAAAAAAAGGCACTAATTTTAAGACGCATTAGGGAAAGTTGCATCCGCAGCACCTTTCTGAAGGGCTCGCTCGAAACCCTGAGTGGGGAGAAAGTCGCTTGGCTTGTCAAAATGGCAAAGAAGGGATGATGTAATGCTTAGGTCTCTAAACTGAGGGACAAAACCAATCTTCCCAACAGCAGAAGAGGAAAGAAAGGAGGCCCAAGCCTCTAGGCTCTCCTATCCTCTGTCCTCACCAGGGTAAAGGAAATACAGAGATAGAGCAAAGGCTAGAGGCATACCAAGAGGAGGAAATGGTGAGGTCTGACTATTGCCTTCAGGCAGAAGTCTGCTCTGCTTACCTGGAGAGATGCCCCTGTGGTCCCAATGCTCTTACACCTCCCTCTGCCACGACTTTCACTTCTGTCCACTAAAAGGACAGAATGCATTTCCCCACCACTTGACTTTGGGTCCAAAACAAGTGACCCACTTTGGCCAATAGGATGATGTGGAAATGACAGGGTGCTAGTTGAAACCTAGGGCTTAAGACCATTCACCATCTAGTGTATCTGTCATTGCTCTCTGATCATAGCTAGGCTAGCCTGCTGGTACCAAGTGGAGGAGGAGAGAAAAACATGGAGCAGAGCCACTGAGTCAAGCCCAGCCTAGCTCAGCTGGACTCCAGCCAAGCCACAAACATGGCACCTAAATACATGCTTGTTGTTGATTTATTTATTAAATGCCACTAGGATTTTTTTTTTAATGCAGCATAAGAGCTTTGCTATAACAATGAAAACCTTGAAATACAGGCACATGGCAAATATGAGAATTTTGTGACAATAAGCAGTTTTCTGGGGAGCGGTTTCTCAGCTTTCAAGGGATTCTGAAAACTGTACCTGACCCAAGGAAAATGAGAAATGCCCTTTAAGAGTTGACCACACCTACCCATACTTGGCCACAAGCTGACAACTCCTGAGGCATTCTTGACTCTTCTCCCTAACCCCCACTGTCTCTTTTCAACTCCACATTCAGTGGCATCACATTAATAACTTCAAATCTGCCACGATGGTAGTATTTATACCATATAAACCAACAAACACTATACACCAGTGCACTTTTCCTCCAGAGAACTACCACTACACTAGTGCTTCCTGCTATCACTTGGCCAGATTATCCTGCTGTTTTGACATCAGCAGTGTCTCTTGGAAGCAGAGATGCTTTCTCACCCTTGCCTCATCCTCAACCTCATCTCCACTGTCCTGGCACAGAAATAGCCTACAGCTACAGAGCACATGTCAGAGTCAATGGTCTGTGTTTGAATCCCAGCTCTGCTACTTAGCAGTTATAGGATCCTAGTGAGTCCCTTAAACTTTCTCAGCCTCATTCTCCATATCCGTAAAATGTCAATAACAAAATAGTTTCTAACTCTTATGGTTATTAGAAGGATTCAATGAAATAATTCAAGGGAAGCGCAGAGCACTGTTTCCAACACCCCTAAGCCCACAGTAAGCCATCATCTCTTGGTCCGAGTTCACCTCATCTTCTGCCTTGGTTACTGTTAACACCTTTCAATGTACCTTCCTCTTATTGGTCTGACCCTCTTTTGCTCCATCCTTTCCACAGCAGATGATCCAAACTTGCAAAAACACAAATATAGTTGTGTCACTGTCTTTTGCCTTCAGGAGACAGTCGCAATTTACAAATGGGGAATCTGAAGCTTGAAGAGGATAAGGAATTTGTCCCAGGTCATGCAAGTAATAAATGTCAGGACTGGAACCCAGGCTCCCCATATCCACATTCTGCCTCTCTGACTGCATTCTACACCTGAAGGTGAAAAGACAGGGAGGTAGATGGGATAGATGAGTGAAAAATGGAACAACAAAAAGACAGAAAGGTAGAAGGATGGATGGAAGTCTAGAAAGGATGGCAGACTCTGGAATGGAAGGATGGATGGATGGATGGATGGATGGAAGGAAGGAAGGAAGGAAGGAAGGACAGAAGTATGCAAAGAGAGAAGGATAATGGATTGAATGATAGATAGATACAGAGATATCTCTTTCCCTCTGGCCTGGCCTTTCCAAGGAAGGGCTTCTCTCATGGACACCCACCTAGGACATCTGCTGAGAATGCAGCAAACCCTAAGGACCCTTCCACTTCCTAGCTCTGCATTCCCTTTTCCTCCTGTCAGCCCAGTCTCAAATTGTCACTAAATAAGCTCCCTTTGGTGATCAGCTTCAGTGAACTGATCAATTCTGTGCTCTTCCAGAAGCTCTGGTTTTCCAATGACCAGGGACCAAATGTCATATCTTGATAGCTAATATACACTAGGCATTCACTATATGCTAATTACATAACTGTCTCATTTAATCTTCATGATACCCTTATACAGTAGGTACCATTATTTCTTCCATTCTGAAGATGAAAAAACAGAATCACAGAGAAGCTAAGTAATTTGCCCCAAGTTGCACAAGTACAATGTGGTGGATCCAAGATTAAACTCAAGCAATCAGACCCCATAATGCATTCATAATGACTGCACTATACTTCTGTGTCTCTCAGCTAGCTCAGCTGCTAGCTGCATTCTCTGTATTTGGATGGATGAGCTATTTCCAGTCCATGAGGCATCACATTTTCTCTTCTGACCTCACCTAGGCATTTCTCACACCTCTGCCAATTTATATTAATTAATAGTTAGAAGCAGCCACTAAATACAGGCTACAGAATATATCACCATTACCAAACCAGAGCAGTGTATGCCTAAGATACCTCCCACATGGGGTTAGAGAACCTCTGACATCTTGCCCAAGAAAAATACTCCTAGAGCAAGCATGGCCTCATGGGGAAAAGAAAAGACCCATGGTCGTTTCAGAATTTGGCAAACCTGGATTCAGTTAAACTGTATGACCTTTGGCAAATTACTTAACATCTCTAAACCTTGGTTTTCTTATCTGCAAAACAGGGGGAAATAGCAGCTAGTATAAAGAGTTCTGAGCATTAAATGAGATAATACGTATGAAGGGCCTGGTACAATCAGAAATATACAAATGATAGCTATTGTGTTGTGTTGTTATAGCATGACTGTAGCAGCCTTTCTCTGGGTAGACTATCTACCTGGGAATTTCCTGAACAATGCCAGATTGTAGGAAAATATCTCTGTACCACTGAGACACATTATACAGTATAAAACTGCCTGGGTAAAAAGGCGACATTTCCTGAATGTGTGTGTGAGTGATTTTTGTGTTTTTCTTTTCTTTTCTTTCTTTCTTTTTTTAAAATTTTTTTTATTTTTTTAAAATGTTTTATTTATTTATTTGACAGACAGAGATCACAAGTAGGCAGAGAGGCAGGCAGAGAGAGAGGAGGAAGCAGGCTCCCTGCTGAGCAGAGAGCCCGATGCGGGGCTCGATCCCAGGACCCTGGGATCATGACCTGAGCCAAAGGCAGAGGCTTTAACCCACTGAGCCACCCAGGCGCCCTCTTTTTTTTTTTTTAAACAAAGTGAAAAACTCAGTTAACTGTGACCAAAGGCCCAAGTCCCAAGGCCCTCACTCCCACTGCTCCTTGTCTTCTTTCCAAAGCCCCCTGCCTCCTGCGAGACAATCAATTGGTCTGGTTTGGTTAGCTTCCACTGGTTAACTGACAGGGTTCAATGCAATTTAATTTCATGGGGAGGAAGTGGTTCAGAAATCAAGGTCATTTAATTTCTGAAAGACAAGTGAAGGGCTGCCTTTCCCAAATGATCTTTCTGCCATCTATTTCCCCTAAAATGAAAAGTACAGTGGTTAATACAATGGCTTCAAGGTCATGTTAGATCCCTTTCCCAAATAACAGAAGAATTCTTTCCATGGGATTTTAATTAGGTCAAGTATAACTAATTCTTCCTTTGCTACTTATTCCATTTCCTTTCCTTTCTGTAATTACTGCCAGTGTAACGCTCCTCACACACACAAATGGAGCTGAAGAAAGCCATGCGATTATCCTCTATTTCTCCTTCATGCAAGAAAGGTGGGAGTTAGCCACTGCATTCAGTCTTTAGAAATCTGCGGACTATAGTCCCACCAGCCTTATACATGTGAGTGTCAGCATCATTATAAGGAATGCAGGGGTTGCTAATGTGATTGTAAAACTGTGATACACAGTTCTCCCCTCCACCTGGTCTATAGAAAATGACTAGTTATCAGGACAAAGAACATCAGCTCATGTGCAGGTTGTCAATTGATAGACATGTATTAAGTCCCTACCAAGGGCTCAGTAGGGTGTTCAATGCATGGGAGTGGGGGTTTCAAAAAAGACTAAAGAGCTTAGCCAGGTTTTGTGAGACAGACAGTTAGCAGGTAAAATAAATCAACAATATGAATCCCAGTCCTAGAATAGCAAAAGCACTGTGTGGGGGTGGTAGTCATGGGGCCTGGGGGCCGACAACCAGAATGCTCTATATGAGAGGAGAGACTTGAGCTGACCTTGGAAGCACACGCAGTATTTACATCATTCACTTGTTTAAAGATTTCCTGAGTGCCTAATATGTGGTGAACAACGCATAAGTACATTTATATGTGATATTTCGTTATTTCTCACTTCAGTCCTGCAGGGCAGATGCTATCCTTACACCCACTTTATAGATAAGAAAACTAAGGCTCAGAAACATTAAGCAAACTGCTCAAGAACACATAACAGTGGCAGTGCTTGATTTATAGACAGATTTTTCTGATTTCCAGACCCCAAGACAAAAAGGGAAAGAAGACCATATGATCTAGTAATTGCACTACTGGGTATTTACCCAAAGAATGCATAAAATACTACTCAAAAGGACACATGCACCCCTGTGTTTATAGCAGCATTATTTACAATGGCCAAATTATGGTAGTATCGCAAGTGTCCATTGATAGATGAATCTACACACACACACACACACACACACACAGGAGTATTATTCAGCCATAAAAAAGAATGAAATCTTGCTCTTTGCAACAATGTGAATGTAGCTGGAGAGTATAATATTAAGCGAAATAAGTCAGAGAAAGACAAATACCATATACTTCACTCATGTGTGAAATTTAAGAAACAAAACAAATGAACAAAGGAAAAACAAAGAGACAAACCAAGAAATAGACTCTTAACCATAGAGAACAAACCGGTGGTTACCAGAGGGGAGGAGGGTGGGAGAATGGGTGAAACAGATGATGGGGATTAAGGAATTCACTTGTTAGGATGAACACCGAATAGTATATAGACTTGTTGAATCACTATATTGTTCACCTGGAACTAAAATAATACTGTATATTAGCTATACTGGAATTAAAATAAAAAACTTAATAAAAATGAAAAGTAAATTGAAGGATATATGTTTAAAAAAGGGCAGGGGAGAGAAGAATGGAACCCACTGAGAAGGGAAAGATCATACAGATGGTCTAGATATGGAATAAAACTGTAAAAGAAACTGGTCAGTGCTATGAAGTGTGTAAACCTGGAAATTCACAGACCTGTCCCCCTGGGGCTAATACTACATTATATGTTAATTAAAAAAAAATTAAAAATAAACCTAACAGAACCTTTACTCAAAGTGCCCACAAGCGAAGCTCTGTGGGAAGTGTGTCTCTTTTTTTTAAAAGCAAATTTTTATCTTTTTCTTCTTTTATTTATTCACTTGAGAGAGAAACGGTGGAGAGAGAGCATAACCACTGGGGAGGGGCAGAGGGAGAGGGAGAAGCAGACTCCACACTGAGCAGCGAACCCAATGCGGGACTCAATCCCAGGACCTGAGATCATGACCTTACCCAAAGACAGACACTTAATTGACTGAGCCACATGGGCGCCCCTCCTCAGATACCTATATAACCACTTTGTTTTCATCATAGTACTTGTCAGTACCTGCTATTTCCATGCTTTGATCATTTGTTTTATTAATCTCCTCCTCCTTATAGAATGTGAACTCCAAAAGAGGAAGGCCATATCTGGCTTGATTACCATAGCATCTAGTTCTCTGACTGGCACATAATAGGTGATCAACAAGTACATATGGAATGACAGACTGAATATCATTTCCCAAAAGCCAAGGGAAGGAGGATGCTACATTGTAAACTCCAAGAAAGCAGTCCGAGTGCCTGTCTTGTGTGCCACAGTGCTATCAGCATGTAGGATAGCACCCACAGCAGGTGGCAGCTACACAAGGACCTTAGATAAAGTGAAGAGAGTAAAAGTGGGGAAGGGAGGGAGGGAGGGAGAGTGAAAGGGAAGGAGGGAAGGAAGAGAGAGGAAAGAAGAAGAGGAGAGAAAAAGGGAAGGAAGAAAGAAAGAAAGAATCAACTGGGGCAGAAAGACATTAACCAGTTTAGCAGAAAGCAGATTCAAGTTCAGCTAAATTATTATTCCTGCTCACTGACAGAAGAGACACCTCAGATGAGCCAAGGAAAATTCACTGCCCTGAATCCATTCTCAAAAAGACCCAAATGCCTGGCTATTTCATATCCCCGAAGATTCTTCTCTGCGCATATCACCCTGACCTGAGAGGAAAGAGAAAGTGTCCTCTGGACCCTGAAGACAGCACCAACTTGGGTTGTCTTTTCATTAATTTGCATTTTCCGAGGGAGTATTTATTCATGTAGTTACTGTTTGGGCAATTATTGAAATTATGTCTAATTATATGATGATGGTAAATAATAATAACCTCGCTGCAACATGCTCTGTTTCTATTACAGGTAAGGATTTTGTGCAATTTACTAAGAAATATTCTAAGGTAGCCGTGCTGATTAGGAAGAACAGAGGTGTCATTTTAAATATTTGGTTGAGTGATCACTATTTCTACCCAACTGCTATGCAGGAAAGGTCCTATATCTTTCCATATATTTTTTTTAAAAATCTAGCCCTACGGCTACACTCTTTGAATATTATGATCATGATTACTATTAATAATAGCTACTCTTAATTCAGCATTTAAACTGTGCCAGATCCATTTTAAATCCAAATTAAAATTCAATGCAAAGTTAAGCGCCTCCAGAGACAAGAAAGTACAGTAACTGACTGAAGCAGGCTGTGGTGGAGAGATGATAGAGAGCAGTGCAGTCTGAGGTGAACTGCAGCTTTCAGGCTGGGTCTAATACCACTCACCTACAGCTTGAATATTGCCATTTGGAGATGTGAGAATGGTACTGCCAAATCTTCTGACTTTTCAGGAGAAGCCAGAAATATGGATTTGCATGTGAAATTCCCAGATTTTAACTACTGTGTGTGCCAACAGTCTGTGCACCGCCTGTTTATAACCCTTTAATCTCTGGCATCCTCCATCAGAAGCTTCTGGAAAAGACTGGTCTGCAAACAGGGGCCATGTAGACTTTGTTGATTGTGGTGTGGGGGAAGGAAAGGAAACACTCCAATTAATGTGGAGCCATTGTGGAGGCTGTAAGAGGCCATTTCTCATTTTTATTTAAATTTCATGGAGGTAATTTCAGAGAACAATGAAATATCATCAGAAGTCTGGTCAGAGAGGAGAGGCGGGTGAAGGGGACAGCTGGAATTACTGGCAGCACAGATAAGGAGAGCCAGAAACAGATAAGTCAGGGTCATGAAGAAAACTGTCCTCCTCCTAAAGTCTCCAATTTGGAGGCAAGGGGGTACCACATGCTCCGAGACTGGCTAACATCTCTGCATCTGCAGAGATGTGCCAGGCTGCCCAGGTCAGAACCCCCAAGATCAGGAACAAAAAGGCTGATCCTGTTCTTATGTAACAGGGGGACAAGTCCCCATACTTTTCCTGTCTCAGTGTAAGTGTCATCACTCAGGGAAGTCTGGCCAAGTTCCAAACTTTTGATATTCCCTCTCCATACTTCCCTTGGTCACATCCATTACTCAGAGGACTATCTACTTATGTCTGATCCACTTTCCCTCATGGATATGAGAATAGGGGTTTTATGTGACTTGTTTACCACAATCTCCCTAGAACCCAGAGGGCTTGACACATAGTAGGGACTCAATAAATAATGACTCATAAATGAACCAGTGAATACCCTTTTGATTTTAGGCAGAGGTTACTTAATCACACAATACCTCACCTATGAAACAGGGAAAATAATAGTACCTCTTAGAATTGCTGTATTGTCTGCATCAGACCCAAGGAAAATTTGTACACTTGTGTGTTTCATCTGCTATGAACATCTCCACAACAGGTATATGAAGTTGACAGGGTTTTTCATCTCATCATTGCACTGAGGAAACCAGACTTACAGAGGTTAAATAACTTGCCTAAGGTTACCCAGGTAGGAAGAGACACAGTGGAAATTCTAAGTCTGTTTGAGTCTTTATCACTTTTTCCACAGGAATTTAGAGAGTGAGAAAGCCATTTTATCAAACTGATGGGAACCAAAGCAAGCTTCACAAAGGAGGTGCATTTATCCTGGGTCTTGAAGAATTTAAGAGAACCTGAAAAGCAAAGGAAACAGCTACAGTATTCGAGGTGGAAGGAATGACTCAGCCAAAAGCAAAGAAATAACAAGTCAATTCAAGGACTGGTGAGTGGGTCATTTGAGATAAAGGGGCGTCCTTGTGAAAACTTTGAATTGACTCATCCTCTCAACAATTATTTACTGAGTGTCTGCTATGTGTGAGACATGGGGCCAGGTGACAGATGAGGGAACAAAGCACCTGGCTACCCGGCCCCCTGAAGCTGATGGTCTAGCAGCCTGCTACACTGATTCCATAGCATTATGGCAAGGACCAGATGAAGATGCAGACAAAAAATTACTTTGAAAAGCTAAACTGTGTCATTTAAATTCTCTCCTCTGTTCTACTATGTCAGATAGACACTTCATGGTGATTAAGTGAAAACCCTAATTCAAACTGGCTTTCACAGAAAAAGTATTCATTGACTCAGGTAAAGAAAAAATAGAGTAATCTGGCCCCTGTCCCAGGGGCTTTACTAAGTGAACAGAACCAAGCTGACCAGGAATCTGCTCAGTTTCCCTGTGTGTGGGGGCTTCATTCTCAAGACAGCCTGCTCACTCTCAACAGCTCCAGACTTCACACCTTCTCATGTTCATAGCCCACTGAGATGAAGATCCTCTTCCCCAACAGCTGAATCTGAGTTCAGCTCTCACTGACCAGAAAGTGACTAAGTGCTCACCTTAGTACGAGTCACTATAGCCATAGGGAGAGACTATACTAATTTTCTTAGCTAGTCAGAACCTACTTTTTGCCCAACCAAACAAAAACATAAGCTAAGAGTTAAAGAAGAAGGTTCTTCAAAGAAATTCTGTTAGACAGCACATGCAATAGAATGAAACTGAACCACTCTCTCACACCATACACAAAAATTAACTCAACAGAGGCTGAGTCTCAACATAGATCTTGGAGATGATTTTCTGAATTAAACATCAAAGGCAAAAATAAACTGGTGGAACTACATTAAATTAAAAAGCTTCTGTACAATAAAGGGAGCCATCAACAAAATGAAAAGGCTACCTACTGAACAGGAGAAAATATTTGCAAATCATATATCGGGTAAGGAGATAATACCCTAAATAAAGAACACAGACAACTCAATAGCAAAAAACCCACAAACAATCCAACAGGCAGAAAATCTGAAGAGCCATCTTTCCATTAAGACATACATACAGATGGCCAACCAGTATATGAAAGGATTCTCTACTTCATTCATTACTGGGGAAATACAAATCACTTCACAGCTGTTATAATGACTATTATCAAAAAGACTAGAAATAGTTGGTAAGGGTATGGAGAAAAAAGAATGTTTGTGCACTACTGGTGGGAATGTAAACTGGTATAGCTACTATGAAAAACAACACAGACATTCCTCAAAATATGTAAAATAGAGGGGAAGGTATGTGCTATGGTGAGTGCCATGAAGTGTGTAAACCTGGCGATTCATAGACCTGTACCCCTGGGGCTACTAATACATTATATTCTAATAAAAAATTTTAAAAAATATGTAAAATAGAACATGATCCAGCAATTTAATGATTCAGCAATTCTACTTCTGGGTATTTATCCACACAAAACCAAACCACTAACTTGAAAACATATCTGCACCCTCATGTTTACTGCAGCATTATTCACCATAGCCAAGATATGGAAACCTAAGTGTCCATTAATGGACGACTGGAAAAGAAATTGTGGTATATATACATACAATGGAATATTACTTAGCCATGAAAAGGAATGAAATCTTGCCATGTGCAACAACATGGTAGATCTCAAAGGCATTATGCTAAGTAAAATAAATCAGACAGAGAAAGACAAATACCATACACACATCTTTCATATGTGAAATAAAAGAATCTTTTTAAAAAATAAATAAAAAACCAAGTTCATAGATACAAAAAACAAGCTGTGGTGGCCAGAGACAGGGGGTAGGAAAAATAGATGAACTTTTTCTGTTTTCTTCTAGTTTAAATAATTTCAATTTACAAAGAGAAAAGAAAACTCTTGGGATAATTTTACCAGAAATCAAAGCATAGCACTCAACTTATTATCAACAGGAGGTCTGTGATCTTAAAAAAAATTTATATTATCAAAAATCACATTATAAATACAATGTCAGATTTGCAAAGTCAAAATTTTATGTGTGGGGGGGGCAGGGATTTGGCAGAAATTTCACTAAATACATTTATTTTGTCACTGCAAGCTATAAAACTGACCAAACATTGCTGAGCAAATCCTCAGCAGTGCTTGAGATCAGACCAGAATCAATGAGTCTCGAGAGTGATGGTTCTCAACCCTTGGCTGCACAATAAACCACCAGGAATGCTCTTAAAAATGCACACATGATCAAGTCTCACCTACAAAATTCTGATTTAATTTATTCAGGGTGTGGTCTGCTTGTGGGTTTTCTAATTAAAACAAGGGTTCTCAACTTTGGCCACAATTAGAATCACTTGGAGAGTTTTTATATTTTTTAAGATTTTATTTATTTGAGAGAGAGAGAGAACACACAACCGTGGGGAGGAGGGGCAGAGGGATAAGCAGACTCCCTACTGAGCAGGGAGTCCAATGCAGGGCTCATCCCAGGACCCTGGAATCACAGCCCGAGCCGAAACCACACGCATAACAGACTAAGCCAGCCAGGCATCCCACTTGGGAGTTTTCAAAAATCCCAAAATCCAGGGTAAAAGCAGACCAATTCTACCAGAATTTATGAATGTGGGACTCAGGCATCAGTATATTTTGAAGCTCCCATGAGCACCACAGTTAGTAGCAACCAAAAGGAACTTAAAGAACATGTGCCCAGCAAGCAGACAATGGCTCCATGAAGCTGCTGATTGTTCCTCTGCAACATATGAGATGACTTTTCTTTTGATATCCATGCTCTGGTTCCCAGTTTGTTCCCATTATATGGAACAGAGGTATGAGTTAGTTAGGCAAGCCATGTCCACTAGTTAATTGATGGTATCAGATCTATTTCTTACTATAAAAACTTGTGCGGAAGAGCTAATTTTCATGGCTCACTCATGAAATACCACAAACCACCAGCATTGTCAATGAGCTGAGTTAAGGATTTGCATTAGGAGCTTATACTAAATGAGGGTTTAAGTTTCCTCTAGGCCCTGTTCTAGACAAGACTTATTTAATCTTCATAAAATCCTGTGTTATCACCATCCCAATGTTATGAATGGGGAAACCAAGACATAGAGAGGTTCAGTGACTGGACCAAGATCCCATGGCTACCAAGTGGTTGAGCCAGGATTTGAATCTCCAAAGTCTGTACACTTAACCTCTACACTGCAGAAAGCCTGGCTGGAAGTCAAAAGTTAAAATGCATCTGCCTCTACTGCCACCCTGGAGTGATCACTTTCACAGCTTGAAGGAACTCTTCCCTATGTTCTCATTAGAGACCGTGCTGGTGGTCTCCGGACTAGTAGCCTTTCAGATTAGGTCCACAGGGTTCCTTCTTTCACCCACTGGCTCAAATGATTTAATGAAGGTTAAAATATATTCTAAGAGGTGGAGGAGTAAGACAGAGGGAATGCGTATTTACCACTCTTATGCCTCAGTGTCTTTACTCAAAACTAATGTTCTCTCTTCATCTCCTTCTCTAGCTAACAGCAACTTCACCTCTGTGACAGCTCAGGATTACCTTCCCCTCTGAAAAAGTTCCCCTCCTTCAAACCCTTCCTACTCCCAGGTCTTCCTTCTCTCTCCCATGAAAGGTAGAGCCGACAAGACTCAGATTAAGAGTTGAGATTCAGGCAGAGGGCTGCAATTGTTTAGTAAAACCACCGGGATGAACAATTTTGGTTGTGAAAAGATGGTCCTTAGGGTCTGGAAGGATTAGAACACCCATGAAAAACTGAAAGTCTCTGTGTAACAATGCGGGAGGAATCTGGAAGCTGCTGGGAAAGATGAAGAATAAGAATGTGAGGAGATTCTTGGAAGGGAAGGATAATAGCATAGCTACAGGACAGGAAACTTGGAGAATGATGTTAGGGAAAGATAAGTCCCCTCATATTCTTGCAGATCTGGCAGAGGGACCTTATAACAGGATGTCTTCTTAAGTCCTACTGTGCTATAATTGAATCCCTTTTTTTTTTTTTTAAGATTTTATTTATTTATCTGACAGAGAGAGATCACAAGTAGGCAGAGAGGCAGGCAGAGAGAGAGAGAGAGGAGGAAGCAGGCTCCCTGCTGAGCAGAGAGCCGGATGCGGGACTTGATCCCAGGACCCTGAGATCATGACCTGAGCCAAAGGCAGCGGCCCAACCCACTGAGCCACCCAGGCGCCCCAATTGAATCCCTTTTATTACCTCTCCTCCTCTACCCTCCACCACAAAAATTTAAGTGAACGTTGACTTCATGCAGTTCTCTTGGTTGACTGGCATTTTGGAGATACAGGGGAAAGTAGCTTAGTTGCGTATTTGGGCTGATGCAAAAAAGAGAGAAGAGCATAGCCACAGAAAGAAAAAGACAAATGCACTGCAAAGTAATGGAAATTAGAGCTGGAGATATTAACAGAAGCCATAAAGATTTAGGAAAATCTTGGGGAAGACTAATCCAATAGCATGAGATGCAGTTAGGGACATGAGCCAATGTTATTTAATTCTCAAAGGACAAGGCAACCTCAGCTATTATTTTAGTGTCACAAAGTTTCTCTTAATGATGGGTCTGCTAAAGGCACTAATCTCTCCTTTGCAAGTTGCCACCATTACACAAGCAGCTTGAATAAGCAACTTTTTAATAATCCTGGTTTGGCCATACTGAACCATTTTAAGTACTGCAAACACTTCACATGTTTATTCCCCTACAGATTTTTGTATGTTTTTCCATCTGTCTGAAACTTACATGCCCAACATCTCTGCCTATTTTAATTCTTCTACTTTTCCAGGTATTAACCTCAGTTGTCACTTCCTGTGATGTTTAATTTTTTTTAAGATTTTATTTATTGGGGTACTGGGGTGGTTCAGTCGGTTAACCGTCTGCCTTCAGCTCATGTCATGATCTTGGGGTCCTGGGACAGAGCCCCCGTCAGGCTCCCTGCTCAGCCTGCTTCTCCCTCTCCCCCTGCTTGTGCACTCTCTCTGTCTCTGTCAAGTAAGTGAATAAAATCTTTTTAAAAAATTAAATAAAATACCTTCTAAAAAAATGCTATTTCTTTATTTTGAGAGAGAGAGAGAAAGAGAGAGCACATGAGTGAGGGGCAGAGGGAGAGGGAAAAGCATGGGTGGCCCTTATGTGAGGTTCAATCCCAGGACCTTGGAATCATGACCTGAGCCAAAGGCAGATGCTTAACTGACTGAGCCACCCAGGCACTCCTCTGATGTTTAGTAAGGATGCTTTAGACTGCCAGGAAGAAACAAAATTCACCTCAAAGTGGCGTAAACAACAGGGTATTTACTATTGAATTCAACACCTCCTACGTGTCACTCTGATCCTCTCAGTGCACCAGGTTCCTCATGTCAGGGGGCAAGGAGTCAAAGAATGAGCCACTACGGTTCCTTGATTCTGAGTACATGAGGCACTAGGGGTGCAAACACAGAATGGGGGCAGGGAGAAGTCACTGAGGCATCCTGTGCTGCCCCCATACCCCATGTGAGCAGAAGACTGGCAGTTTCAGGAACCATGGTCCAACAAGGGCAAGGGCACAGAGAAACCTCGCAGGGTAGCGGAGCGTAAAGGTGAGGCATAGGAACGAGGAGCTCCGCACCAACTTCAAGAGCAGGGATCATAGTTTTACAAACTCTCCTGCCTTGAGACTTGTCCAAGAATTTAGCAGCTCCCAGCTGGATGCGGACTCTGTGACTAATCAGACTTGCACATTTTCTCTCTGGGAAGAAGGAAGGACATCTTGTTTGCAAAAGTGGAGGTCAACAGGACGCTCTTGTTGATGCAAGGGGCGGACCACATGAGACACCGCTTCACCCGACTCCTACCCACCCCTGAGACGCCATGAGAAGCAGGTGCCCTCGGACTGCACCTCAACTCACCCCTTCACCTGGACCCCACATTTTTCATCTTCCCAAGGCTTCCCTGTTAGTTAGTGCCAAGCAGTTGGACGCTGTGGGACTTGAGCTGGTTCCCTGGCATGCAAAACTCAGAAGTCCAAGGCAATCAACACACCACAGGTGAACCTGTGACCGATGGAAGATGAGAGCTGGTGGGGAAAGCATCCCCCCACACCAGCCCTCTAGAGGCACTGGCCTGACATGCAGTTTACGGGCTTCTTAGGGGACAGTCACTTCATGGCAACCAACTTGATAATGCTTTCTCATATGGGCTCTTCCACCTCCCCATCCCCCACATGTGTTCTCTGATATCACACCACCCAAAAAGGGACATATTAGCCCTCTGCCCTCAGAATTCTGCTTTTATGAACAAACCAAAGATATCACACAGAACAAAAAGTAAAGAGGTAGGAAGTTCCTGAGTTCAGATGTGCCCTTTTTGTCTCTCTAATCTTCCATTTTTGATGTGCTAGGTTTTGTCTTCACGCTTAACCCTTTCCTGGTTTAAAAGGACTGCAGTAACTCCAAGTATCAGAACATCAAACAAAATTGTTTAAATTCTGAAAGAGGGGAAGAGGGCATTTCCCTTTCCCCCCAACACAGGGGTTCAATCTCCCAGAAGCTCCTCAGAGTTCTGCGAGACAACTTCTCACAACTCGTTGGCCAGAACTCCATCCCATTCCTATTCCTAACACCATGAGGAAGTGAATTTCTTAATCCAGGCATCACCTGGGACTGGAAAGGATCCATCCTCCCCCCAAATCACATTCCCGAACAAATCCAGAAAGGAACGAATGGCACCTAGCACAGCTGGTGACTATGTCAGACAATCAGCTAACTCAAGAGTCATTTTCAGCACTCCACCTTTGTCCACCTTGCATTATAAAGACTAAACAAGCAAGACACTCACTTTCCAGTTTCCCCTACAGCTAGGGAGCCATGTGATCTATTTTCAGACATTTGTATAAAAGGGGAAGTCCTCTAAGGCGCTTCTTCTAGGTCCTCCTTGATAAAAATATAATGACATAAAAAGAGTTCTCTCTCTCCCTCCCTCCATGGTTACCTTTCTGATTAATGTCTTTAGACTTGATCGTATGAGGATATGATTCCTGGAGCTTTGGCAGCTACCTTGCAACCATGGGGCAATAAGCCTAAGTATGAAAAACTAATAAGCTGATACGGGGGGAGTAGAATGATGAAAAGACCTGGCTCCTGAATTCCATCCCTACACCACTAGAGTAATTCTATGATTGCTACTCTCCGAAGTTTTTAGTTATATCAGTTAATTATCTTTCTTACTTAGCATTATTAAAGTATTCTATTACACGCAGCTAAAAGCCATTCTACCTGATAGACCAACCAACAGTGTCAGCCATTTCTCGGAAGTATTGCTGGACCTACAGACTACAGTAGCCACCCCATCCCGACACTGCTATCACAGTTATTACTGCACTGTGCTTTCACGGTTTGGTTGAGCAGAGAGTCCTTTGAAGTACCTCAGGTGTGCAAGCCAAAGCTGAGCCACAACCATGGAGGTTGTGGTACAGGATACTAGTGGCCTGATCCAAGTGACCCTCAAAGTCTCTTACAACTTGGAAATCTATTATCCCGATTCCATTCACATAAATGCCCCTTTTCCATGTATAAAAGTCTTTTTACTTACATTGTGTCATAACAAATTGCCAGTTTGTGTTTCAAGATGGGAAAATAAAACAGTGCGAGTTGTATAAATGTTCCTACTCTGTTTGTAATGTGGGGAATTTCCAATTTAAATTTCCACTTTGCAAGATGATGTGGGGGTTATTTGTTATTCTGAACAGGCCTGTCCCCATGCTCCTTCAGCAGTATGGAGAATGGATGTGGGAAAAGAATGGCTGTGTACAAACATTCCCTTCATTCTGAAATGATATTAATAAAGTAGTTCCTGTGGTTATGGCTATTAAGTCACTTGTTTCCTAAATTTTCTGTGTGCAATAAAGGCACATGGAAGAATTCCCATCCATATGCTCTTCATGGAAATTGAGAACCCAAAACCTCTTCACATTGTGTGGTATTTGTAGAGTTCATTATTGTCTATAATTAACAGAGGAACTGCCTTTATAGAAAAACAGAAAACAGAAGATTAAAAAACTGACAAAGGGTGCCTAGGTGGATCAGTTGGTTAAGTGTCTGCCATTGGCTCAGGTCATGATCCCAAGGTCCTGGGATCAAGCCCTATGTTGGGCTCTCTGCTTCCTTTTCTCCCTCTCCCTCTGCCTTTTGCTCTGCCTACTTATGCTCTGTCTCTGTCAAATAAATAAATAGGATCTTTTTTAAAAAACTGACCCAAAAAAATTGACCAAATAGCAAACAGAAACCTTTTATAAGTAGCAATGACACTTTAAATTTATAATACATCTTTTGTTCAGAAAACATTCCCAATATTTTCTCTCTCTTCAGTGCATGACTTCTTGCTGGCTGACCAGAGAGAAGAGAATGAAATCAGGTCTCCTCCAATTTTGTGCCACATGCTTTATAGGTATTACCTAATTAAGGTTTTTTTTTTTCATTTAAAAAATACTTTTTAAAATCACATAAGTAATAAACATTCATAGTAAAAATTTCCAACAATTCACAAAAGTTTGTTTTCACCCCTTCACCTCTCAATTTTACTCACATCCCTGGAGATAATCTCTATATCCTCACATGTGTATCCATCCAGACTTCTTTCTGTGCTTTTTCATAAATACACATGTTCTTTTTTTTTTTTTTTTTTTTTTGGCCAGAGAGAGAGAGAGTACACACAAGCAGGCAAAGAGGCAGGCAGAGGCAGCGAGAGAAGCAGGCTCCCCGCTGAGCAAGGAGCACGATGCGGTACTCGATCCCAGGACCGTGGGATCGTGACCTAAGCCGAAGGCAGCGGCTTAACCAACTGTGCCACCCAGGTGTCCCAAATACACGTATTCTTACAAGAATACATAGAAAAATCTTATTTCGTCTATTCTAGGATACAGGGTTTTTTTGTCAAATAAAAAATCTCAGAAATAAGGATGCATCTTACAATAAAAGGCATTGTATAGTGACCAATTTCTTTCCTTTTTAGTGGCACATAAAATAATGGTGCATCTTGAAATAAGTGACATTTTAGAGTAACAAAATAAAACAGCTATAGCACTTATACCATTACGCAGATGTACAGTTCTGTGAATTGCTATGGACAGCTTTCAGTACACATGAGTCTGTGTGATCTGTCATTATATAAATGTACTGCCTTTATTCAGCCATATCCCTTTTAGATGGATTTTCAGATTATTTCTACATCTTCCTCATGGGAAACAGTGCTCCATGACCACCCCTGTCCCTAGTCTTTGGGCCCAGTGCAAACAGTTGTGAAAAAGAAATTCTTATCTCCTAAGTTCTCACAGTTACCCTGCATACTGGGAAGAACTGATTTGTTCAGAACCCCACTAGACTCATAGGCAAATCCTGGCTCCAGGAGTCCCATGTTGAACAACTCAGAGGAGTTCAAACTGTCATCTGGGAGAGGAGTCAGCAAACTACTTCTGTAAAGAGCCAGATCACCAACATTTTAGACTTTGTGGGCTATACTCTGTTGCAGCTACTCAACTCTGTCAACATAGCATGAAAGCCGCCACAGATGATATATAATAAATGAACATGTCATTCTGTATTCCAATAAAGCTTTATTTACAAAAACAGATGTCAGGCTAGATTTGTCTCAAGGGTCACAGCTTGCTGACCTCTGGTCTTAGTGAATGGTCCTTCCTGGAGTTGTGCAGTACCCAACTTGAGCGCCCTACATAGCAGCCCTGCCTGACCCTTTCCCCTCAAGGATCTGATTCAGGATAAATGTTATATAGCCTTTCCAACCTTGAGTTAACCTTTAACTGTGTAATGTAATCATAAAATATTTTAAAAGTATGTGTTTTTGAATGAAAATAAACACCTGAGTGTGTGTATATGACTCAGTTTCTTCATAAAGAAAATAAATCTCTGTTATAGCGATCATTAAAATAGATGGAATGCTACATGTAAAATGTTTACAGGTGCTTAATGAATAGTATAGCTATTTTAGAACTTTTTCTCCACTAATCAGCAAATCATTCATCGTTATTAATTCACAGAGGCAGGATACAAATCAGGTGACTTTGACTCCAAAACTTGTGTCTCTCCTACAGCACCTACTAGCTCAAAAGGAAGGATCTACTGCACAGAAGATC
Organism: Mustela nigripes; assembly: GCF_022355385.1. Lineage (NCBI taxonomy): Eukaryota > Metazoa > Chordata > Mammalia > Carnivora > Mustelidae > Mustela > Mustela nigripes. The sequence goes on from NC_081567.1 coordinate 24,022,905, forward strand.
TGAACCCAGAGAGCCTAAAAGGCTTTTATAAGTCCCCACCAGGTCAGCATTGGGCATAGTGGCTCCGGATCTCAGAGTATCTGGCAAATACACACACACTACCGACCACAGGAGGAAGTTTCTGTAAGACCCAGCCTTCTGGGCTTGCAGACATCCCCAGCCAGTGGATTTTCCCGTTATTTATGCCGAATTAATCTGATTGCAGTTCTATTACCAGGCTGGAAATGCAGCCACAAAAAGGTTGATAAAGCTGTCACAGCAAGATGGAGATAGTAAGTCTCATTAATATTAAGAAAAGAACAAACCCATAAATAAGAGATTATCAAGTGAAATAAGATAGTCTTTCCTCCAACTTCTAACAAATCTCGGGTGCAAAACCATGTAATTTCCCCAGGCGTACTCTCTGCCAGCCAGATGTACAGAAAATGATTTGTGCGGGAGGGAAACTGACATGCAGAACAACGAGCTGGCAAAAGCATTCCAGCCGTGAGGCTCCCTTGTCTTGCTGTTTATTTGAGAAGTCACCAAGTAGAATCACGGGGTCCAGATCACACTGATTATGGTACAAATCGGTCCTTGAAAAGAGCCTGGAGATGACGGAGAGGTGATGTGACTGTCCCCTTGAAGGTAAAGACAAAGCCAAGCCCTACCCGGTGAACAGAACAGCTAAGAGCCATGTTCCCAGGGGGCGAAGAGCAGGTGCTGCCCCCTTGGTGGCACTGCCCTGCCTCCCAGTCACGTGCCCCCTGCCCACACTGCCCACTGAGGGTCCAGCCTCCCGCCTCCCTCTCACTCTGTGGCTCAGTCATCCAGACTGAGGTGGTCACTGGCATTCCCCTACAGGGGGCCACACCCAAAGCCACAGGTAGATAGATGTTACATACGAAATAAAAGATTTATTAAGTTGCTAAAATGTGATTCATTCACTAAGAGCCCCTTGCACACATGGACTGTAGGATCTGTATCTTCAGGGGTCCTCCAGATGAATGGCTGGTGTGTGTGTAGGGGGTCTAGAGATCTTTACTGCTTGAAATTGAGTAAAGCCACCAACAAACTGTTCCTAATGGATGAGAGAGAGAGGGAGAGACCATGAAAGAGAGAGAGGAAGGAGAGAGGATAGCACAGGAGTGAGGAGGAGGAGGAGAGCAGAGAAAGTGGCAAAGATGCTAGAATGTGCTTTGAGCAGAAGAGGTGGAGGAGGAACAGAGACAGAGAAGGGAAGAGACAAGAAGTGGCCAGAGACAAAAGGACAAGAGGGGAGGCAGAGGTGAGTGGGATGTGAACTGGGCAGATGGGGCAGAGACAGGGACAGAGAGAAGCGGGGGGGGGGGGTGGACAAAGGGCTGGCAGCAAGGTGGACAAAGAAAGACACACAGAGCAGGTGCACCAAACAGGAGATGGATACAGAGACTGTCGGACCCCCACACCGAGAACAGGGACCCAGAGACAGGTAGAATATAGCCAAAGCCTGAGAAAAGACTGTGTCGGGGGAAGGTTTGGAGGTGCAAAAGATTTTCCCAGTCTCCCAAGGGAATCCACATTCTTCTCAGTTTGGTGTTCTTTCTACTAAACTAATTCTCCAACAGAGAAACTACATAAGAAAAAAATGTCCTTCTGGAAGAAATGTGTCCTAAAATTCTGGGAGCCCATTACTCAAGTGGTGGGGAATGTCCTTCATCTCTAGGCTGTCTGCCACCTATTCCATGGATCTGGAGACCTGGGCTTGCGTCTCAGCCTCAGAGAGCACGGATGGGGGCTGGCCCTTCTGGGCTCCAGGCTCCTCTCAAGGTGCTTACCTGTGGCCTGGAGTGCACTCCATCTACCCTCCCAGAGTTTAAAAAAGATCAGCTCAAATAACACCGTGAAAGCCTTCTGAGAAGTACACTGTCCTCTAAGAACATCCAGTGAGGAAGGTGAGAACCTGGTTTGATTTGGGTTGACTCCTATTTTCATTCTCAGCCCCTCTCCCTCTCTCACACCCCCTCTCCTATCACCTTCTCCCCCTCCACCCCTACAACATCCCTTCTCTTCCCCACCCCCACCACACTTTCACATCGGATTTCTATTCCAAAGAGACCTTGATTTCAGCCGTCAGGTCATGAAATATTCAATTCACTTGGACACTTTTTAATTAATCTGGGGTTTGATTCAGGCCATTGCGCCTTGACTCCTGCCTCTATAACCCTTTCCTGGATCCAATTAGCTGGCTTCGAGCACTGCCCTGGAGACCGAGACAAGACAAGAGTGAGTCCTGTTCTCCAGAAATGGATTTGCCGAGGCATCTGCAAACATTCTCTTTGCCATCCCTCCATGTGTGCCTGGAAGAGGTAGCAAGCATGGTAAGATCTGTCCTATAGGAAAGTAAGAGGTGGCTTCTGAAGGATGAGAAAAGAAAAACACCAACCAATGCAACCAAAGCAACCAAGAGCTCAGGCAGCAAATATCCAGATGACTAACAGGCTGGTTTGGATCAGGGATACAGATGTTCCATCAGAATTCCACAGTTGTCCCCACCTGACTCTTTTCAGCAACCCCACCTCCCGTATGGACTCAATTATCAGAGGATTCATTTGCACTTGTTGACATTTTGCTCTGTTTAAAAAAAAAAATTGTGTTTTTCATTGCTATTATTATATTGCACTAGAAGGTTTTGTCTCACAGGTTGATTTCTAAATAAAATTAAACACATTGATGCACATAAGACTTCTAGCAGAGTGCCAGGCACATGTTAAGTGCTTGACAAAGAATGTGTACTCTGATTGATTATTGTCATAAGCATTATCACCATGTTTATGTTGGGGACAGACCTGGTGTTTAGTTCTGCCTGCAGTGGGTCACATAATATTCAGCACTCAGGTGTTCCTAATAAGGTTTGCCAAGAAGCTGTGGACTGTTTTTGACACTGAGTGAGTACAAGATTCCCAAATAGCTGTGTGCACCACAGGATTCTTCCTCTTCCCTAAGCTTCAAATCACTCAACAAATATTTACTAGGCACCTACTAAATGCCATTCCTAGGAGGCAGGGCAGAAAGTGTTCTTGTCCTCAAAAAGGTGAAGCCACAGCACTTCACACTCATGACAGAGACAACGGCAGCTCTTCACATGGTACAGCCAGACACAGTTCTCAGATCCCTACTGCCTTCCCACACTTCATCCTTATAACTGGTCTGTGGGGAGGGGACTACTACAACTCCCATGCTACAGTTTACGTGGCTAGAGACTAAGGCCCAGAGAAGTAGATTGGTCTGTCCAGCGCCCACAGCAATGAGCAGCAAAGGTGGGATTTAAATGCAGGCAGTTTGACTCCAGAGTCTACACAACCAACCACCAAGCAATGCTGTGTCATCTGGTACATGTTGCTTCTTTCTTTCTTTTTTTTTTTTTTTTAAAGATTTTATTTATTTATTTGGCAGAGAGAAATCACAAGTAGACAAAGAGGCAGGCAGAGAGAGAGAGAGGGAAGCAGGCTCTCTGCCGAGCAGAGAGCCCGATGCGGGACCCGATCCCAGGACCCTGAGGTCATGACCTGAGCAGAAGGCAGCGGCTTAAACCACTGAGCCACCCAGGCGCCCCATGTTGCTTCTTTCTTTTAGCTATTTTTTTTTTCATTTGTTTCTTGCTGGAGTAATTTATTTTGAGACAGAGAAAGAGAGAGAGAGCATGAGCAGCAGGAGGGGCAGAGGCAGAGAGAGAATCCCAAGCAGACTCCCCTCTGAGCACAGAGCCTGACTGGGGCTCGATCTCACAATGTGAGATCAGGACCTGAGCCAAAATCAAGAGAGGATGCTCAACCAACTGAGCCACCCAAGCCCCCCTCAATATCTCGTGCTTTAAAAAGAGAATATCTTCAAACCCCATAGACAGAGGAAGCCAATTAGTGGATGCCAGAGGCTAAGGAGAGGGGGAGTGAGGAGTGACCTGTAATGGGTATGGAGTTTCCATTTGTGATGACACAAAAGTTCTGGAACACAACACTGTGACTTAGCACCATTGAGTTGTACACTTTAAAATGGTAGATTTTATGTTTGGGAAATTTTACCCCCCCCCCCCCCAATTGTTGCAATCCTTAACTGCAGGGTTGTTTAACCTCCTACAATACCTGGAATTTAAAAGTTCTCATCCTACATTTCTTCACCAGTTGACCAACTGCCAGTGGTCCTAGAAATGGATCTTGCTCTGTTTTTTTTATTATCGCTCCTGTGGTGATTAAAAACAGAGCCCTTCTAGAAGCACAGAAGGTTCCCACCCATCTGTAAACAAGCGGAGCTGGGTCTGTCAGGGGTTTGGCATCGGGGGCTGGAATACCAGGTGAGGATCTCCCCCAGAAGTGCTGACACAAAGGTGGAAGATGGTATTTGATGGAGCCAAGAAGACAGAGTTTGAAACCGGAGGAACAGCTCAAGCTTGAGGTCTGAGGGGCAAATCAAGGCTAAAAACAGAAAACTACCTCAGCCTCAAGAGTTTAAAGAATCAGAAGCATTTTGGGGAGGCAGAAAGCAACAATAATATAAAAATGACAATCACAGTGAATCAAACCTTTAGACAGTGCTCTCCACACACCACATACTCTTTCAGGGATGTTCACATATCAACTCATTTATTCTTTATTACTCTTATTAGTACCCTCGTTTTATAAAAAAAGAAACTAAAGCACAGGGAAGTTAAGTGACTTGCCCAAGGTCAGACAGCTAGCAAGTGGCAGAATCTAGATCCCAAGCCATGGAGTGAAGAGCCAGAAACTGACTCTCAACCATAGGAGTTAAAGGAGTTAATCTGGATTGCAGATACTGGTCCTGCTGAGAGCTACCTGCTGGCCTGACTAGAAGAGGGGCCCACTGGAGGTGGAGGAAACAGACCACACGGCCCTGGGCTCACAAAGGGATCAGTCATATACCAATACCCAGAGGCAGACAAGGGCAGGGCAGCGGTTAGAAGCAGACTGGCCTAGAAGCCTGCCCTTGCACATCAGCTCTGACACTTAGCAGCGTGAAACTTTCAGCAATAACTTCACACCTTTCTGCCTCAGTTTCTTCATGTAAAATGGGGTTTTAATGGTTCCTACCTCACAGAGCTGCTGTGAAGATCACATGACTTTGATTTTTGTGAAGGATTAAGAACAGCACCTGGCATACAGTTAGCGGAAAGTGAACACTAAGTAAAATAAATGCGTTAGAGAAAACAGCCACAATGTCATATATCTTGGGGATGGGGAGGGGGGTTGGGAAAGCAATGACTAGACTGGGAGGGGGGGCTCCCTGTACATTTTGCCTTTAACAAAGGAAACCGAATCCTTGGCTGAAGAAGAACTGTGACTGGTGTCAAATTAAAACTTATTCTTATGCCTTAAGCCACTCAGCCACATGTGTACCCCTGTTCTTGTGTTCCTCCCCCGCACTCCTCATCTGCATCAGGGAGGAGGGGCTGCAGACTGGCCTGCCTCAAGCTGCCCACATGGTGATATTTAATTAATCTGCTCGTTTCATCCTTGTGTTTGCTCAGTGGCTCCCTTTTCGTGGTGCTCCCTGTGGTTTGAATACAGTAAAATTCAGCCCTAATTAATACTGTTGAAACACCAGCAGTCTGCATTAATAAAACATCAGAATGAGACTGGATTTCTTTTTTTGAACAGAAAAACTCTGAGAGGGTGGGCATAGTGAGCCTAGGTGGAAAAGAAGAAAGTTAAGAAACTCTCTGTTGCCAAGTGTGTGAGGATGGCATTTCTAATTCTCTCTCTTCTCGTCTGGAGCTGGAGGCCAATCCTTTGTGGCAGAAAGAACCCCAGAGTCTGTGTTCAGAGATCTCCTGTCACGAACTTCCTCTGTGAGCTCTGTGAGGTCTTAGCTCACTGAATTCCCTCCAGGGTCTTAGTTTCTCTATCTGCAAAATAGGGGACACCAGACTACTAGCTAGTTCACTAGTCTGAGAACATCAAGTTGTCTAGTGCTTGGATTTGGCCAAATTGAGGGAACTGTTGAGCCTGTTGCAGGACCATCTGCTTCCTCAGACACTTCTCTGCTGTCACCATCCCAAGAAAATTGCCAGAGGCAGTTCCTTCCACTCAAGTCACTAGGCTTGGGTCATGTAAGCTGCCCCCAGTCATGAGAGGCTGCACCAGAGATCAGAGTCCCAGTTCCTGGCAGCACAGATCCAGGGGTCTGAGAAGGTGTCCTGGCTCAGGATTCTCTATATTGGGTGAAACCAGGCAGATCTAACCAGATCCTCTCTCCTAGAAGAGTTTTATCTGTTCCTCTCCCTAGGTGAGGGAAGGAAAAGCAGGGGCAGCTAAGCCGAGGTTGCAAGCATGAACACCAGCCAGACAAACCTGGGTATAAAGTCCTTCTGGTACCTCCCTGTCCCATACCAGCGACATGACTTTAGATGGACATGTTGGCTACTCTTTCTATGCCTCAGTTTCCTTATATGAAATGGGAATAAGTCCCTTCTTCACAAGGTTGTTAGGAGAATTAATAAGATAACTGATATCACTTATGTAGCAGGGGCCTGCCATACATTAGCTCCCAGTTATGGGTAGCTGCAGTTACCACTGATGTCAGTAGGTGAAGAAACAGGAACGGGGGCGGGGGAGAGAAGGAGAGAGAGAAACAGAAGGCAAAAGCCTAAGAGCCACAGAGAAGGCAAATGACAAGAAGGGTCCTATAGCTGAAGGCCCTGAATTGCATATTCTCTGCCTGTGTGCTCTGGTGGGACTCCACCCCCCCTTTCCAGCCATAAAGCCTGTGATAAGTCCAGGCTAAGAAGAGCTTCACATCTCCCTGCCATTAGCACTGGTCCAGAAGTGAGCACAACACCAAAGCCAGCCTACACAGGCTCACTCTGGAATATCCAAGATGCAGAGTTAAGTCTCTTCTCCAGTTTTTATGCCAAATCAAATCCCACTGACCGTTTGATTTTTGAGAACTCTCAGAAATTTGCTGCCTGGGTCATAGGAAAGGATCACATCACAAAGCAAGCAGCTTTCCACTAGATCACTATCTTCACCTTGTCTGAAACTTACTGCCTTCCCCTCCTGCCACTCCCTTCTTCCCCAGGTGACCCTGGAAATGCACCCAGGTGCTTCCAAGACTGAGCTTGAGCGATAAACACGAGCAGATGTGTTTTCCCAACAAAGTTTTCTCTTCTAAAGAGCAATTCTGGTTGAATCAAATGTCCTCTGTCTCACTTTGTGAGTCGAGTGCCAGGTAAGCCCTCTATCAGCATAGGACATTATCAGAGCAGTTCCTGGGCAGGAGATAAGATGGACATAGCATTGCCTGATACCCCTCATTTTCCTGGGACACTGCTTCCACTCCCGGAATCAATAGCTCAGGTAGAGCAAAAAGGCGTTCCACCCTCATTCCTAGAGCAGAGAGACCATGATACTCTCATTCAACTTAGGGTTTTAGGGTTTTCAGGTCTCAATGCTGCCAGAATCACCAAGGATAAACATTTCAAATGAGCACTGGAATTAATAACACCACAATGGCCTTACACCGACCATGGGTTCCCCCTGCTACTTAATAGAGTGATTCATTTGAACTGCCTCCCCCCTTCACTGATGGCAAGGGGCCTGCTTCTCCCCCTGCCAGTCCTTCCCTTTCTAGGAAAAGAAGAGAGAAGCTTATTGAATTCTAATATATCATGCTGGCAGCTGGCGTCAATAGAAAGAGACAGATGTGAGAACAGAACACAGAGCCCCATATCCATCCTTCGCAGTCCCCCCACCCTTCTTCCTCGGCTCAGCAAATCTACTCAGGCCCCCCCAGGGAAGCTGAGAGTTCATTATGAACAGTAGCCAAGAGTCAATAAGTACACGGCAGAGATTTCAGTCACCTACTGCAGCTGTCCTTACCACCAATAAAGTAATTGCATGGCCCCAGACTGGTTTGTGGGGTGGGGATGGGTGGCAGGGAGCTAAAAAATCTTCGCAGCCAGAAAGATCTTTTCATAAAGCAAACATGATCATGTCAAACATTTCTGCCTTCCTTAAAATTCTTCAATGGCTCCATACTGTTTCTAGGATAAAAACCAAAACACTTAAAATGGGAGCAACTGGGTGGTGCAGTTGGTTCAGTGTCCCAACTCTTCATTTTGGTTCAGGTCATGATCTCAGGACTGTGAGATCAAACCCCACGCTGGACTCTGCACTGGATGTGGAATCTGCTTAAGATTCTCTCTTTCCCTCCCCCTCACACTCTCTTTCTCTAAACAAAACAAACCAAAATAAAACATTTAATATGGCTTACAAGATTCTACAGGTCTGGCCCCTGCTGGCCTATCCAATCTCATATCCAACATGCTCCCCCATCCACTGCCATTCTCAACCACTCCAGCCATCCTGATAATCTTTTGCTCCTTCAGTGGCTTAGGGGGCCTCCAGACTTTGGTACGAGTCCTACTTTAATACAGTCACATAGCCTTGCACTTGCCCTTCACTGCATCTGTCACAGGCTGCAATTCTTTATACCTTCTTATCCAATGACTGGGTTCATGCTTTCCCTACCTGCTGCTGTGCAATCTCCATGTTTTGCTCACCAAGTATCTCCAGCTTCTAGCACAATGCCTGGCACAGAAAAGAAACTCAGAAGATATGTTCTGAACGAACGTATAAGTGAGTAAGCTATAAAGCAGGGTACAATCTGAGAGCTGGAAGCTGCAACTGGAGCTAGAACAATATGTAGTCTGGGTGTGAGAAGAGGTACATGGAGCAGATCACATAGCACTCATTCTTTAGCACCCACTGTATGCCGGGCACTCTTTGAGGCACTGGGGATACACAAATGAATAAAACAGACAGCAGGTTCTACCTTTACGGAGCTTACATTTGAGGTGATTTCCCTCTCATGCTGTGGGATATTTTGAGAGCAATACTTAGCCTGGAAGTATTACCACTTGTAGTATTATTCTAAGTTGTGGCAAGAATAAAATACACACACAACAAGGTGTACGGGGCTTCCCACAGGCAACCTCCACAGCTGGCATCCCATCCATGGGGAGGCCAAGGTAAGTACTTCAACACATCCCCAAAATAAATCAACTCCACAACCTGTTGGTACGAAGTAGGTAGCTTCCTCTAGATCCAGCAGAAGCAAAAGGAAGGAGGTTTAAATTGCACAATACAGAACTGAAACATCAATAATTTCTCTCCTTTAACAGCCCAATTCTCTCATCCCTGCCAGCCACTTCATCTCTCTTCTCTCCCTCCTATACTGCTTCTCAAAATTCCTTGTGTCCTGAGCAATTCAGCATTCATCTTCAACTTGCAAATTTGCCTGATGGTCACCATCTATTGTTCATCAAACATGACTCCTGGTTTTGCTGTCACATGAACACTGATCAAATATGGTGGACCTCCTATCAACAGTTTGAATTTGTCTGTGGCTCCACAATCCCCTGGATGAGGATCACTGTCACATTGTTGGGGGGGGGGGGGGCTTGTTCCTCACACTAAGAATTTTGGCCTTTGTCCAGAAGGCCATGTGGAACACAGGAGGTTTTCAGTAGGGGTGTGACTATGGACAGATTCCACCTACCACACCTAAGACTTAGCCTCAGCTGCCAGGAGGAATCTAAATGGAGCTTTGGGTATCCTTCTTCTAAGCATTAATTAAAGCTCTGCCTAAGGTCCAGCCACAGGGAAGCCCATGGGTTTAGCACAGAGGGGGAGCAGATGCAGCTTCAAAGAACCTGCAGCCAACTCTAAGCATGTCAGACCTCCCACTGCCAGGGCATCTTCCCGCTGGAAGCAGAGCTGGAGTCACCATGGGGAAGGGGAATCTCTGAGCAAAAACTAAAATGTTTCTGCTTCCCACAGAAGAGGGAAATAGTTATTTCCTTGGGAAAAGTCTATGAAGTAGAATCTTCCCCAGGATTCCTTCTCTCTGATCTCCTTTCGGAGCTGACCCCTGCAGTTCATGACTCTTCCATAGGGGACTCCCTTCACATTTAAGGCAAGGATCTGTGCAGCATGGCAGCCCTACCTCCCACCTCTTAGAGCCAACCTCCTGTGGCTCCAGGGGGTTCAGAGAGTTGCCTAGTACAAATATCATAATTATAAAAATAATTCCAGCTGCTGTTTCTAGAGAATTTACCAAGGTAATCTGCTTAATATGCATCATCTCCATTAAGCCTCAGAGTAATCTGGTGAGATAGAGATTATTATCATCATTTAGAAGAACAGGGAGCTAAGGCTTACATCCACTGTCAAGTCCTGGACTCCCACTTAAAAGCTACGTGATGTTGAGCAAGTTACTACTTAACCTGTCTGCTTCAGTGACTTTCAATGAATCAAGATGCATACAAAAGTCTTTCTCTGAAAGCAGCGCTCATCCTTATCCCCATGCCTCCTACACATTGTGAGTGATTCATGGACCATTCTCTAGGAAAGGGCACCAGTGTGGTCTGAGCCTTCAGGAATCCTGTGAGAAGGAGAGGAAACAGCCTACTCTAGAAACAATAAAGGTTTGATGCCTTACAGAAACATAGGGTCCTGTAGCATCCTCTCTGCCAAGGCCTGGCTACTGAGAATTCACCTCTGCATTCAATAAACACTTACACCAGCCAGCAGATAAATATCCTAGAAGGCAAATCAGACTCATCTTTTATTTGGTTAAAAATACCATTGCTGGCTCCCTTTCTATTATAGAACTCATTGGTAGCCAGTAATAAAAATGAAATCCAGCAAATCTTTGGAGGAGGGGGAAGGTAAGAGCACAGCAAATTTATGATGCTTATGGGAGTTAGCAGGAACTCCAGGTAGCATGGGGATAAAATGAAACTGAATTTCAGTGAGCCTAGTCCTGAAAGGACAACTCAGTAGACTAAATAAAGAAACATCAGAAAGTGTGGAGGAAGATCTAGCTTCAGGTACCACTGGAACCAGGAGCTCAAATGCAGCCAGGCCTCCCTCAATGGCTCTCATTTCTGTTTTTCTCTGAAAGCTGCCTTTATTTTTCCCATTCACATGAACCTTCACCCAGAGGGAGGGAGTGTGACTGTAACAACCCCAGCTTTATTGCTTTCATTTGAGTGACCAAGAAAAGAAAGGTGGGTTTACTTTCTTAAGGCTGAGTTGAAGAACATGTAGGACGAGACACTGGCCAGAACAAAAAAACAAAAGAAGCTACCCATAGTATTGAGGATGCCTATAGATCTCACTGATATAACAGAGTCCCCATATGACAGTAGGCTAAATAATTTAGCTATTTTTCTCCCATGTAATAGTCCAGATATAAGCAAGCCACAGCCTTACAAGGACTCCATTTTGTCCAGGACCCAGGCTCTTTCCATCTTTTTGCTCTGTCATGCCTAGGTATTGTTCTCACCTGCATGGTCTAAAAATGCTCACCACCACATGTACAGTCCAGAAGGAAAAGGTGAGTGAGGAATCAATATTTGGCTCTTAGGGCACAACTCAGAAATTATACACATCAATTCCACTCACATTCTATTGATCAGAATATTGTCCCACTGCCACACCTAGTTACAAGGGAAGCTGGGAGATGTAGTCTTTAATCTAGGCAGCCATGTACTGCAGTGAAAACTAGGGTTTATTATTGCTATAGAAGGAAGGATATATAGAAGGATGTATAGAAGGAAGGGTGCAATCCATCTCTGCCACAAACATCTAAGGGCAGGAAGGTTCTGGGAATTAAAACCAGAATATGACCTGGAACTCAGATTTATTCCTATCTCCATCACTCTTCTGTTTCTGTTGCATGTCTGCTTCATTACCCTCTCCCTTCTCAGTTTTGAGCACCTTCACGTCCAGAGAAGGTAACCTATGGCCACCTCATCATTTCTAAGCCTGTGAAAAAGTGAAGTAAAATAAGACCAGCCTAGGCTTTAACATAAGTGGAACTTGGAACAATCATTTACTGCCAAGTGGATTTATGCTTTAACTTTGAGCAAGAAAAGGGCAAATAATAACAAAATGGGTATTAGCTTACAAAAAACAGATGCAAAGTTGTGTTAATAAGAGAAATACTAAATTATCATGCAGATCAAGAATGTGTATATAACAGTGGTATAGTTTGGAAGTAATGTAAAATTGCTGGGGTGATGAGATCAGTTTCATTCTAAATAGTTTAGGGAAAAACTGCCTCAGAAACCTAGAGTAGAAAGAGATGCTCCAATCTATCTACAGAAAAAAGCAGTCTGCACAGCCCACCAGCTGGCCCTGAGTTGGAACTGCCTTCTACAGACATCAGTAACCAAGGTGGAAGGGAAAAGTCCTTGCCTGTCACAGCCTGAGGCTGGTAAATGCGCCAGACACTGGAAGAGGCTGGTGGGTATGGACACTTGCTTTTGGTGGAATGTGTTGGAGAATGGGTGTGTAAATCCAAGAATGGAAGGGAAAGCAGGAGGGTAGGGGTACTCCAGGAAAAAAGGAATAGGGCTTTAAAAGGGTGGGAGAGAAGGGAGAGCACTGGGGCTGGGGGACTACCTGCATGGGACATACTCAAAGTCCTGGAGCATTCTGAGTAGTGCCTGTGGTCAAGATGGTCAGAATGAAGCCCTACTGCCCATACTGAATAGTGTGATACTCAGCACGTGAACCCTGAATCCTTGAGCAAAGAACTGCTCAAATGTCCTTCTGTCAGCATCCAGTTTACCGGCATTCGATTTGGGAACAGCAGGAATGCTATTTCCAGAATGAGGACAGAAGCAGTCCCTTCCTCTATCACCAGGCATCAGAATATTATCACGTGGATGGGGAGGTGGTAAGGGAGGGGCCATTCTTTGGGGCCCACTGAAAAGAGAAGGGATCTTTCTGCAAACTACAGCCAGATGCCCAAATCTGTTAGCTAGAAACCCACTCTATTAGTTTGCTAGGGCTTCCATAATGAAGTACCACAGACTAAGTGCCTTAAACACAGACATGGATTTGCCCTCCATTTTGGAGGTTAAAAATACCAAAATCAAGGTGTCAGTAGTGTTGGTTTCTTCTGAGGCCTCTCTCCCTGCCTTGTTCATGACCACCATCTCCCTGTCTCTTCTCCTGGTCTTCTATCTGTGTGTGCCTAAGTCCTAATCTCCTCTTCTAATAACCACACCAGTCATATTGGATTGGGGCCCAGCCCAATGATCTCATTGAATCTTAATTGCCTCTTAAAAACTCTATCTCCAAAGACAGTTACATTTAAGATTAGCACTGGGGTTAAGGACTTCAACATATGAATTTTGGGGCAACATAATTCAGTCCATCACATCTGTACTAATGAAACAAAAAAGGAGCTTAACTTGTGATTTCACATTCCAGAGATGGACAACTCTTTGTCAGCTTTAATTATAAATCCTGAGAGAGGGGATTTGGGGTTCGTCCAGATGCCCATTCCTGGTCCCTTTCAACCCAAGGATGTGGGCTCATCAAGAACAAATATGGTTGTCAAGATTCTGCCTACGGATGGTGACAATGCTTTGCCAGACACCCCATATTGCCTATCAGAATCAACTCAAGCTCTTCAGTAGGGCATACAGAATCCTTCACTCTCTATCCTCTTAAACTCAGCTATATCCCCTACTCTCCCTGCACAAATTGCACCCTTCATCCATGCTACAGGTATAATTCCCTCCATTCACCTCACTGTTTCATGCCTCTAGGCCTTTACTCAGACTGTCCCCTATACGTACCAAGCCTTTCCTCTTGACCTGCTTTGTCTGCCTGACAAGCTCCCACTTATATTGCAAAGCCCAACTGGAGCATTTCCTTTGCAAAATCTTCCCTATTTCCTGTAGAGTCAGCCTCCCTCTTTTGTTTCATTCTGTGCCTTGTATGTACCTTTCATAACACTTAGAACACTGAGTCATAACTTTTGTTAGATTGATTTTCTCTTGAAGTAGACTCTGGGTTCCAGGATAATAGGGAAAATTTACCTTACCTACCCCCAAGTCTAGCACAGTGCTTGCTTTGTAGTCAAAAAATATTTGTGGGGTGTGTCTGGGTAGCTCAGTGGGTTAGGCCTCTGCCTTCAGCTCAGGTCATGATCTTGGGGTCCTGGAATCGAGCCCCACATCAGGCTCTCTGCTCAGCGAGGAGCCTGCTTCCCCCTATTTCTCTCTGCCTGCTGCTCTGCCTGCTTGTGCGCACTCTCTCTCTCTGTGTCAAATAAATAAATAAAATCTTTAAAGAAATATTTGTGGGATGAATGAATGTTATCAACTGGGCACAGTGGTGTACAGTTTATAAGATAACACAAGCCCTTGACCTTTAGGAACTTCGGAGACATTAATACAAATAATACAAAGGGAGACATTAATACAAATAATGATGATAAAAATAAATATACAAACCAAGGGCCAAGGGAGTACAAAGAAAGCTGCCATTTAAATGGGAGAATTGTGGAAGGCTTCTGGGAGGAGTGCATACTAAGGACGAGTAGGAGTTTGCCCAGTGGTGTTAGATGGGGTCGAAGAAGAAGAAAGAGAAGGCTATATTGAGGAAGGATGGAATAAGACATGTGAAAAGGACCCTGCCAAGGCTTACAGATGCAACACAGTAAAATTATAGGGACAGAGAGCCATGGGTGCCAGGTAAGGATAGCAGTATCCTAGTGCTCTAAGAAAAGGGGTCCCTAGTCATACCTGGGCCTTTTGGGCATTCTCAAGAGCAAGCTGGGAAGAGAGAATTGCCTTGGGACTGTTACTCAGGGAGCCACCAAATCCTTAGGGCATCCATCCAGAGTCTCTCCCTCCATGGATTTTCTCAGGGGAAAGGGAAAGACACTTGGGGTTGCCAACAGTCTTGGAGGCAGGGAAGCCAAGCCTTCAGAGTCCAGAGCCTGCACTAACCTCCTCCACTTCCTCTCCAAATGACAGAGAGAGGAGATGGCACAGCTGAGCCTGAAATGAGACATTCACCTTCTGCCACCTCCACTCCACAGAACTTTTTTTGAACCTCTGATTTCACTGCACTCTGATAGTCACAAACAAGTCAATTCACCGTTCCAAGCTACAGCTGTTCATCTGAGAAAAGGTGATAATGTCTCCTAAGAGGTATTGTGCAGATGAAAGTTAACTCAAACACCTAAGGTCAAACACCTAACACATGCCTGATATCTAATAGCCACTCAGGTAAGAGTGGCCACTCCAATTCATTTTCTAAAGAAAAACGTGCTTGCCTTAACCACCCCTGTCTAGAACTGTAAGTTCCCAGGGAGGATTCAGACCCCATGCTGTCCAGCATATATTTATGCTCAATAATGCATGTAAAATCAATGACTGCCTAGAATCCTAGACTTCTCAGACTGAGTGTTTTCTAAGAAAACAGCTATTCCAATCTCTCTTTTGACATACAAAGGAAATAGAGACTCCTGACTCCACTACATGTAATCCTGGCTATTGCTTGCCCAGTTTCCTTACCAGTAAAAATGGAACGGCTATTTCAATGCATTATCATGGGGATTCAATGAGTAAATACATATGAAGCATTAAGACCAGTATCTGGCACATAATAACCATCAGTAAATGTCAGTGCTATTATGAGATGATGGAGACTGGCCCAAGGCCACATGGTGAGTTAGCCAGAAGCTGGAGTCAGGTTCTCCTGGCTTCCAGTCTTTCACCTCCCCTACTACACCTCCTGCTTCTGATGGGACTAGATGCTCCACATCCTAATTCCTGAATTCACATGTGGTGTGGAATTCACATGGTGTTCCCATTTCCTGACAGGGTGGAGGCTGACCACTAATTCCTGGGGAGGACTTCCCAGCCAACATGATTATCAGCCAAATCAAGGCCATGGCCAGCTCAGTGTCCCACCATCACTGAGTACTTTCTTTGCTTGCAACATCCTAAACATGCTGAACTATTTTCTCTTCAATTACATAGATCAGTTTGTCTTGATCAGGGCAGATTTTGCCCCACAGAGGACATATGACAATATCTGGAGACATTCTTAGATGTCAAACTTACGCTAGAGGCTGCTACTGACACCTACTGGGTACAGGCCAGGGATGCTGCTACACTCACCCTGCAGTGCACAGGACAGCCCCCACAGCAAAGCTATTAAATTAGGCTTACAATGTACCTGAGCTGCTGCTGACAAAAGCCTAATGTAGGCAAATATGCATTCAGATGCAAATGTGTCTGTTTCGCATCCATTTTGTAGCTTCATAAAATAGCAGGTTGTGGAAAAAACAGTAGGTGTGACATGAGACCAGGATTCAAAATCCAGGTGTGCCACTTTCTAACTGTGTGATCTTGACATGATACTTAACCTCTCTGAGTTAGTTTCCTCATCTGTGAACTGGGTATAATTATGCTATAGTGAAACTTTCTGATGATACACAGAAAGCACCAACTAGGTACCTAAGACATAGCAGGTAGGTAGTAGGTGGCATGTTATGATTCATCTCCTCATTTTTGTAAGGTGTATATACAAACATAGATACCTGAAAATGTCAGTTGGGGATGAGCCCAAACTTAGCTGGCAGAAGACAGATGAATGGATATTGATGGATGGCTTAAGGCCAAGGAAGGCTCTAAGGCAAGAAATGAGACCTTGGCCAAGGTGAACACGAGGGAGCGAAGGAAGAGACGGTAGAAGAAAGAATCCATACAATTATAGGAAATTATTATTTATTTTAAAATGTTACAGACCAGGCTCTATGCTAGGCATTTTATAGATATCATTTATTAATTCACTCAGTAAAAATTTAGTGAGCACCTACTGTGTACTAAGCACCAGGTAGTAAGCTGTGTTCCTACCTTTACTACCAGTTATTCATTGAGTACCTACTCTGTACCAACATTGTATTTCCATTCCATATACATTGCTCCCTCCGCATTCATGCATGCCCTCATTAATTTGTTATTGAATTAACTCTTTCAACAATTGTTTATAAGAACCCATGCTATACCAGACCCTATCTTATCAGCACTGATAAAAGATTAAAAGCTCTAGAAAGGGAAGAGATGGGTCACTGACCTTCATCTAGAATGGGGATTCAAAGGGAAGCAAGGGAAGCAAAGATCCTGGGCTTTATAGAATCATGGCACAATCGGCTTCGTGATCAAAACTTTATGGGCAGAAGGCCCTGTAGAGTAGAACTTTATTTTCCCAAGACCCCCAAGTTGGCAATGATATAGATATGAATGATGAAGTCTGAGGTCTGAATTAGAATGAGCAGGTGATTTTTTAGGGTATGGTTGCAGAGAACATAATCCACTTCAGCTGCTAAAACACAGATCTGTTGGATTTGGTGCCCCGCGCATTGTCTTGTGCAGAAATGGATTTTAGAATCCTTGGGGCAACTGAAGAAAGAGCTTCTAGACTGAGCTTCTAGGGGTGACTGCTGAAACAACACGGGAGAACTGAGCCCCGGAAGGATCCTCTGGTCCTACTACACTGAGGACACTGCCTGCCAAGCTAGGAATCTATAAGCTGTAGGTCCAAAGTGCCTCTGTTGTGCACTGCACCAGCAAAAGGAGTGCCTCTGACCTGGTTCCACTTAACTCAGTTCTGAATCTGACTTTCAAGCAAGTGTGCCTAATTTTCAGAAATCCTCTCTGGGAGATGTACTTTCTTTCTAGGAAGTGAAGCACCTTTAAAGGAAGTTGGAATGAATGCAGATGGAGCCAACTAACAGTTTTCCTCACAGGGGATTAGTTATAAATCTGTGTTAAACTGGATTCTGTAACAAATCTAACTCTGTAAATTACCACCAGAACACACTATTCTATGAGTGGTTTACGCTTTCCCTTTAAAAGTCTGGCTGAGTGCAAGTATGCTAATGACCCATTCATTGTGGAGTCATTTCTTTGAATAAGGACCAGGAATCTGTTTTGTTTTTTTATTTTTTAATTCTTTTGGTAAGCTTTCTGATCAGCACAATTTGAGACCACTAAGAAAAGCTAATTCATACCACATGGCATTATTAAGCCTCTCAGGAATACAAGCATTTCAAGGGAAGACAATTATCTGTAACTCAAAAGACTAGATGGTCTCATGTCAGAAGGACATCTGTTAGCAAAAAAGAACTTTCTAGTTTCATCAAACTAAACCAGGTGACCACCACTCATTTCCAAATGTAGTCAAATCCTCCTTAAGAGTTTTTTGGAACTTTCCCCTGCCTTTAGACAAGGAGTGCCAACAACAGTAACCAGATAGCTGCAAAGTTAGAGCTCAAAAACTAAAATCAGACACACATCAAATAAAAGAAATACAGTCTCCGCCCTCACAAATGTTAACCACCTAACAGAATAAACTAAGAGGTAATCAGTCAACTATTTACTATTTAGGGGTGACAAGTGCCCTGATTACGGGGCAGGAGCTATATATACACGAGGCATGAGAGAAACATGTGGATCCCTCCTCAGCCTGCAGGCAATGGTATGTCTTCTTGAGGGAAGTACCATCTTAGCTGAGATCTGAAGGATGAATTAGTCAGGCATCCATGTGTGCAAAGGCCTGGAGTCCTGAGAGAACCTGGCATGTTTGGAGAACAGGAATGTGTTCAGCATGGCTGGGAAACAAAAAATAAAATTACTGACTCTGAAAGCAGTCCGGTACAAAGAGAAGGCAAGGGAGGCAGCATCAGCAGACATCTTAGAAGGGCAGAGAGAGCTGGCACAGACTGTCCCAAGAATGGAGCATGGACCATTCAATGCCCAGAATGAAGCAGGCAACCAGCACATCTGTTAACTGGCTGCAACTGAGCGGAACAAGGCCGAGAAAGCAGCAAGACCAAGAGGGCCAGAATGAAAGGACTGTCCCAGGTTTACGCTAGTGGAACATCTAAAGAAACAAAAGCTTTCAGTGGGCTTGCAAGAGGAGCATAATTCTAATTACCGCAGGAGTCTCCACAGCACAGATTGTGTCCTTAAGCCAAGCACATTGGGAACACAGTTAACCATTCAGTCCATCAACACTGCATGGTTCCTTTCAGTATCTGTTCCCATTCTTGTATCTGATCAAGGCAATGGGGACAGCAGAGGGGCAGGTGCAGGGGCACACACACACACACACACAGAAGCTCACTGAAGAACGCCGTGTTCTCACCCATTCTTCCCCCTGAGCTCCACCCTACATTCAGCCCTCCCAGTTTCCGACCTCCAGGCTGGTCCTCTCGTTTTTGGTTCACCTGACCTTCCATGCTCAGCACCATCTCCACTGTGCTTTGACCACCCTCGACTATAATTTGAATTTTCCTTCAAACTAGGCGGCCTTAAAAGATGCTTTGGTAATACTTATCTTTATGAGCACTGAGAAATGTGTAGAACTGTTGAATCGTTATATTATACCTGCAACTAATACAACACTGTTTTGTTACTTACACTTGCATTAAAAACAAAAACAAAAACAAAAAATGCTGCTTTGATAAATACTCTCCTTGGTTTAACCTGGAGAGTGTCTTGCAACGAAAACATTGTGGGTCTGGAGGGCACCTGGCTGGCTCAGTGGGTTAAAGCCTCTGCCTTCGGCTCAGGTCATGATCCCAGGGTCCCGGGATCCAGCCCTGCGTAGGGCTTTCTGCTCAGCGGGGAGCCTGCTTCCTCCTCTCTCTCTGCCTGCCTCTGCCGACTTATGATCTCTCTCTGTCAAATAAATAAATAAAATCTTTAAAAAAAAAAAAAAAGATTGTGGGTCTGGAAGCCTTGCTTTGAAGACTGACTCTACCCCTTCCTAGCTGTATGACTCTGAATAAGTGATGTAACCTCTCTGAGCCTCAATTTTCCATCTATGAAATGGGAACAACTATATCAACCTCAGCCTTGCAGTGGAAATCAAATGAAAAAACCCAGGTAAAACATTTACTGCAGTATCTGGCATATAAAAATGCTAGAAAAGTAAAATTTCCTTTCATTTTCTTTCCCGTCACCAAAAGGAGTGGTATTCTCATGGCCACTGGTCTGAAATTAAGTAATTATTATGATACTGTTTTGTCTTTTCAGGTTCCCAGATTATGGTCAGCAGAAACCAGATAAGCAGCACTTGTTCAGAATTTCTTGCATTTTTAACAATTCTAAGAATAATCTTTGCAGCACTAATAATAATGTATATGTGATTTTTCCTACATTTTCTCTCACAGAGTATAATGTTTCTATACAGTTAGTTGTTTTGTGGTTCCTTTGTTTCAAATACTTTCTTACTGTCCCTGTTAAGAGTTATCTTTGAATTATCACAGCAGCAATGATGAGTGAAATGTCAGCCTAGAGAGTCCAAATGAGTTGCTCCCATCACTCAGCAATGCCATGGCTATAGCCCGTTACCCTGGTGGTCCTCCACCAGATGGGGGTGCTTCCCTGAGGGGGGCCATTTGGAAATGTGCAAATGTTGAAATCTATGCCTCAAAGGAACTAGCAAGCTCCTTTCAGGAGTATAAAATTAAGATTCTAAGTGATAAGCACGTATCATAGGTTAATTGGCAGTGTGTTTTGTTTTTTCTTAGTGAAATACCAAATAGCGGTACCATCTTACAATCACTAGCTTCTTAAATTCCAGGAGAGGTACAAAGATAAGGAGATAAGGAGATAAGGAGAACAAAACACAGATGAAGACTTCAGCAGGTGATCCAGCCACACAATGCCCAGCCAGGACCCTTGCCCTCCGAGAGCAAGCAGCTAAAGGCTGAAAAATGAGATGTCACGGAAGGAGGAATTCCAGCCTTTGCCCATGGTCTGCCATTCCCAGGTCTGGGCCCTGAGCCCCTGCCCAAAGTCCCCAGGCATTGCCAAATGAAGAGTGAAAAGATGGAGGCTTGAGTTCCAGCATGGCAAGTCCTTGGCAAGGATCGCAGTAGAGGAAGAACCTGTCTACCAAGTGGCCTCAGAGACCCTGGCTGGATGTGAAGTGGACTGGCTCTGAACATCATTTAATGGCTCATACCTTCCCTGATCACTCATCCATTTGGAACAAGATGCTGCTGTTAGAAACCTGGAGAATCGGCTCTGCCTGATGTCTTGAAACACATCTCCCCATCTCTGCCTTTCTAAGTCTGGTTAAGCAGAAAGGGCATAGGCTTTGGAGAAGACCCACACAGACCTGCTTCCCCACCCCTGCTTCCAAATGAATGAGTCACGTGTTGTGAGGAACCTGCATAATCTCACTGATGCTGGGTTTCTCGCTCACCTCCCTCCCTCCCTCCCTCCCTCTCTCCTTTTTTCCTTCCTTCCTTTGTCCTAAGTACTTTACAAAATTATCTCATTTATTCTTCAGAACAACCTGTGAAGCAGAAACTGTTTTCATCATTCTCATTTATAGACTGGAAAACTAAGGTACAGGGTGTAAGCAACTCATCTGTGTTCACACAGCTAGTAAGAGGGAGGAAGGATTCAGATCCAGATAGACTGGCCCCAGAGTCTGCGTACTTCCCTCCTATGCTCAGATACACAGTCACTATTGTCAGCCAAAAGTAATAACCATCTCTGGGTCTTGTGATGCTTAAATAATAGAAGTAAAGTCCCTGGCAAATAGTAAGGCTTTAATAAATGACAGTCATCACCTTCAATCTCCAGGTTGCCAGTCTTTAACACACATAGAGAATAATAATATACTCTACTTGTATTGTTTTACAAGTCTGGAAAAAGGCTTCAGATAAATTATCCTCCCTGGCTCTTCGAATAGTCTGTTTTTCTTATAATAATGTTAGCATACAGTACTTTGTATGTCCCAGGCATTATTCTGTATGCCTTATGTATCCATTTAATCCTAAACTCACTGGGTCCTATAGCTCAGTGAGATAAGTAGTAGTATTATCTCCTTATTACTGGCCCAGAGAGGTTAAGTAACGTGCTCAGGGTCACACAGCTAGTAAGTAGTGGTGCTGGGATGAATTCAGAGAGTCTGGTTTCAGACTGAGCTCTGATCCTCTACTCTAGGGGGACTGTGTAGAAGGCAATTCCGGCTCACAAACCCTGTGATGAGTAAGAGTCAGTAAGTGCCAGAGCCAGAACTCAAACCCAGGCCTGTCTGCCACCAGTGTCCCTAGTAGGTGATTTCTCTGACTCTGTTGCTTTGTACATCCAAGTAGCCTGATGGTCATCGCCCTGAATTGGGGCTTAGAAGACACAGGCTCTTGTCATGCCGATAAAATAACTGATCAATAGCAGGGAGACCTTGAACAAATCATTTTGCCTCCAACCTTCATCTAAAAATTTGGGAGTCATGCACATTCAATCTTTAATGTCCTCTAATTCTCAGCAACTGTTTTCCAAGAAGAATTGCAATTCTGTTTGAAGGAAAGAAATGTAGCATGTTTCTTATGGTTCAATGTCAATCCCACCCCCACCCCTGAGGAAAACTCTAGAAAATGCTTCTTTTTACCTGATACAAATCCTACGTGTGCCGTGAAGTACAGCTCAAATGCACAGCGGCCAGAAATACAGCCGCTTCTCTGGAGGCCTCTCAAGCTTCTAGTCCCTTTCCCTCACCCTTACTGGTAAGAACTGTGCACACACTACTCTGTGCTCCTGCAATACTGAGCTTGTGCCTCTAGATTAACAATTCCTATATTCACAGACAGCAGCAGCATGTGTGCACGTGCGTGTGTACGTGAGCGCAGGTCCTAGTTGCTCCTTAAGAGCACAGACTGTACTCCGTTCATTTTCCTATGTTTGGAAAGTTATGTTACATTGACCATATGTGTAAGTACCAATATTTGACCATTTTTGACCTACACAAATGGCAATTTAATACGGTGCAACCCAATATATGCTCATTAAATATAACCATACTTACTATTATACAACAGTTGCATTCCTGAAAAACCTCGTGTTCTACAAGAGGGGTAAGCTTTTTCTATAAAGAGCCATGTAGTAAATACTTGGACTTTGTGTGTTATACAATCTCTATCCCAAGTATTCAACTTCATTCGTTCAATTCATCATTGTTGTATCAAACAATATGTCAATAAATGAGTATGGTTGTGTTCCAGTAAAAACCCCATTTACAAAAACAGGTTGGACTCACGAAAAAAACAGAGAATCTTCACAGCCCTAGAACAAGTAAAGAAATTGAACTAGTAATAAAAAAAAATGTTTTTAAATTCTCCCACAAAGAAAAGGTCAGGACCAGATAGCTACGCTGGTGAATTCTACCAAAGATTTAAAGAAAAATGAATACCACTGATTTCTTCACAAACACTTCCAGAAAATAAAGGAGGAATGAACACTTGCTAACTCCTTCTGTGAGGCCAGTATCACCCTGATACAAAAACCAAGTAAGGATATCACAAGAAAAAAAAAAATCTACAAGCCATTAAGAATAATGGACAGATGGACAAATGCAAAGTCCTCAAAAATTACTAGCAAATTCTTTAATTTGTTCTTCAGAAGTATTTTGGAGCCTTTGGAGAGATGGAGAATATTGAACTTCCCATGGATACAAAAACAAACGAAAGAAGAGGATTTTGTTTTACCACATATACAGATGAAGAGCCAGTAAAGAAATTGTTAGAAAGCAGATATCATCAAATCGGTTCTGGGAAGTGTGAAATCAAAGTTGCACAACCCAAAGAGGTATACAGGCAGCAACAGTAGCAACAAAAAGGAGGAAGAGGTGCTGCAGCCGGTGGAGGAGGTGGTACTAGGGGTCGTGGACGAGGTCAGGGCCAAAACTGGAACCAAGGATTTAATAACTATTATGACCAAGGATATGGAAATTACAATAGTGCCTATGGTGGTGGTCAAAACTATAGTGGCTATGGCGGCTATGATTATATGGGTATAACTATGGAAACTATGGATATGGACTGGGATATGCAGACTACAGTGGCCAAGAGAGCACTTACGGCAAGGCGTATCGAGGGGGTGGCAATCACCAAAACAATTACCAGCCATACTAAAGGAGGACGTTGGAGAAAACAGGAGGAAATTGCTAAAGTTAACCCATCTTGCAGGACGACATTGAAGATCGGTCTTCTGTTGATCTAAAATGATTATTTTGTGAAAGACTTTCTAGTGTACAAGACACAACTGTGTCCAACTGTATATAAGCCGCCAATTAGTTTTCTTTGTTTTTACTTTGTCTTTTGCTATCTGTGTTATGACTCGATGTGGATTTGTGTTTATACAAATTTTATTTGTATGATTTCATGTTAAACCTCAAATAAATACTTCCTTATGTGAAAAAAAATTACTAGCAAACTGAATCCAGCAATATAATAAAAGGATTATATACCGTAAGCAAATAGGCTATATGCCAGGAATGCAAGTCTCGTTTAGTATCTGGAAATCAAGTATTAGAATCCACCACATAAACATAACAATGCACAAAAAAACATATGAACAGTTATCAAAAAAGCATTTGACCGAATTCAATACCCCTCTCTGATAAATTGTAAGAACTCGGAATAGTTCAAGCTGATAAAGGTATCCACAAGAAAAAAAAGAAAGAAAGAAAGAAAGAAAAAGGAAAAAAAAATCACAACTAAGGTCCTACTTAAAAGTGAAAAGACTGAATCTTTTCCCCCTAAGATCAGGACAAGACAAGAAGATTCAGCCTCACCCCTTCTATTTAACACTGCACTGGAGGCTCTAGCCAGGAAATTAGGCAAGCAAAAGTGTCAACATTAAAAAAGAAGAAGTAAAATTATGTTTATTTGCATGATCTTGCATATAAAAAATCTTGCACATAAGAAATTTAGGAAAAGAACCACTAGAAAATCTTTCTTATATGTAAGAAATACACAAAAAAACTATTAGCATAAATAAAGGAGTTCAGCAAACTTGAAGGATGTGAGATTAATATACAAAAATCTATTCTATTTCAATATACTAGCAACAAACACTCTAAAAATGAAATTCACAAAACAATTCCATCTACAATATCATCAATATATTATGTAGGAATAAATTCAACAAAGGAGGTACAAAACTATAAACCATTTTCAAAAGAAATGAAAGAACTAAATAAGCAGAAAGATATCCCAGGCTCCTGGATCCAAAGACCTAATACCTAATGTTGTTAAAATGGCAACAATTGGTCTACTTATATAATCAGTTCAAACCTTATCTACTTACATAATCCTGATCTACTTATATAATCCGTTCAATCCTTTTTATAAATGGGGTTGATAGTATGGACAGAGTGGAATGCCAAAAGGTAGATAAGTAGAAATGAAGGGAGAAGGAAAGTCGTGGCTGGACTAAAAAAGAAGCTACTTTCATAATCACACACACAGCAAAAGACAATAAGCAATTTAAGAACTGGAAATTAATATTCATAATCATTACATATAATCTATTGCTACCTGAAAAACACACAGTCTACAATTCTCATTCTACAATTTGGACTCATTTTTCTCAGCTTTGTCATATTCATAAAATTCTGAGTTAACTTTTGGGGAATATCATCTGAGATCGCTGTCAGAACTGAATGGACCCTCCTTGATAATTACAGTCACTATGTTGTTGCTGAAGTGGCAGACAAACCTAATTTTTAGTAGTGCCAGGCTCTATCTTTAGTTCATTTCTATCCAGGAATGTTAAACAGTCCCCAAATAGGGGCAGGCACATCAGTAATGAGTATCATCATCATCTATGTGATTCTCTTGCTGCCAAAGAACTGATCTAGCTGGAAGGAACTGTGTATTTCATTTCAGTTATTCAGCTTGTACTGAACGCTTGCCACGATGCCACACACGGGGCTGGGTACTAGAAGATACCAGAGCCCTGACTCTGGCTTCAGTCCTGAAACTTGTAAACTGTTTATCATCTAATGTCATCTAATTCAGTGGTTCCCAACCAGGGTGATTTTATGTCCAAGGCATAAATGGCAATGTCTAGGGACACCGTTGGTCACAGTGAGGGAAATACTATTGGCGTCTACTGAGTCAAGGCCAGGGATGCTTCTAGACGTTCCGCAATGAATGTCTAACAGCTTCCACAACAAGAATTATCCAGACCAGAATGTCAACAGTATATTGGGACACTTGATCTGACTTCATCTCCCCATTATTTCAGAAGGAGAAACTGGGGCCAATGTCAGTGATATACCCAAGATCATTAGTTCTTCAGCAGAGTCTAGATGTCCTGGTTCCATTCTGCATGCAAAAGATTTTAAGTTTAAAAAAAAAAAAGATTTTTAGTTTCCCCTTTTTGAAATGAAATTGAGGACTAATTCTTCTGTGTTTGTGTCTTCCTCAAAGCAATGAGTTCTGCAGTGGCATCCTAGTGGAAAGCTGCTTTAGATAGCAGCAGAAAAACATTCAAGCTTTGAACTGCATGCCTCACTGCAAGAAATGGGCTCTAGACTTGAGTGACACAGGTGCCTTGGCATGGTTGGATATGGCTTCTGTATTTTACTTGAAAGGAAGGATGCTGTGAAAAAAAAAAAAGCATGGACTCAGAAGTTCCATTTATTCTTTCCTTTCCTTGTTTATTCACAGATTCAACAAAAGCATACTGACCTCCTACTGTGTGCCAACAACCAGACTAGAAACCTAAGGCAAGAGGATGAATAATAAATATGTGCTCTCTCCTTTCAACAGCCTGCAGTAAACAGGAGACACACACATAAATAAGGCATTACAACATGTTGAGAGAGAAGCACTAAAGGTGGCAAGCGCAGGATGGAATAAGGATGCGCCAGTCAGAGTTAATGGCTGCAAGCAACAGAAACCAATTTTGGCTTATTTAAGCAGGAAAGAAATTTACTGGAAATATCCCAGGGAGCTCACAGCAGCACCAGAAAGCCTGAAGAACAAGGCTCAGAAAACAGATAGGAAAAGGGAGGCTCAGCTGCAGCGAGTACCCCAGTCTCAAAACTACCATGGTGAAGACTCTGCAACCACGGTGAGTGAACACTGACCATCTCAGTTAAACAGCACTACCCCAGCACTAGACACCATAAGTTGCACTGGACTCCTCTTGACCCACACCCCTGGAGCCAACACATGGCTGCCACAGCTATTCCAGGATGGATTCTCCACTCTCCTCACTTATCTTGCCAGATCCCAAAGCAAAGTCTTTGGATTCAATTATTTTAGATCACTCACCCTCACTCTAGCTGCAAGGCATGCTGGGAAAATGAGCATCTCACCTGATAAGTTTCTACAGTTAGAGATACACTGTGTCTCTCATCACCAGAACTCTTATGGTAAGGGGAAGTCCTCTTTCCGGTTTTGCTCAAAAGTCACCTTCTAAGTGAGACCACTCTATTTAAAACTCTAAAACCTCCCTTTTCCAGCACCTGTCACTACCCTTCCATGCTATATTTTCCCCCATGGCTCTTACAACCATCTCACACACTGTATGTGTATCTATTTATATACTCATCTATTTCTCCCTACTCAAATGTGAGTTCCAGAAAGAAAGATGTGTGTCTGGTTTATTCATTGCTGTGTCCTCAGTGCCAAGGATGGTGCCTGGAACACAGCAGACTCTCAATAAATATTATTGAACAAATGAGTTAATGAATGAATGAATGAATGAATGAATGAATGAATTCTCCAAACACAGGGAAATCAAAGATAATGAAAATCCAAACTTCCAACAAATTCTCACTATAAAAAGCCTATGAGAGACACATAACATAACCTAGTCTGGAAATAAATCAGACAGAGCGCCCTAAGGGAAAGGATACTTGAGCTGAGTCTTCAGAAAAGGCAATGCCGACAAATCAAAATTAGGAAAGAAAGACTGAAGCAGCTAGGTGGGATTCCTCAAATGTATTATTTTATGGTTTCATATGATCCTGGGATACTCCCTAGCCAAGCTCCCTGCATCTTTCCTATATGGAAGAGGCCCTCGTTTGGACCAGTGCAGCTTCAGGCCTGACCATGAAAAGCCAAGATTAGAGCTTGGAGGTGGAAGAAATCTGACCAAAAGCATCCTAAGAATTAGTCCTTTATAGAATAGAGTGGTAGATTCCAAGGAACACCTTGAGCCTTGAATAAAAAGGTATTACTCTGAACATTATTCCAGAGAAAGGCAATCAGAGCAGCGAGAAAATAAATAATGATCAAACCTAAAAGGCAAATGAGTTTTTCTCCATTTTAAAGGTGCTTGTGTTATTACCCGGGTAACTTTTTGTTTAAGTGATTATGCTGCTGTAGAACTTTTTGTAATTCATCAAAATTCATAGACTAGGAAGGCCAGGAAAAAAAGAGTAGGTGGCAGCGTTATTACTTGAAGTTCAATTCAATAAATATAATTTATCTTTCTATAGAGTCCTTTATACGAAATATTGCCAGAGGCTTTACGGTCCAACAAGACCGAGTTTGAATGACTTAAGTTATTTGCTTACAGACTGAATGGACTTTTATGAACATGTTGACTCCCCCTGCACTAAATGAAGTGATGTACAGCTATTCTCAACATAATTTCTGTCACCGCCATTATCTTTTCTCGCTTCAGCTCGTTTCCAGAGTGTCAGGATGACATTAAGTGATAATTGCTGCAGTATTCCCCCTGCACAGGGAACCGCTCTTGCTTCTTTCAGTCGATCCCTTTAGAAGGGCCTTTCACAAGGTGTTGGGGATAATGTAAGAAAAAAAAGGGAGCCGAGAAAAACGAGATCCTCATGATCATGCAGAGGATCAACTCCTCTGTCAAATACAGCTGACTCAATCATGACTATAGGACAGTTTCCTAGGTCCTAGAGATGCAAATGGGACCCAAAGGGGACCTTGTCACCTTGTGTCTCAGCTCATCTCCTTATGACTTTCAAATAAATAGTAATCAAAAGGCAATTTACGTCTCTGCTGCAGTGTTTGCTAACAATGCCAAGGAAAAAGACTGCCTTAGTGCACAGCAAAACTCTACACTCCTCTCCCCAGCCTGTCTCTGTTCTCTTCATTCCATGCTCTGCAAGACTCGCTCATAAATCAAACCCTTGCAGTCTTTCTGCTTTTTCTCTTCTCCCTATTCGGTGTCAGCTCTCTGGCTTCTCCCAGTTTTCCTTTTCTACCATCAGCAAGATACTGTGTAAGAAAAGAGAGTAGAAAGCAAGGTGGGCCTGGGGCAGAAACAGATCGCAAAGATTTATAACTTAATATATTTTCTTTTATAACCCGTCATACATTCTCCCTTCAAGCCCCTTCTCTGAACATGGATGTGTTTTAGTTAAACTGAGGGTGTAAAATATTATGTTATCACCTGTTTGTTTATAAATAAGCCTTAGCATTAGTTCAAAAAAAGAAAGAACTTAGGAAGATTTAATGACCTCAAATGTGATCCAGGAATAGCTCCTTTGTGAAAGTGGAGAAAACAGACCTGCTTTTTCCCAATTCCTCTAGCCAATGGCCAGTTCTTTAAAATCAGCCTAGGAGTCAGGACAACAGTTTTTAAGACACACATATCAACACGTTCCATTTCTCAGCATAGAGTTAAATAGCACTAAGGACACTATCGTTGTGCAACCGTCAACACTGTGCATCTCCACAATTTTCCCATCTTCCCAAATTGAAACTCTTGTCCTCATGAAACAACGCCTTGTTCTATCCTCATTCTGGTCCCTGGTAAGCACTTTCTGTCTCTATTATCTAGGTTACTCTAGGCATTTCATAAATAGAACCAGATAGTATTTGCTCTTTTCTAGCTGGCTTA
Organism: Mustela nigripes; assembly: GCF_022355385.1. NCBI lineage: Eukaryota > Metazoa > Chordata > Mammalia > Carnivora > Mustelidae > Mustela > Mustela nigripes. The sequence goes on from NC_081567.1 coordinate 24,052,390, forward strand.
TTTCATTTTATGTAACAACCTCAAGGTCCATCCATGTGGTACCATGGGTCAGCATTTTCTTCCTTTTTAAGACTATAGAATCCTCCACTGCAGGTCTATGCTACCTCAGTTTATCCTTTCATCCCTGACGGACATGCGGGGTCCTTTCACCTTTTGTCTATTGAGAATAATGCTACTATGAACACAGGAGTATTCAAGCCACCATTTTGTTTGTTTCTTTCCAAACTTCTTTTTTTTTTAAAAAAGTATTTTATTGGGCGCCTGGGTGGCTCAGTGGGTTAAGCCGCTGCCTTCGGCTCAGGTCATGATCTCAGGGTCCTGGGATCGAGTCCCACATCGGGCTCTCTGCTCAGCAGGGAGCCTGCTTCCCCCTCTCTCTCTTTCTGCCTGCCTCTCTGCCTCCTTGTGATCTCTGCCTGTCAAATAAATAAATAAAATCTTAAAAAAAAAAAAAGTATTTTATTTATTTATTTATTTAGAGTGAGCATAAACACGGGGAGGTGCAGAGGGAGAGAGAGAGAAAGGGAATCCCAAGCAGGCTCCCCGATGTGCACAGCGCCCAACATGGGGCTTGATCCCATGACCCCGAGATCATGACCTGAGCCAAAGTCAAGAGTTGGATACTTCACCCACTGGGCCACCCAGGCGCCCCTCCAAACTTCAAACTTATTAAGAGACTATGGGTATCCATCAAAGGAGAAATGCACAAATGGGGCACAACCATACAATGGAGCCCCACTCAAGGAACGAAGTACTGACAGGTGTCACAACACAGATGAATTGGAAAAACACTACACTAGGCAAAAGAAACCAGTCACATAAAGGTCACATATCAAATGATTTCAGTTATTTGAAATATCCCAAATAGGTAATCCACAGAGACAGAAAGTAGATGATATGCTGGCAGGGACTGAAGGTGGGGGCATGGGGAGAAAACTGCTTAATGAGCACAGGGTTTCTTGTCAAAAATGTTCTGAAGCTAGTTAGAGGTGATGGTCACACAACCCTGTACTAAACACCACTGAATTAGTCACCTTATTTTTTCATTAATTACCTTTCATTTCAGTATAGTGAACATGCAGCCCTCTATTAGTTCCAGGTGTACAGCACAGTGATTCAACAGTTCTGTACATCACTCGCTGCTGCCCACGGTAAGTGTCCTCTTAATCCCCTTCAGCTGTTTCTCCCATCCTCCCAGCCACATTTTGCTGCTGCTGTATTGTACTAAGATCGCACGGTCCAGTGTGGCAGCCACTAGCACACGGGGCTGCCGAGCGCTCCACATGTGCTTCAGTGACATGGCGTCAGTGTAAAATACACACTGGAGTTCAATGGCATAGTATGACCAACTGATGCAAAATATCTCATTAATACTTTCACACTGATAACATGTTCAAACGGCAATATTGTGAATATACTGAGTTAAAGAAAACCTATTAGTATAATAAATTTCAGCCATTTTATTATACTATTTTCAGGTGGTACTGGGAAATTTTAAATTACATATGAGGCTCAAGTTATATTTCTCCAGGACAGGGTCAGGTGAAGGTCTAAGCCAGTCTTGGGGTGGAGGGAGGGGAACGGCCAGAGCATCTCTGACTTCCAGGAGTCCCTCTTGTCCTCAGGGGGCAGGTCAGACTGAGCACAGAATTAAGTGGGGGTCACTGCAGAGGAGCAAGGAGAGAAGGGTTGGTACCTGAATGGAGGACAGAGGAGTTTCACCCTGGAAGAGAACTGGAGTCCCCAGGACCAAGAGGGTACAGCAAGGCAGACTCTAAGTGCTGGAGACTTGTGCTCTTCTCCCTTGCAGTGTCCCAAAGGCCACGAGAAGGTCCTTATCTAAGCCACAGCTCCACTGAGCCACTGCAGGGAGCACTTCCCAAAACAGACAACTGAGAACCACATCCCAGCTGGCACCAATGGAAGCTCTAGTATTTGATACTGTCTCACTGCGGGGTAAGGTGGGGGTTGGGGAAAGCCCAATGTGCCCAGTGATGACAGACACTGCCCATCCCATCAGTCATGAGAGTTGGGGCTCTGAGCCAGATTTCATTTGACTTAGAAAAATGAAGAAATGTAAAGTTTTCTGTACCTTAACACTGTGGAGCAAGTTCATGCCTGTTTCACAAATAATCTTGGGCTAAGGCAGCTGTGTACCTGCAAGTCTTCAAACATTCAGAGCATCTGAAGCTGAAAGTCCATGGGCTTTTATGCATATGGCTGGCTCCAGGTCTTCACTGCCATAACCTCCACCCTGAAGCACCAGGACCCATTTGCTTCCCAAATGGATACACCTTCTTGAGAATATACTGAGAACTTCCAGGGGCCAGAAGCCGAGAGAATTATATCACAGAACCTCTGAGCTGGGCAGGACCTATAGGGTTAACAGTCCAACTTCTTTTTTCTAGTGAAAAGAAGTACAGCCTAGGAGTGGGCAGGCAGGGCTTGCTCAGGGTCATACAGTGGTGGTCAGGTCTCTCACTCGAAGGCACCCCTTTTTTCCTCTCCTGGACAGCTCAAATGGCCCTAAACTGGGTCCTCAATACTATAATCTCACATCTTTCCCTCTCCAAATAAACCGAACAATCTGCAATATTCTTCACCGAGTCTTTTTAGCTGGATAACAGGCAGATATCAAACTGGAGACATTCCAACTCTACAGAGAAGAAGTTGCCTTTACCAGAAACATATATATGCATTATATTGAGCTACGATAGACCTTCATTCAGCTTCTGTAGCTGCTATCACCAAAACCCAGGAGAGCAGCTTAAATAAGAACCTCCTTGATGTCTCATGAAACAATCTGGAACAAGCAGGTAAGGGCCAGTAAAGAGGCTCCAGAGTGTGTGTGGCCCAGGATCCTCCCGTCATGTTGCTGTTCGTCCACACACGGGGTTTGCCCTTGATGGTGTGGTGCAAGATAGCTCACCTCCCCTCTGCCTGCATTCCAGCCAATGGGAGTGAGGACCCAGGGAGAATGTGGAGAGCACATCCTGCCCTCCAGAGGCATGCCCTAGAGGTTCTTCACAGCATTTCTGCTCACACCCTATTGATCAGAACCTACATGCCTAAACCACGCTGCTGCAAGGGGACTACAAAGCAAATCTCGATTCTGAAAATCCACATAACTAGCAAAAAGTCTATACCATACAAGAGTAGAATAATGGATCGGGGGACAACTAGCAGTACGGTTTTCATACTCACGGACACAGCTGCTTGTGCGGCCACACTCACCCATAAATCTGCAAAGTCAAACAGAAACACACGTACGTATCAATGCATGCACACAGTACCTATGTCTCTAAATACACATTCACACATACTCAAATATGCACACATTCCAATCGTGTGCACACAGGCTTATTCATTCATAAAACAGGTCATACATCTACACACCAAGCACACATAGCAGTGTGGTGTGTCTCTAAAATACACACACACACACACACACATATACACATGGAGAGTAGGAGAGAGAGGAAGGCTGCAAAACGCGTCATTCTGTCATTCTGCTCTGCCATATACTGGGGATCACATCCCAGTTATCCTACATCCCTGATCACTGGAGATGCCCCTTGTTCGGCATTTAGGACACACACTTCTTTCTGTATTCAGAAGGACATCCAGAACAAGATCAGGGGTTGTACAAGCAACAAAGTGTAAACAAAATGAGATAAAATGGAAGTGCCTATGAAGAGGACCACAGCATACTCCACATGCAAAACCACTAGGGGCGCTGACATCGCACGCCATCTCTCAGCAGGCTGCACAGCCCTCTAGGACGAAACCTAAGGTGAGAGAGCCAGGATTAAGAAGACCTCTAAGCCATTAAAATTAACAAGTCAGGAAATGACAGATGCTGGCAAGGAAGTGGAGAAAGGGGAACCCTCCTACACTGTTGGTGGGAATGCAAGCTGGTGCAGCCACTCTGGAAAACAACATGGAGGTTCCTCAAAAAGTTGGAAATAGAGCTACCCTATGACCAAGCAATTGCACTACTGGGTACTTACCCTAAAGATACAAATGTAGTGATCTGAAGGGGCACGTGCACCCAAATGTTTATAGCAGCAATATCCACAATAGCCAAACCATGGAAAGAACCTAGATGTCCATGAACAGATGAATGGATAAAGATGATGTGATATATATACATACATATATATATATATATATATATATATATATATACAATGGAATACTATGCAGCCATCAAAAGAAATGAAATCTTGCTATTTGTGATGACGTGGATGGAACTAGACGGTATCATGCTGAGCGAAATAAGTCAATCAGAGAAAGACAACTATCATATGATTTCTCTGATATGAGGAATTTGAGAGGCAGGGCAGGGAGCTTGGGGGGTACGGAAGGAAAAAAATGAAACAAGATGGGATTGGGAGGGAGACAAACCATAAGAGACGCTTAATCTCACGAAACAAACTGGGAGTTGCTGGGGTAGAGAGAGGGTGGTTGGGTTATGGACACTGTGGAGGGTATGTGCTATGGTGAGTGCTATGAAGTGTACAAACCTGGTGATTCACAGACCTGTACCCCTGGGTCTAATAATACATTACATGTTAATTTAAAAAGATTTAAAAAAAAGAAGTAGACCTCTAAGCCAAGTGATACAGGAAATGTGGAAAACTTAGAAGCAAGCCTGAGATATGATCAAATACCCAGGCAGGTCAGTGAACACTGCCTGACACACAGGAAGTACTCAGTGAATACTTGTTGAAAGGATGGATGAACAGACACATGAGTAGACAGCACACAACACATTCTGTACCCTGTTCCCATTGTCACTCCTGGAACTCGACCCCTAGCACAGCAGCAGACATACCATAGGTGCTCAAACAATAATTAAGCCAGCTTGATGACTGACTGGATAGAGGAATAAATGATTCTGAATCTTCTCCATCCTTTTTTGAAAGTGAGTGTTTCCTCCAAGCAACATTTGGGGTTAAGTAAATTAAGGCCGGGGGAGGGAGAGGAACTGGCATTTATTGGTATTTATTCCACACTGAACGTGTGCGTGTGCCATCACACTGAATTCTCAAAAGAAGTCTGTAAGCAGGGTCTATTATTATCTTCTCCATTTCAGACTAGATAAACCTGAGCCACAGAGAGATGGAGTACCTTGCCCAAGGTCATTTGCTCAAGATAGCAAATGGAGAACAAGGATTTGAACCCTCTGGCTCTTGTTTGCAACCATGCCGCACTGTAGAAGGCTTTCCCGGAGTGCAATGCACTGTGGAAGCCCAGTTTATATAACAGTGAAGGAGAGGCAGGGCTGGCTGCTCTGACTCAAGATCCCAGAGGTGTTCTGCCCTGCTTCACCCTGACCTTGACTCCTAAGATATCTCCCTAAACCCACACAGCCCCAGGAAGCATGCTGTGAAAACTGCTGTTCTGTGGGGTAGTCCAGGGCCCTTCCCTGTGCTCAGAAGTTTCCCAGGCACAAAAGCTTCCAACCCACAGGGAAATAGCAGTGGGTAGAACACGATGTAAAGAATACAGACAGACCTGAGCATTGTTGCCTCACCATGTGGAGCGTCAGCTTCCTCAGGTGTTGAACAGGAAAAATAGCACCTTTGGAAGGGTGACTGAGGATGAAAGGAAATGACACACCTCAAGTGCTTGGCTCTGTGCACGGTGCTCCATCTGAGGGCTCACTGAAGGTCAGCTGCTGATCGTGGTCATCGTGGAAGCCTCAGAATATCCTCATTTTCTGAACGTTCATAGGCACCAACTACTTTTGTCTCTTTGACAGCAAAGATGGTATAAAAAGAATTAGACAGATTTGATTTAGAATGCCAACTCTGCGAGTCACTAAGTGACCCTGGGCCAGTCACGTCATCACTCTAAGCTTTCCCTTCTGTTTACTTAAATGGAGAAAAGATGTCCTAACTTAGGTTGTAAAAATCAAATTAAATGAAAGGTGTCACTCAGGGAAAAGAGTATATAACACACATCTTTGTTCTCTTATTTCCGAAGGACCTAAAGGCTTGGAGGGAGACCTGACAGCCCCCAACCCCACTATGTCCACAGGTGTTTCCTTAGGACAAAGTGATCTCAGCTACTTCTCACCCCTGGGTTTACCATCCTTCCCACCAGGCTCAAAGAACTGCTGGCTTCAGTTCTTCTGCTGTGTGACAACTCCCTCCTCGTTACTTATCTGGAAAAGGGGAGGCTGGATCTTGCCTTGGGCTGATTATCCTCAGAGATATAAATCCCTCCTCCAGCCAGTCCAGACCAAGGTTTGGAGTCCTAGGTGGATTTTCTGCAAACTCCTACCCCACACCCTGGGCCCAAGGGAAGAGGGGATCACCAGAGTTCTATCATCCAGCTAGCACCACAGAAAATAGGAGTTGCTGGGATTCTGAGAAAAATGACATGTGAGAGGAGGCTCTTCAGGGCCAGAAAGATAATTTACTAGACTGCAGCACCATCTAAATAATACCCGAACATCTTCATGATGCCTCGACCATCTTGTGAAAAGGCACTCTGAGTGAGGCAGGAGGGCAGAATTCATAATAGCGAGAGGTAATTAGCTGTCACATATGCCTCTGCCACTGCCCCAGGGGTCTGAGTCTCTCTCTTTCTCCCCTTGGGTTGCTCATGCTGGAGTGTATATCTGTGTAGGGTGGGGGATCAAAGAGGGGGTGAGGCTCTAAGCCTGACATTTAATACAGACGTAAGAGAAAACAAGAATCATGAATAATATCTTCTCCTCATTAGATTGCCAAATACTCTCCCAAGGCTCTTTGCAAGTACTAACTCATGCAATCCTCACAATAACCGTATGAGGTGCTTTTAAGACACCCATTTTCAGATGTAGAAACTACGGCATGGGAGGGGCCCCTAACCTCCTCAGCTGAGAAGTGGCAATCTGAATATGAACCTGGGCTGTCAGGTTCTCAGTGATTCAGAATGACTTGCAGGACCATCCATGGAGTCCATGCTTCCTTAGGTACTAAGATCCCATTTGGCAGGCAACCCTTCATTCATTCAATCTAACTTGTTGCTTCAACAGACCTGTCCTGCATCCCAACAATGGGCCTGGTGCTGAGCACTGTGGCATGGAGATGAACCAGATCAGGATCCTGCATAGGAAGAGCACTCAGTTGGGGGGGGGGGGTCAGAAATGGACATAAGTTGTCATTTGGTCATCATAATTGTGTTGGGTGTTCCTTCATTTTGTCTACACCACTGCCTTATGAAGAAGGTGCAATGATTATCCTCATTTTGTAGGTGAGGAACATGAGATATAAAAGTTTAGTGACTTGCCCAAGCTCACAGTCAGCAAGGGTCAGAGGCAGAAATGAAAACAGGGAACTGCAGCTGAACAGCCTGCCTCTTAACCACCCCCCACTCCCACTCAATACCAAAAAGGGCAGGGAGCACTAAGGCCACAGACTAACAGCAGCCTACAAAGGGAGCCGGGGAACGCTTCCTGGATCCAGTACTGTTTGGGAGCCCTTGGAGGACAGGGTGGATTTAGGGACAGGGATGAGGGAAGGGTACGATGGGGGTACCGCATGCATAAAGCAATGGAGGGGCTGAGCCCCAAGGTGAGGGATGGACAGGAAGGTGCAGGTACTTACAGATGAAACTGAGAAATGTGAGCAAGAGAAAGGGGGAGGGAGGAGAGAGAGAAGGACAGTGTGAGAGGCATGAAACCCGAGGAAAAGAAAAGGAGAAAGGAGTAAAGAAAAGGCCAAGAGAAGAGGGAGGAAGGAGGGCAAGACGGAAATGACTTGCCAGAACATGCATTCTCTCAGGGTTCTTCGTAAGTACATGGTTCGTGGGTGTGGTGGCAGGGACACACCAGAGATGCCACAAGAGGGGAGCCTGGCTATGGGATTAGACAATGCCAAGGTCCATAAAAAGAAGGGTGTCCTCTTCTGAATTCTCTTCAATCCTGATGACATCAAAGAGAAAACTACAGGGGTGCCTGGGTGTCTCAGTCAGTTAAGTGTCTGACTTCTGCTCAGGTCATGATCTCAGGGTCCTGGGATGGAGCCCCATGTCAGGCTCCCTGCTTAGCAGGGAGTCTTCTTGTCCTTCTCCTTCTGGGCTTCCTCTCTGCTCATGAATGCTCTCTCTTTCAGATAAATAAATAAAATCTTTAAAGAGAGAGAGAGAGAAAGCTACAATTTGGTGCCTCTGATGCTTCCCAGTCTTTCTAACACAGTAAGCCTTGGGCCCACAGCCTTCGGGAGGTAATGGTAAATAGCCAGTGTTTGAGAACATTATTTTGCTTTCATTTTTATTATGGGGGCCAAATAGGGCAAAACCCATAAAGGCAATACCCAAATGACCAAAGCACTGGTTTTCCATCCTGACAGAACTTTAGAATCATCTGAGAGTTTAAAAATACTATGTCCAGGCTCTATTACCATAGAATCTGGTTTGACAGACCTGAGAAGGGGCCAAGGCATCAGTATTTTCTTTTAAGTTCTGGAAATGATTCTAAAAAGCAGCCATACCTGAGAATCACTGACTAGTCTGAAAAATAGCTCATTTTCTCATTGAAATCATCACCTATATGGCATTACTCTGGGGATGGAGCAAAAAGTGCCTCCCTCACACCATTGCTGAGAACCAGGGATCTGGCCCTGTGGGTAGTTCAGGTCTGTCCCTTCTCCTAGGATCATGCCCTCTCCCCAACCTTCAATCTAACACCCAGGAGGTGGGGTCCAGTCCCAGGATCGCAGCACTGGAAAGTCTTGCAGGATTCTCTAACTTGACCAAGATCATACCAAAGCTACTTTGTGTAAAGATACGTCAGTTTTAAGCTTTCTATCCTAAGCCATGATGCATTCCAAATGCCTATAAACCCAGCTGTGGCAACATTACAATTCAACCAGCCTTTGCTAGGGAGCCTGGGGAATCCTGTGCCCTCTTCCCAGGCCATCCGTCCTCAGTAGAAGGAAGCCGGCATGTGGTGTTCTTTTAATTAAGTCCCACATCAGTGCCAAGTGCTCCCAGAGACAGTGTGGGAGGAGTCTCTGAAGTATGAGGCAAGTTGACAAGGTGGGGGTCATGATAGATCTTTTCCCACCAGGCTCAATTTGCTTCTAATGACTTGCGATCCAGTTAGCATCAATCAATCCAGACTAGCAGGTGCCTCCATAATACATTTTTTTTTTTTCTCTGTAAACCAGAACCAAGTTTTCACTCAAAGGAAGTCAATTCCTGAAGATGCCATTGCCTGAGACACACTGATCCATAAAACAGGAATTGTATCCTTAATGCCTACAGGGGCCAAATAAGAAACATAAGTGAATGACACAGAATGAGTGCAGGTGGGAGTAGCAGAGACTATGACGGACTGGAGAACAAATGCTAAGGAAAAAGCAGATGGAGACCTCTAGCCATCTGCTGTCCAGTGTAGCCCAGTCTTCCAAATTACTTAAGAGAGAAGGTTTTGCATTTCTCCAGAGTAAAGGTCAAAGGCCTGGCAGAAGCTTGCAAGACCCTCAAGATCTGCTTCCCTCCACTATGCTCATGATCTCTGGGGCCTCATTCCCTAGCACTCCCACCCCACCTGCTCTGCTCCAACCCCTCTGGATCCCTGGCTGATCGTCAAACACACAAGCCACTCCCCCATCTTAGGGCCTTTGCACATACTGTTCCCTCTGCCTAGGGAGCTCCTGCCCTAGACATCACCATGACTCATTTCCTCACTGCCTTTAAATCTTCACTCTAATCTCCATCCTCTCAATGAGATCCACTCTAAGTACATTCTTAAGTACTACCATCTGCCCTTCCCATACCAGCCCTCTAGAACCTTCTTCCCTGCCAATTTTTATTTTTTTTTTCTATAGCTTTTATCACCTATTAGAATATAAACCCCACAAAAGCAGGTTCTTTTATTTACCACTATATCCTAAGCACCTAGAATCCTATAGTAAGTGCTCATTAAACATCTGTTCAATAAATAACGGAAATCTGGTGTTGCAGACTGAAATTCCTTTGATGAAGCCCTAACTTCCAATACGACCATATTTGGAGATATGGCTTTGTAAGGAGATAATTAAGGTCATAAGAGTAGGGCCCTGATCCAACATGACTACTGTCCTAATAAGAAGTGGAAGAGATGCCAGGAAATCACATGCACAGAGAAAAGACCATGTGTGGACATAGAAAGAAGACAGCCTTCTGCACGCCAAGGAGAGAGGTCTCAAAAGAAAATAACCTGATGACTCCTTGATCTTGGACTTTCAGGCTCTAGAACCATAAGTTCTTTGAGGAGGAACCACTCTTCCTCCATTGCACATACCGGAAAAATGGCTGGATATTTCTCCCATCTGTGTCCTCTTCCTTGGTACAAAAAGAGACGGACCACATTTCCATCCTCCTTTACTCTGAAACCATGTGACTGTGTTCTGTTAATGGGAAGAATAGAGAAGTGATAAATGCCACCTCCAGGTATAGGCTCAAGCCCCCAAGTGACCACCCACACTCTTTTCCCTTATATGGCAACCACAAAGCTCTGCGTTGAAGATGGCAGCATCACATGATGGAGGCAGCTATGGCTTAGATGAGAATCAACAGGAGAGCTGCCTAATTTTCAGCCAGACTGTGACATGAGTATGAAAAAGACCTTCAGAGGCTCCTGGCTGGCTCAGCCAGTACAGCATGCAACTCTTGATCTCAGGGTTTTGAGATCAAGCCCCAGGTTGGGTGTACAGACTACTTAAAAATAAAATCTTTAAAGAAATAAGAAAAAAATAAAACTTTATTGTTTAAGCCACTGAGACTTGAGGGTGGATGTGGTGTTGGGTGCGTTGTTACTATAGCACAGTCTAGCCTTTCCTGATAAATCCAGTGCAAGCGTCAATCACAACAACCTGCCTCCCTCATTTGATTCAAGCCAGCTAGATTCTTTCTCAGGATGGAAAGAAACAGAAAACCACTGGCTCTAATTCACAGCAACACTGGTGCTTCAGACATGTCCTGGCCACATCAGGAAATCCTTGCCTATACCTAGTCCATGATACTATGATCTGACATAGCCATAGGGCTCCTTTATGTTATCTCCTTGCCAAATTCATTTATGAGCCTTTAAAGATTACAGGACAGAGGGGTAACTGGGTGGCACAGTGGGGTGAGCATCTGACTCTTGGTTTCAGCTCAGGTCATGGTCTCAGGGTTGTAGGATTGAGCCAGGATCAAGCTCTGAGCTCAGTGTGGAGTCTGCTTGGGTTTCTTTCTCCCTCTTCCTCTCCCCACAGCCCACCCCGCCCTCATGCTCTCTTGAAAATAAAAAAATAAGCCTTAAAATAAAAAAGGTTATAGGACAGAAACAAACACATGTAACCCAATGGTTAAGGTCAGGCTCTGAAGTCAGATTGCCTTTATTTAAATCCAGTCCCCTAGCAAATGACCTTGAACATAACTCTCATAACCCCAATTTCCTTATTGGTAAAATGGGCCTAGTAACAGCCCCTAGTTTCCAGGTTTAATGGATCAATATATAAAAATACTTAGGGCAGGGTCTGGTACAATGAATACAACGAAGATGAGCTATTTTTAGATGCCAAATACTAATTTTATTTCCCACCTAGCCCTGTCATAAATAATATTATACTCTCCTGTGTGCAGAGGAGGAAATTGGGGTTCAGATAGGTTAAGTAACTGGGCCTGGATCAAACAGCTTGTTTGGGATGCAGTTAAGATTCCAAGCCATGTGTTTGTGCCCATTCCTACTACTTGGCTTCCCCCAAACCAGCAGAGAAGGGAAGCCAAGATTTATTAAGCACCTATTAACATTCCAGGAACCAAGCTTGATGCTTTTCACTATACGGTTCCAATTATCCCCACAAAGCCCTATGAAATTCGTCATATCACACCCCCCCCCCCCCAAATAGCACACGAAGAAGCTGACTCTTGGCAAGGTTAAATAAAGTCCAGAAGGTCACACTGCTAATAAGAGCAAATTTGTTCTCTGAATCCAGGTCAGTCTGACTCCAAAAACTCACTCCACTGTGCCTGGCTACCTCTCGCAATAATCAGAGCTATTTATTGGGCTTGCTTTTATGTCCCAGGCAAAATAGTACTGTCACAGCTCCCTTTGAGGCAAGGCATATCGTCCTCAGGAAACTGAGGCTCAAGGGTCTAAATTCATCACCCAAGGACACACAGCTATGAAGCAGCAGAGGCAGAACTGGAACTCAAATCTCCTGTCTCCACAGCATGTTTGTTCTTTCCCAACACAAAGTTGCAGAGACTAAAGAGCTCCTGCAAAGATAAAGTTCTTCCCATCACCTCACTGGCCACTATGAGGTGGTGCCACTTACGCTCATTGACTTGAATGCTTTTACTGTAATTGAGAATTCACAATACTTTGACAAAGACGGAAGTTTCTCTGCATGCTACAAAAAAGGACTGATCTAGCAAATGAGGAGTGAAAAAAAAGATTATAGGTTGTTCTTGACATAAGCAAGGCATTTTTTCTTACAAAACTTATGCATCTGAAAATTGCATCCATTTGAAGAAAAGTTACCCTAGAACTTACTGGGAAGAACTTCAGGGTGCCAGCTTCAGTAGCTGATTAAGGGTCTATGAGCTGCTGATATCAGTAGCTGATGAGGCTGCTCAGGCCCTACCCCACAGATGAGAGTCTCCCAGCTCTGAACACTCCTCATCCCCCTTGTGATGCATCCAGCCTCCTATCTGCTGTGCTGGGGGAGACCACATCCTCAAAGCAGTCCCAGGAGGGTCCTATATAAGGACTTTTGGGATCTGAGCTTCCCCACATAATAGATTACTTAGAATCCTTTCCGCTAAGAGGCAAGAACAAGTCACAAATGGTTAATGAAACAAAAGCAAATTTTGCAGTGAGATAAATCTTCACCTGGACTTTTCCAATTACAAGAGCCAATGATGCCTCTGGCTAGAGACTGAAAACCTGAGGGTGCAGAAGGAAAGGTAGCCTGTGGCACCACATAGCCTGGCAATGCCCCTGTATTATAGGAACCTTGATATTCTTCACACTGGTGTGCAGATCACAAAAGAGCCAAAGACAAAGCTGCTAGTCCAGAATCACATAAGGCAAACACAAGTAAACCCAGAAAGCCTTGATGTTTTCCATTCTTAAGAGAACCTACTGTTTTAATTCATGTTAGCATATTAATTGCCCTTATGCAGCTGGGTGCTGCTAATTACAAATGAATGGTGTTTATTCATTATAGAAGACCCAGCAGGAAAGTCTCTCTACTTAGCAACACTATGTTAATTTGAGTTTGGCTTTCAAAGGTCATAAAACTGCTTTGAATGAAAAGATTTTTAGAGAGAGTTGTTTCCCCTTCTCCCCTTCACTCACTGCATGGAAGTTCTGGGTGGAGAGCTTCTGGCCCTTTCCCAGCTCCCTTATTTGCGCTCCTGTGATCAGTGCCAGCCTGTTTTACTAGTGGGCAGATAACAGTGTTAACAGCTACTGCAAATGCATGGCACACACCCACGTTGCCTCTTTCCCTGTTTATTTGCTTTTTCAGCAACTATCTGCATGTGAACCCATCTCTCTTCTTCTATCTGCACGTAGGAAACACCCCTTATCATCACCCAGATTTTGTTTGCGCATCCTTGAATGTGCCTGGGTAGTAAGTCTGCATTGACCAAATAGCTGCCTTCAAGTTAAGAATTAAGGAAGTAAGAATCTGGGCTTGGATCTAAGCTATTTCCTACACCAGTCTTCTACCTGGGATCCTTGAATTTGGGGGTGGAAGTGGTAGAGTAACTTTCTATATAATCAAAGCATCATTTCTCATTTGGCCGTGATGGTTGTGTAGAGGGTATCCTGGACACAGCATGCAAGAGGTAGTAGGAAGGGGGCTCCCTGAACTCTTACAGTCTATAATATAGATAGTTCAAATTATCTTTATCATGATTAGTCTAAAGTACTCAAGTTCAAACCTGTAAGTTTATCTCCCCCATAGAATTACCTGAGTTCACTGCTATCCAATTCTACAATAAAAGAGCTGATATTTATTTAGGTACCAACCATCATCCTAATTTTTTACATGCATTATCTCATTTCCTCCTACAACAATCCTAAAAGACAGTACTATTGTCATTCCCCTTTTTCAGATGAGGAAACCAAGTCCCAGAGACCTCAAAGAGCCTTCCCAAAGTCACAGAGCAGAATAATATCAAAGTGAAATCTGACTATGCCTGACTCCAAAGCACTGAATCCCTACTGCTCTCCAGTGACCCAGCAATAACTCAGGGCTTTTCAGTGTAGAAAAAAACACTGTGCTGGGAAAACTGGGAGAATCCAAACTTTCACTGGATAGCCTGACAACAAAGTTCCCTCCAGCACTTCTGGAGCACTGGCATCAAGCTATATAAGATGGCACTGCCCCCTACCAGAGCATTTTAGATGCACAGGTATTAAAAATAAATAAAATGTAATCCATCAAACTACTGAGGAGTTCAGTAGCTAATAGGATAAGACATAGGCCAGAAATGCTCATAGCCACCATGAGGGAAGAGCTTGTCTGAAAACATAGATGACATTGAGGAGAGAAGGTGAGACACTAACACGGGAGAAAGAGAGAAACCAACGCTAATCTCATGAGGCCAGCCCCTGGATGCAGCCACACCTGCATATTTAGTTATTAAAATTACTTAAATGAATTACTATCCGATTCTTCCATGTCCTGGTATTTATAATTAAATATCAGTTATGAAGTGTTAATTCTCCTCCTGAACTTTTTCAATTACACGAGCCCATATATCTTCCCTTCCATATTCAATTATGAGTTGGATTTTCTGTCATTTGCACCTATAAGAGTCTGGAGTATACATTGGTTTTATATTGCTATTGTTATTTTTCTCTTTATTAGCAGTATCATTATTTTTATAGCACATGGATAAATCACTTACCTGTGGGTTTAGAGGACCTCAAACTTTACCTCACACCAAATACAAAAATTAATTCCAGATGGATCACAGAATTAAATGTAACAGCTAAAACTATGAAAACCTCTAAAACAAAATGTAAGGCAATACATCTGAAATCTTGGTTTAGACAAAAATTTCTCAGGCAGGACAGAAAAATATTAACCATAAAAATTTTTAAATGATAAATTAAACTTTATCAAAACTAAAAACTTTTGCTCTTCAAAAGACATCATTAATCACTATATTGTACACATGAAATTAATATAACACTGTATGCTAACTTGATTTTTTTTTAAAGATATCATTAAGAAAATGAAAAGGCATGACATAGAGAAAATATTCACAATACATACATCTGACAAAGAACTGCTATCTAGAATACATAAATAAGTCATCAGGCCCATAATAAAAAATATCTAATGAGCAAAAGACTTAAACAGATATTTCACAAAAAAGATTCTCAAATGGCCAATGAGTCATATGATAAGATGCTCTATATCATTAATATGCTGGGAAATGCAAATTACACCTGCAATGAGATGTGTGTTCATACCCACAATAAAGGCTAAAATTGAAGACTGGTAATCCCAAGTACTGGTGAACACATGGACCAGCCAGAACTCTTATACATTGCTGGTAGAAGTGTAAAATGTTCAGAACCACTCTAGAAAACAATTTAGCAGTTAGTTAAAATACACCAGGAATGATCCAGTGATTTTACCCCTAAGTATCCAAGAGAAATGAAAATACACGTCCCCCCCAAAAAAAATTTTTTTTTTAAAGATTTTATTTATTTGTCAGAGAGAGCGAGCGAGAGAGCGAGCACAGGCAGACAGAGTGGAAGGCAGAGTCAGACGGAGAAGCAGGCTCCCTGCAGAGCAAGGAGCCCGATATGGGACTCGATCCCAGGACGCTGGGATCATGACCTGAGCCGAAGGCAGCTGCTTAACCAACTGAGCCACCCAGGCGTCCCCCAAAAAAATTTTTTGTAAGAATGTTCAGAGCAGGGGCACCTGGGTGGCTCAGTGGGTTAAAGCCTCTGCCTTCAGCTCAGGTCATGATCTCAGGGTCCTGGGATCAAGCCCCATATCAGGCTCTCTACTCAGTGGAGAACCTGCTTCCCCCTCTCTCTCTGCGTGCCTCTCTGCCTACTTGTGAACTCTCTCTCTGTCAAAATAAATAAACTCTTTTTAAAAAAAATGTTTAGAGCAGCTCTATTAATAATCAAAACCTGTAAGTGATTCAAATGTTATCAGAAGAAAGCTCCGTATATTCATGCAATGAACTGATATTTATCAATAAAAATAAACAACAAATATAAACATTAACATACCTGAATCTCAAATACATTCTGCTGAGTGAAAGAAGCTTGGAACAAAACCAAAAGACAACTGACAAAATGGGAGAAGATATTGCAAACGACATATCAGATAAAGGGCTAGTGTCCAAAATCTATAAAGAACTTAGCAAACTCAACACCCAAAGAACAAATAATCCAATCAAGAAATGGGCAGAAGACATGAACAGACATTTCTGCAAAGAAGACATCCAGATGGCCAACAGCCACATGAAAAAGTGCTCCACATCACTCGGCATCAGGGAAATACAAATCAAAACCACAATGAGATATCACCTCATACCAGTCAGAATGGCTAAAATTAACAAGTCAGGAAAGGACAGATGCTGGTGAGGATGCGGAGAAAGGGAAACCCTCCTACACTGTTGGTGGGAATGCAAGCTGGTGCAACCACTCTGGAAAACAACATGGAGGTTCCTCAAAATGTTGAAAATAGAACTACCCTATGACCCAGCAATTGCACTACTGGGTATTTACCCTAAAGATACAAATGTAGTGATCTGAAGGGGCACGTACACCCAAATGTTTATATCAGCAATGTCTACAATAGCCAAACTATGGAAAGAACCTAGATGTCCATCAACAGATGAATGGATAAAGAAGATGTGGTATATATACACAATGGAATACTATGCAGCCATCAAAAGAAATGAAATCTTGCCATTTGCGACGACGTGGATGGAGCTAGAGGGTATCATGCTTAGCGAAATAAGTCAATGGGAGAAAGACAACTATCATATGATCTCCCTGATATAAGGAAGTGGAGATGCAACATGGGGGGTTAAGGGGGTAGGAGAAGAATGAATGAAACAAGATGGGATTGGGAGGGAGACAAACCATAAGTGACTCTTAATCTCACAAAACAAACTTAGGATTGCTAGGGGGAGGGGGGTTGGGAGAGGGTGGTAGGGTTATGGACATTGGGGAGGGTATGTGCCATGGTGAGTGCTGTGAAGTGTGTAAACCTGGCGATTCACAGACCTGTACCCCTGGGGATACAAATACATTATATGTTTATAAAAAATAAAAATAAAAATAATTTTTAAAAAATTAAAAATAAAAATAAAAAAAAGAAAGAAGCTTGGACACAAGAAACTACATATGGCCTGATGCCTTTTACATCAAGGTTTTGTACACGCAAAACTAAGCTATGGGAACAGAAATCAGATCAGTGGTTGCTTGGGTGGAAGTGGGAGGTAATCGAATTAATATTCCTTTCTTCCTAAAGGAGGATAAAAGACGTAGAGCAGAACAGTATAAATGTAGAGATTTTGGAACAAGAATGCCCAACTCAAATCATGGCTTAATAATGTACCAGATGTATGACCTTGAGCAAATTACTTAACCTCTCTGAACTTTGATTTTTTCCCCTCTATTCATTCTACTTACTGCATAGGACTGTTGGACAACTAAAGAAGACTATATGAGGTGTAGTAAGTTAAATAGGATCCCCTAAAAATTCATTCAAGAACCTTGGAATGTGGGGCACCTGGGTGGCTCTGTTGTTAAGTGTCTGCCTTTGGCTCAGGTCATGATCCCAGAGTCCTGGGATTGAGCTTTGAATCCCCTCTCCCACTCCCTCTGCTTGTGTTCCCTCTCTCACTGTGTTTCTGTCAAAAAATAAATAAAATCTTTTTTAAAAAGAAAAAAAAAAGAATTGGAATGTGACCTTGTTTGGAAACAGGGTCTCTGTAGATATAATTAAGACAGATCAAGAGGAGATCATACTGGGCTGGGGTGAGGGTCTACAGTCAATGATAATGACAGAAAAAGACACAGAGTGACACAGAGAAGTGACATGAAGAGGAAGGCAGATACTAGAGTGATGCATCTACAAGCCAAGGAACACCAAGGATGGCTGGTAACCACCACAAGCTGGGAGACAGTCATGGGATGGTTTCTCCCTCAGAGCTTCTAGAAGAAAGCCACTCTACCCACACCTCAATTTCAGACTTCTGGCTTCCTAACTGTGAGGGGAGAATTCCCATTGTTTTAAACCATCTAGTCTGTGGTAATTTATTATGGCAGCCCTAGGAAATAAATATATAAGGGAAGAGCGCAGGTCCAAATAATGGATTTTTTAATTGGTAAATGGTTTTTCCAGCTATTGAAGAACAAGGGCCCTGTCCTATATTCTGCGAATACCATACAGCATCTAGCTAGGATGTTTGTATCAGTTTCCTAAGGGTGCAAGAACAAAATACCACAGACTGAGTGGCTTCAACACTAGAAATTTATTTTCCTCATCATTCTGGAGGCTAGAATCCTAAGTTTAACATGTTGACAAGGCTGGTTTCTTCTGAGGTCCCATTCCTTGGCCTGTGGATGGCTGCCCTCTCCCTGTAACTTCACATCATCCTTTCCGGGCATGTCTGTGCCCAAATATCCTATTCTTATAAGGACACCTGTCATATTGGAATGACCCCCCCACCAAGCATCATTTTAATTTATTTATATTTTCTATGACCCTATCTCCAAATATGGTCCCATTCTGAAATACTGGGGGTTAGGACTTTAAAAAATGAATTTTGAGAGGATACAACTCAGCTCATAGGATAGGGTCTTTGAATCAACAACAGCCTGGTACACCATGACCAATACTAAATGCTTATTGTACTGAAGCATCAGAGCACTGGGCCTGCAGCTTGCAAGGATGATCCAACTGTATCAAACAAGGACTCACTGAAGCTTGCAGGAGTGCCCACGGAGGTGCCCAGGTCAGATCTTCCTTCAAGCAAACTTATTGCAGGGAGCAGGGCTGCTTGACAGGCTCTAGCCATAGCACCTTTTTAACTCTTGTGGCCTTCCCTCCAGGCCCTGCTTCCCTGGGTGACCCCTAGCCCATGACTGAGCACAGCAGGGAGTGGGTAAAGGCCAGCTATGAGCCATTCTTTCCTGCTGCAGGATTCCTCTGATGGGCAGCTTTTGCTCTGGGTGTCCCCATCAGCCTAAGGCTTGTTCTAAATCGCACAAAAACAAAACTTTGAGATAGCCAGAATTTCAATTTGGCCCACCCACTCATACCCAAGCCCCCTCCTCTTCTCTCATGCTACGCTGCTCCCCAGGCAGCCCAAAGGCAACCTGCCAACAGGTAGCTAAAGATACGATGGAATGGGCCAATAGGACAGTTCTTGCCCTTTCTCAATATTGAATGGGTTGGACTAGCTGATTTTTAGCTCCTTTCCTGCACTGACATTTTATTCTAGGAGGTTTGTTATCTCTGCTTTTGACACTGCCTGAACTATTTGAGACATGTCCCTGCTTTAAAAATAATGATAAAACTGCCTGTCAGTGGAAATAAGCCCCACACACTATCTCACTAATAGAAGCAGGAGAATTTCTGAGATACCTCTGTGAGTTCGTTAGGCATGCAAGATTAAACTCAAATTCATCTCGGCTCAGTCATACACTCTGAAACTGAATTACAGGGGATGGAATTTTCAGTTTTTCAGCTGGTTCAACATGAAGGTGAGGGAGACCCAGACAAACAATCAGAAATCTGTCCATTGGGAGTCAGGGGCTCCCAGCTACCAAGAGCCCGGTATACCTTGACCACTTCAGAGACACAGCACACAGGGTAAACATGCAGACTGTGGAGGTAGAATCCCCAGGTTCAAACCCAGCTCCACCAGTTGCTAGATGAGTGGCCTTGAGCAAATTTCATCTGACTATTCCTCAGTTTCTTCCTCTGTGAAATGGGGTGAATGATAGAACCCATATTATTGGTTATTATGGAGAACAAAGAAATCAATGCATGTATTTAGTGCAGTCTCTGGTATATAGAAAATGTTTAATAATCTAAGTTGTAATAGTTATACAAGGCCTTTCCAAAAGTGTCTAGAATGTTCTGTTGCTCACTGGACACAGCTCAAACTCAGGATCATGCTTGCATGACCCTGTATACTGTGGTCTCTGATTATCCATCCCTCCAGACTTGCCTCTTGCTTCTGGCATCCTTCTGCATCCTTGCACAATGAAGTATGGTTTCCCCCGGATGTCCTCTACTCTCTCTTTCCTTCCCCACCACTGCTGTCACATATCAATTCCTGCTCACCCTTTAGAGCTAACCTTCTCTATAACCCTCTTCTAACCTCCCCAGCAGACAGGAAGACCTGATTAGGAGATGCAGTAAGAATCTCCATGAAGCCATGAGGCTTGGTCCTGGTGGGGGATGACAGTCCTGGGAAACTGCCCTTCAATTCACCTCACCCCACTGTATACATATGGGAATGTATTAGGTGTCACCAGGGCCCCCCCCCTTGGTAGGCAGGCAGCTCAAGGGTCAGTTTCTCACAAAATGTGAAGAGGGAAGAGGATGCCCATCATGAGAACCAAAATAAGTTTCCCTGAGAATCAGATGGGATCTGTTCTCCTCTCAGGCAGTATCACTGGTAGCTGGGTGCCTTTGTGAGAACCTGGGTGCTATATATCCTATACAGGACTTTTCTCATTCATTACCCATGACGTCTGGCTTCCTCTTCTCCAACACACCAACAGCACCTCCATTACAACACACAGTACCTCGCTTCCAGGAGCCCCTGGCACCCTTGCATTTCTTCTCTTACAGTTCTTCTCGTGCTGTATATGCTACGCGTTGAAGAATATGGATTCAAGAACCAGACTGCTTGATGCCAATTCCCAATTCTCCGTTTACCAGCTGTGTAACACCAGGAAAGTTACTTAACCTCTCTGCACTTTGGTTTCCTCATCTGTACAATGGGTAATACTAAGAATCCATTTCTTACAGTGTTGTTGTGAGGGCTAAGTGAGTTCATATATGTGAAGCACTTGGAATAACACCTGGGATGCAGAACTTGTTCAAAAAACACTAGCTATCATTAGCGAGACTAATAACTACCTCCCCCTTCCCCATGGAGTTGCGAGATTCAAGAGACTAGTGATTATCTGCAGAGTTCATTCTTTGCACCCAGCATAGGAAGAGAAACAAAGCAATTACTCAGTAAATATGTGTATAAGTCAGAAAAAGACAAAGAGAAAAGGAGGGAAGAGTTGGAGTAGGTAGAGTAGAGGAGAGGTACGCCTTGAAAGTTGTTTAATTATGACCTCTATATTACAAATAGAAAATTATCCAGAACTTAAGAAAGCCAATTTCCCCCCAAGTGGAACTGATTTTTTCAGTCTGTCAAAATCATGTAACTATTCTCAACCATTAAATGTTTCAACATTCCTTATATCAAGTTCATTATTTGTTATTTGGAGGAAGGGGACCAGGACAACATTAGCAATTACTTAAAAGATACACATCATGGCACAAAACAACTCCCTGCACTGGCCCAGGATCCAATTGCCCTTTGGAGAGCTTTGCTGTGGGTACATCTCTATCCCTGCCTAAAGAGCCCAGTAAAAGTCAGTGGCCACTTCAACACTTACCCTGCAGTCCCCAGATCAACCTCAGCTTTGCAGGTGGAATCCCTGATTTTACTAACAAGGGACTCAAGTTCTCAAGATTAATGTTTAAAGCCAAAAAGTTCATTAAATAGGGTTTCAGAACAAAATCCTCATCATATGAGTTAGGTTCTTCTAACTCCACATTAGCAGCACTTTCTCTCCCTGTCAACAGCCAAGTAACATTGAAAGGACACGTGACAATCAGCCACTCGGAGCTACAGGACTTGGGTGAATCAAATCTCAGCAGCATCAAGAGAAGATGGACTGGCGTGTCCATCTTAGAGGAACAGATGGCCTGGCCTCATACTGCTTCAGCCTCACTCAGGGACACTTCTCTGACTTTGTGCTATACCCACTGGTACGATTACTGACTAGCTCCATACAGGGGTCCTGGACAATCCCTTTGTGAAATGGTAGTAGGAACCTCCAAACTAACACTTTTTTATACTTCTTTTTTTTTTTTTCACTTGTCACAAGATAGTTTCCTAATATAGTTGAAGGCTATAGGTCTTCCTTAACTATAAAACTGGCTCTGCAACTTACTTTAATTATATGATGACTGAGGGGAGATAACAGTTTTATGTTGAAATGCATGTTGAAATGTAATAATGTTCTTGCCTTTCAGAATGATGAAATTATGAAATTATGCTGTTTCTCTAAGCCTGACCAGTCCTACTCTGGGAACCGTAGCCACTATTAATAGAGGTTAGGTATGCTCAGATGGCTCCAGCGCAGCCAGAATCAGTGGGATGCCCACCCAGTTTTTCCATTAGTACATAGCATTCTCTCATACTGAGACCCATTGATAAGCCTGATTTTCACTGACTGGACACAGATAAATCACAAGCCTCTTTGGGAACTCACAAAGTATTTGAACAGTCAGTCTGAAGATCAAAAAATTATAGTTCTTTACTCCTCTCTTTGACTAGGGATCTCCCCTTCTTCCTCACTGGGTTTAGGGAAGCTCACATATATTTAATCTACACCTTACACATCTGCTTTCCCTGTGCAAAGCCCACCCATTTGGTAAGAAAAATGCTTCCAACTCCTCTGTTGGTACTAGAAAGTTAGTCCTTAAACTGATGCATTTACATGACTTTTAAAGGTCAACTCTCTTGTATATTACTTGAATACACTTATTTTTTAAATAAAACCTGATTCTTCTAATCTATAATTATTTCACAGATATAAATAAGTGGGAAATCTTTATCACTTGCCAGGAATAGAGGCAAAAAATACAAATAAAATAAGACAATACCATTGGGGCACCTAGGTGGCTCAGTCGATTAAGTGTCTGCTTTCAGCCCCATGTCATGATCCCAGGGCTCTGGGATTGTGTCCCACATCAGGTTCCTTGCTCAACAGGGAGTCAGCTTCTCTCTTTCCTGCACCCCCTTCTTGTGCTCTCTCTCTCTGTGTCAAATAAATAAATAAAATCTTTTTTTAAAAAATACCATTAAACTCTAAATAGATACAATTTGCTAAAGGCACTGAAACCAAAATCCACTCTCTCTTCATCAAAAAGTTTTAAAATCATTTAATGTTAGAGAAGTGTTTGGTCTTGGTTTGCTGATGTGGGGTTTAGCACAAGTGACTTCATTTAGGGCATGCTATCTCTTTTTAAACACAGTGTACAAGTCTTTCACCTTCTTGGTTAAGTTTATTCCTAAATATTTTATTCTTTCTGATGTTGTAAGTGGAATTGTTTTTTAATTTCCTTTTGAAGTTGTTCATTGCTAGTGCAAAGGAATGCAAGTGATTTCTCTGTGTTGATTTTGTATCCTGCAACTTTGCTGAATTTATTAACTCTCTCAATTATGTGTGTATGTGTGTGTGTACTGGAATTTTTAGAGCTACACCAGTTCATTTTATGTCTAAAAACTGCGGTCCTGGAAGCTATAAATATCTAGAAAAATGGCTAAATCTAACTAAAAAAAATCTAGAATTACAATGGCCATTATGGGGAACATTCCAATTAGACAAGATTGTTCATTTAAGAAGTGCACTTGAAAGTAAGAGTTCCCAAATTAAACAAACAGAATGGGATATCTATTTTAATTAGTATGCAGAAGCTTCCAAAAGGCTTCAAGATCCCCAAACAGTTTCATTAAAAGACGCGTTACTCAAGACTAATGAAATATTAAAGATACAAGAGGCTCTTAAAACAAAAGATGATAGGACTGACCTGAGTCCTTCTGCTCCCCTTCATCCTTCTCTCCTGGAGTACTCGTTTCACTAATTCTGTCTGAACTGCCTTTCCGCACTGAACAGACAATTAAACAGATAACCTTTAAAGTAAAACTGCTCTAGGTTGTAGGTAACCTTCCTCAGATATTTTTCATAAGTGCCATAATTAAAGAATTTCTTCAACCCAGGGAGGATCCCCAAACATTTTCTAAAGAGTTTAGAATCCTTATCAGGCCACCACATCTTTATCAGCCTGTGGACCAGGTGATAGGGCCTAGTGAAACCCAAAAAGAAATGCAGGAAGCAGAGTGGTACAATCCCAAGAATGATATTCAAGATCCTCTACCGCCAGCATGGTCCTCTAATGGACCTGAAAAAGCTTGCAATATAGCAACTAATCTTTTGAAAGCCATTCCTGCCCACACTGTGGGCAGGAAACGAAAGAAAACAAAACAAAACAAAGATGAATCTGTGGTAGACTTTAAAACCTATCTGGAAGCTCTCTTCCTACAGAAATCTAGATTCCATACAATAAATACTCCACCTTCTTTAACTGTAAATGGATAATCTTCTAAGATTAATGGACTATTAAAAAGGCAGGAAATGGAATGGAAAACCCCTGATCTAACCAAACTCCTGGCCATAGCCTAGCACTCTGAAAGGACTCTGGAACAAAATCAATGAACAAAGATCCGTCAAACTATTGGCTTTACAGCTACAATAGTTCTAAGGCCAGAGACATCAAATAACACCTGGTATTCTCCCATTTCACCAAGTGCAGGGTCCATCATTAAAACATTGGGCTGAGGATCAATATCTCATTTGTAATCAACTGGGTGGGGCACTGGGAAAAAAAAATTGTCCTCAAAGGTCCCACAGAAATTCCTTAATATCAATTCAATGTCCCCCAAGGGAGATCCTGCACTGGGGTCTTACCAGAAACAATGGGGCTCCCTGGGACCCTCTAGTAAACTGCTACCAATAATAACCTAAATAGCCAAGGAGAAATTAAAATTAATGACAAATCTTGCCAAAATCTGGTAGATACCAGTGCTATACTTCCTACTCTCATAGGACAACAAATCCCTCAGAGTGAATAAAAAAAAAGTTTCCATAGCAGGGGTATCCAATAAAGTTCAAAGAGTATTCTTATGTTAACTGGTATAAATTACTTTGGGACCTTCAACTGAAAAGCATACTTTTTTGCTATATGATACAGTCTCAGTCAATCCACTGGGTAGAGATCGCCTTTCAAAATTAAAAGGGCTAATACTCTTTGCTTCCAGTAGAGACCTCACCTTAAAATTTTCTGACCAACCTGAACTTGACCTTTTATGTTCTGTACAATCTGTCCTTGATATAGAAGAGGAAGGATTCCAACAAAAATTCCCTTATTTAACTGAGGTATCCTAAAATCTGTGCGCTTTTTTAAAGATTTTATTTATTTATTTGACAGACAGAGATCACAATAGGCAGAGAGGCAGGCAGAGAGAGAGAGAGAGAGAGAAAGGAGGAAGCAGGCTCTGTGCTGAGCAGAGAGCCCGATGTAGGGCTCAATCCCAGGACCTGGGATCATGACCCGAGCCGAAGGCAGAGGCTTTAACCCACTGAGCCACCCAGGCACCCCTGCATGCTCCTTTCTAATACTGACTTTGGGAAAATAAATAAGTACAGGACCTATAAAAATTTAGACATGACTAAACCTCTTCCTAAATAGCCTCAATATCCATTAAAGCCTCAGGCCATAAAAGGCCTTACACCCAGAGTAGAAGACCTAATCCCACAGGAGCTGATCATTCCTTATGATAACCCTGTAACACACAGATCTTGGAGGTCTAGAAACATAATGGGTGGGGATAGCAATTTGTCCAGCACTTGAGAGTCATTAACAAGATAGTTGTTCCAAACCCAAATACTCTTTTTGCCACAAGTCCCACCAGACTCAAAATTGTTTGTTATCATAAGCTTCAGTTCAGCATTCTGCCAGCATTTCTAGAGACGCCCAACAGTCAATATCTACTTGCTTTTACCTGGAACAATCAGCAATATACCCAGAAAGTCATGCCTCAAGGGTTCACTGAGTCCCCTTCTTATTTCTCCCAAGTGCCCCACCAAGATTTAAGTACCCTCCAATTTCCAGGGAAATCAACCCTTTTACACTATGTAGACCATCTCTTGCTATGCCCAGTTACAAAGGAGGTGCTCATAAAAGATTCCATTTATTTGCTGCACCAGTTAGCTGAAAAGGGACATAAAGTCTCAAAAGAAAGATTACAATTATCTCTAGACACTGTTCATTACCTAAGTCATAATCCAAGCAAGGAAGGGATCCAGCTATCTCCAAAAAGGATTAAACTAATCCAAGAATTTCCTAGGCCTACAGCTAAGTGACAGCTTCACGGATTTCTAGACCTAGCTGGCTACTGCAGATGATGGGTTCCTAAATTTTCCTATATTGGCTTCCCCACTCAATGAACTTAAAACTAGAATTTCAGCCCCTGAACCCATTCCTTGGGAAGACAGATTTGAGTAGGCTTTCATAAGACTAAAGCAAGCATTAAAAGAACCCCTGTCCTCAGGCCACCTAACCAAAACCTTTCACCTTATTTGCACCTGAAAGAAAAGCAAGCTCTGAGAATGCTCACACAAGAGCATAGCCATAAACATCGACCTAATGCCTATGAGAGTGCACAGGTTGCTTCTGGTGCTTGTGCCCCCAGCTGCCTTCAGGCAGTAGCGGTAACTGCAAAGTTAGTAGAAGCCTCAGATTTAACCTTAGGAAATGACATTTATTTACAAACTCTACAAGTTTGTTCTAAGTCTTTATTCTGAACTGACTCACCACTTCTTTGTAAACAGCTTACCCTCCTATGAGATCCTTCTCTCTCACCACCTAACCTGCATTTTAAATGGGGCAACGTTCTTAATCCTGCTCCGTTACTACCTCTGCCTAAGGAAAGCAACCCCCATGCCTGTCATGTTCCATTCCATGACCTTGTATCCTGATAAGAGACACTTTGACTAAATCCTGATCTAATTTTGTCTGTTGATGGGTCCTGGTTTAAAAGTGAGAAAAGGAATTTCCAAGATGGTTATGCTGTTGAAATCCAAAACAAACTACTCCAGAGAGGAAATATCCCACAGGCTGAATCAGCCCAACAGGCAGAGAGCTCTGTGTCCTTACCAGAGCATGCCAGGTGACAAAAGGACAAATTCTTAACAATTATATTGATAGCCTATATACCTTTGGGGTCAAATGGACAAGAAAATAAACTTTTTACTGCCAATCTTTGTCTTCCAAAAATTGCTGTGATCAAAACTGAGACTTAATCAGGGAAATTCAAATCAAAACCACATTGAGATACCACCTTATACCACTTAAAATGGCAAAAAATAACAAGGCAATTAAAAATAGAGCTATGCTATGACCTGGCAATTGCACTACTGGGTATTTACCCCACAGATACAGATGCAGTGAAAAGAAGGGCCATCTGTACCCCAATGTTCACAACAGCAATGGCCAGCATTGCCCAACTGTGGAAAGATCTGAGATGCCCTTCAACAGATGAATGGATAAAGATGTGGTCCATATATACAATGGAATATTACCCAAGAAAGGATGAATACCCAACTTTTTTTTTTTTAAGATTTTATTTATTTATTTGACAGACAAGAGATCACAAGTAGGCAGAGCAGCAGGCAGAGAGAGAGAGGGAAGCAGGCTCCCTGCCGAGCAGAGAGCCCGCTGTGAGGCTCGATCCCAGGACCCCGAGACCATGACCTTAGCCAAAGACAGAGGCTCAAACCCACTGAGCCACTAAGGCGCCCCCTCACTTTTGCATCAACATGGATGGGACTGGAGAAGATTATGCTGAATGAAATAAGTCAAGAAGAGAGAGTCAATTATCATATGGTTTCACTTACTTGTGGAACATAAGGAATAACATGGAGGACATTAGGAGAAGGAAAGGAAAAGTGAAGAGGGGGGAAATTGGAGGGGGAGAGGAACCACAAGAGCTGTGGACTCTGAGAAACAAACTGAGGGTTTTGGGGGTGGGAATGGATGAACCTGGTGGTGGATATTAAGGAGGGCACGTACTGCATGGAGCACTGGGTGTTACACATTAACAATGAATCTTGGAACACTACATCAAAACCGAATGATATATTATATGGTGACTAACATAACAATTAAAAAAAAAATGAGGCTTACACTAAAAAAAGACTGACCCTGAGTATCAGCAAAACTACGAGCTGACTTTCATGTAGAGGCAGTGGCAACAGAATCTGTAAAGACTATGGCACATGTGGATGAAGTTCATTCTGTTTCTGCAAAACATAACTTTTGACATCCTGACATTCTCACCAACAGGAAGCAGTCTACTCCCAAATCAGAGAAATTAAGATAGGCACACAATGGTTGTAATTTCAATAAACAGTCAGGGCTAGGGGAGAATCAAGATGGCCATTTGGTTCTTCCAGGCTCCCCAGCAAACCCCATTTTTCAGTTTTTGCATTTCTTTACCCACCATGGTGCATTTAAGAGGCCGTGAATTATAAATAAACATTGGTGGGGAGACTTCTTAAAATTTCAAAATCAGGTTACCATCAATGTCTGTGTTCTCAGATCCATAATCCTGGAAAAAATATTTTTGTTCCCAGAGGCCTCAAGCCTCCAATCTCTGGACCCTTTAACTCCAGCAAATGGACTTCATTCAATTGCCACTTCATATGGGTTATCGATGTGTTCTTGTTTTCACTGTATGTGTGCTAGATGGGTTGAAGCCTTTTCCTGCCACAAGGCTGATTCCCTTAGAAGCAAAGAAAATGTTAGAAAATAGGTTTCCCACTTGGGGTAAACCTCCCATAATCCCCAGGGATGGAGGCAGCTGCTTCACTGGACAAATCATACAAGTCTTAATGAAAGTCTTACAATGATCACTGTCCCTATTGCCCTGTTATCAGGCAAGGCTGAAAGAATTAATAAGACCCCCAAATTTAAAATCTCTAAAGTGGATGAAACTACTGGACTCCCTTGGCTTATGGTGTTGTCTCTGGCCTTGCTGACTATTAACAGGTCCCCCCTCAGGAAACATAAACTCACTCCACATGAGACAGTCACCAGCAGACCCACGTTCATCAGTGTACAACTTTCTGCTAATCTTTTGTTATTCTTTGTGAGTTTCACCAGCTACTCGAAATCTTGAATGTGTTATGCTGAAACCTATCATCAACAGGTTAGAAAAGCCTTCCCAGATTCCAATTCAAAGGATCCTATTGGTCACAGTGTTGTGCCTGATGACTGGGAATTCCAGAACTGACATCACAGGAAATCAGTCCTTAGAAAGGACTCCACCAAGTGCTCCTGTCCACTGGCATCACTGTAAAACCAGAAGGCACTGAGCCGTGGGCACGTCTCACAGCTAAAGAAGGCTCTACCTGATGTCTGGTCTTGTATAGACATTGGAGACCTTCACATCAAACTGAGGACTGACACCAAGGCAGACTGCTTCCACCCAAGACATAGGATCAACTGAACATGAAAACTTTTTTCTTCTCTTTCTTTCTTTTATTCTGGCATTGGCCTAGAAAGATAATGCCTCTTCCATATTCCTAGGTCCTTGCTAATGGGGGTAATTTATCAGTCTGCTAGATTTCTCATCAAAGATTACAATCCATTTGTGGGGTCAGAGACCCACTGTCCTCCCTGTGACCAATTTCTCTTCTATTCCCAGTGTCACCAGATACCATGATAAACTCCCGCCCCCTCCCCCACCAACTTAGAAGTCTCTTCCAGAGTTCAACTCTCAGGGCCAGAACATCCAGGGCACTGCTTCTTCTCTTTCTTCAATCAGAACTGTACATACCCGGGATGCCTGGGTGGCTCAGTTGGTTAAGCGGCTGCCTTCGGCTCGGGTCATGATCCCAGCGTCCTGGGATCGAGTCCCACATCGGGCTCCTTGCTTGGCAGGGAGCCTGCTTCTCCCTCTGCCTCTGCCTGCCACTCTGTCTGCCTGTGCTTGCTCTCATTTCTCTCTCTATGACAAATAAATTAAAAAAAAAAAAAAAAGAACTGTACATACCCAATCAGACACCAATACCTACATAAATCTTAGTAAACTTATACCACCATGTTCCCATGATTATCTGAACCAGATCTGTCCCTACTCACTAAAAATCCTCACCATCAGCACCCATCCTTGCAAGGTATTTAGAGTGAATCTTCATTTCAGGACAGAAGAGTTTCTTACAGAATGCCCTAAAAACCTAACTGAACCCTGGCTTGAATGGGTAAACACAGCAATCCCTGTGAATGAATCCATTAACACCAATACCTTAGTGGGGATGGTTTGTGCCCTGAGAGAGTTTTTGTCTCTGGTAGTTATCATTCCCATTGGGCCCATGAATGTGTAGATGGCAGGTGTACACCTGGGCAATGTCTCTTAGGCTATCTGTGATCCTTACTTTCCATAAGCAAAGATATCTCATTGGTTGAATCCTCTGGATTTATACCATTAAGTCAGAAAGGAATTACCAGGAGGCATTCATGACTCATGATTCATTTCCTTTGGCAGAGACACACTTCTCTGATTAGGAATAAATGTATGAGATTATGATCAGAAACCTCTCCTTAATTCTTGAAGATGCTGTGGAATCCAATGCTAAGACAACAGCTACCTAACAAAGATCCTTAGACTCTCTGGCAAAGTTCTTCTTGATAATAGGATGCCCTCTGATACCTACTGAGTCTTTTTCTTGAGCAGAGTGGTGTTTGTACTGTAGCCAACATCACCTGCTACACCTGGATTAACACTTCTGAGGAAGCTACAACTCAGTTATGCAAGATCATGGAGCAAGCCACTTGGTTTAAAAAGGTCTCTCCTTCAGCAGGATCTTTGACTTATTTGATTTTGACTAGTCTGGGTCTTGGGGACCATGGTTCTGAAGTGCACTCCAAACACTGAGAATTATCCTCTTTATAATAATTATAATAATCTCTTTGGTGCACAGTATTTTCTCAAAAGCATTAAATGCATGTTCACAAACACTAACCCCCAAGCAAATGATCTCCCTAAGACTGGAACATCTGAAATGCAATGAAGAGAATGACCAACTCAAAAATTATGAACCTGAAGTCATAACCTGTGAATACCACAGACCTTAAGCAAAAACATCACAACCTGTGACCACACAAAGGATCAGTAACAGCTCTGAGAACTACACAACAGTAGTTGGGGTATTAATTAAGTAGGAGAGTGGTATTAAGTAGGAGAGTGGTATTAATACCTTAAATCCTGGTCACTGAACCTGATCAAAAGTAGGAAATTGTTAAAAAGGAGAGAGCAGGTCTAAAATGGGAGTCACTTGTGCTAAACCTCACTTAATCCCTAATCTAACTGTAGTTTTAACCCCCATGAACATAAACTTTAATGGGTCAACATGGAATTACCTACAATAGTCTATTCACACAGATTCACACAAGATTACCAGAGGCTAGAAGGAGGGGACAATGGAGAATTATTGTTTAAGGGTACAGAGCGTATGTTTGAAATGATAAGAAGTTCTACAAGTGGATAGTGATAATGGTTGCACAAAAGTGTGAAATGTGTTTAAATGCCACTGAACTGTATACTTGAAAATGTTTAAAATGGTAACACTTATATTAAAAAAAATCCATTGCTCAATCATAAGCAGCTGAATGGATAAACAAATTGTAGGATATTCATACAATGAAATACTAATCAGCAATATAAAGAAACCACTGAAACACCCAGTAGCATGGGTGACTCTCAAAGACATTATGTAGTGAAAGAAACCTCACACACAAAAGGATATATACCAGATGGTTCCGTTTATGTGAAGTTCCAGAACAGGCTAAATTATTCCAAAGAGAAAAATATCAGAAGGTGGTTACTTGGAAGGGAGGAGGGTACTGATTGAAAAGAGGCTTGAGGGAATTTTCTAGGGGAAGGAAATGTACTGTATTCTGTTTTAGTGGTTGTGTACAATTATCAAAAATCATTAAATTGTACACTGAAGATTTTAGCATATATAAATTATACCTCACAAAAAAATTTTCTATTGGTTAAAATTTCCTCCTCGCTGGACAATGCTGGGCTGAATATGGCACAGTCCCAAGCTTTCTTGTCTCCATGGCTACACAATCTCCTGCCCATCTCTTTTTGATTGGCACATTCTTTATTTGACTCTGTTAATACATTCAAACTAATGACATTAACATTCTACATGCCTGATACCTATTGAGTCTTTTTAAGGTGAATTTTCACATCACCTTTTTGACTCTTTTTGAGGTTATATGTCTCCCCCACAATAACCTTTGAAAGGCAACCCAATCATAATCAAAATTAAAGATATACTTCACCATAGCCCCAATACTAGATGATGATATTATTTGCAGTAGTTTACAGCCATGAGATGATTAAATACATTGAAATTCATCAAATAATTAAATAATTGGTTAAAATGATTAGTTAAGTAAACGAAAGATTTTTAACTAAACATAATTCACAGACATACATGCTCAAAGTGGCCCAATATTTTGCTGGAAGCCATCTTACAACCCCAGAGCACATTTCCAATAGCCAACGGAGTACCTGGAATATAGAAGGTGTTCAAGAAGTACCTGCTAAAATGTGCAAATGAGTAATACTTTTGATAAACTGACTGCCCCACTTCCAAAACATGTATCTCCAAAGTCTCTTAATACAAAAAGAAAGAAAGAAAGAAAGAAAAAGCCAAGATTCTACATTACTTTCATTACATTTTTTTTCTGTGTCCATATCACATCCATATCAACGTTCCTGCTTCTCACCAGGATATACAAGTGCACCAATCAAAAGAAAAATGTGAGAGTATCAACAATCCAAATTTCTTTCAGATCATATCTTTTTTTTTTTAATTTATTTTCAGCCTAACAGTATTCATTGTTTTTGCACCACACCCAGTGCTCTATGCAATCAGTGTCTTCTCCAATACCCACCACTGGTTCCCCCAACCTCCCACCCCCACCTTCAAAGCCCTCAGATTGTTTTTCAGAGTCCACAGTCTCTCATGGTTCACCTCCCCCTTCCAATTTCCCTCAACTCCCTTCTCCTCTCCATCTCCCCTCGTCCTCCACGCGATTTGTTATGCTCCACAAATAAGTGAAACCCAGATCATATCTTCTTTTTGACTAGAATAAAAACAAACTCGGGTTTGACAATAACAGAAAGTTTCAGAATAGATAGTAGAATGCAAGCAGAGTATATCTTCTGCAATGGAATAACTAATTTGCTGAAGTCAGTAGGAAAATCTGTGAAGAGCATTAGGCTTATGAATTGGACACATTTGCCTTCAAAGTTCAGCTTTTTCCCTTTTCTAGACGCATGACATTGAGCAAGTTCTTTAACCTCCTGGAGGCTCAACTGCCCATCAGTAAAATGGAAATGATAATGAATTGCTTATTCACTCATCAAATATGTACAGAGCACCTACTATACTCAGGCTCTTGAATTGGCTTCTGGGATGTAACAGTGAACAAACAGACCAAACTTCCTCTCCTCCTGGAGTTTACATTCTAGAATGCACAAGAGGCAGTAAATTGTAGAGGTGTTTAAAGATGGGAAGAATTTCATTAGACCAAGATTCTGAATGAGCAGGTAAGGCAAAAACCAATGGACTTTGAGTTATTATCAGTAAGGGGATTAATCACACGTACCAACGTGCAGCTTAGAGTAATCACCTAAACAGGTTTAAGAAAGCACGAGCACTAACAGGACAGGTGGACACTTGGATAGACTAGTATGATGGATAAGCAAACAGAGTGACAGCTGCAGGAATTATAGTCAGGCAGACAAAAAGACCTACGGAGAGAGCCAAACAGTATCTCATGGTACTCTAACAGTAGCATCCCCTGCTGGAGTGACTGGCTGCTAATCCTGTGTATTTGACAAGTGAGGTGGGCATTCCCATCTCCCTCCCACACTGGGCCTCAGGCATCCTTACAAAATCCTCTCCATCCTTGAGGATGAGTTGGAAGAAGCTGGCGCTCTCTCTCCAGGGAGTACCTCCCTCTCTTCAGAGAGCACTTCCATAAACCCACACCAGGCTTTCATAACTTACCATTTCAGAGGACTGACTGAGTATTAAAAGCTATTGGAAAATTACTGTTGGTCTTCTGGGTGTGCTGATGGCATTGTAGTCCTATAGAAACAGAAAGGTCTTATCTTTGGTGTTGCATTAGACTGATACGCTATCTGGCACTGACTTTGGCAAACTTCGGCCAGGAAAATAAAAAAAGAATTTGGGGATTTAGATGGAACAAGCTTGGCAACATGCATATATTTGTTGGGGCTGAATGTTGGTTTCTTGGGAGTTTGTTAGATGGTTCTCTCCACTACTGAGTATGCTGGGAAGCCTTCACAGTGAAAAAGAGTTAAAATAAAATCTTTCCATTTATTTCCAGAAAGGAACAAATGCACACAGGCACATATATATGCACTCGGAGCATTCTTCCAGGTTTGGGGATTAATTCTGTTTGGCAGATGAAAGCCATCCTGTTAAATCGTTTATGGTATTTAAAGAGCAATTTGGTTCCACTTAACTGCTACCTTAAATTAACTGTTGCCTAAGCCTAGAGAGGTTATCGTTAGGGCCAGAGCGGAGGAAGAGGTAACAGTGGGCTTTCCAATGGGATTGAGTGGTTTCAAATGTGACCAGCTTAGGGAAAAGCACCCACCCCCCTGAACTGCCAGGTGGAAGACAAAACTCCCAAAACCAGTGATGTCAGTGGTTTATTTTCACTGCTTTCAACAATCTGTCCCTATCTACGTGAGGATTTTTTTTACGATTTTATTTTTATTTATTTGACAAAGAGGGAGATCACAAGTAGGCAGAGAGGC
This sequence comes from Mustela nigripes, assembly GCF_022355385.1. Lineage (NCBI taxonomy): Eukaryota > Metazoa > Chordata > Mammalia > Carnivora > Mustelidae > Mustela > Mustela nigripes. The sequence goes on from NC_081567.1 coordinate 24,087,151, forward strand.
AGGCAGAGGGGGAAGCAGGCTCCCTGCTGAGCAGAGAGCCCGATGTGGGGCTCAATCCCAGGACCCTGAGATCATGACCTGAGCCTAAGGCAGAGGCTTAACCCACTGAGCCACCCAGGCACCCCTATGTGAGGTTGTTTGAATTCCTTCCCAACTGTTCCCAAATAGAGGGTTTTGGAATGAAAGAGGTTTTTTTAAATAATTGAGCCTCCCCTTCAACATCCATTCACTATGTATTTATTGAGTATCTACTCCCCGGAAGGCACTGTGCCAGGCATAAGGGATATATGGTAGTGGGTAACCCAGAGAAGGGTGCTGCCCTTACAACGTATGTGGTCTAGCTGGAATGTCAGACATTTCAATAACTAAGCACACAATAAATAATTAGTTATTGCCTAAGTGCTGTAAGTGAGAAGTATAAACTGCTTAGAAGGGTGTCTTAGTCCATTTGAGCTGTTATAACAAAATACCACAGACTTGGTGACTTAGAAACAACAGAAATCTACTTCTCACAGTTCTGGAGACCAGATGTCCAAGATGAGGGTACCAGCATGGTCAAGTGAGGGCCGTCTTCAGAGTCACAGACTTCTTGCTGTATCCTCACAGGGTGGAAGGGGCTAGGTAGTTACCTGGGGTCTCTTTTCTAAGAGCACTAATCCCGTTCATCAGGGTTCATGGCCTAACCACCTCCCTCCTCTTAACGCCATCACACTGGGCATTAGGATTCTAAGATGTGAATATGGGAGGTGGGCTGGGGGGAGACAAACTTTTAGACCACAGAAGGGGGCTACTACCAGAGGGACTCCATGTAGAACAGGAGCAAGGAAAGGCTCCCTAGAATGTCGGTGGTAAGTGGGGTCCAGATAAAGAAGCAGGGAAACAGTGTTGGGGGCAGAGGTACTTGCCTGTGCAAACCTTCTGAGATGGGAAAATGCATGGTGCATCCGAGAAGCTGAACGCCTAGTGTAGCTGGTATGGAGGTGCGAGGAGTGTAAGATGAAGCGGGGACAGGTCACACAAGAGTTTTTAGTCATTTCAAGGACTTAGAAGTTAGTACAAGTATGAAAACTGCAGCCCAAAAAGATTAAAATGATTTCCACCAACTTACTCAAGTCCAGGAGAGACTGGAATTCAATAATAAAAGTGAACATTTATAAAGCACAGGACACTGGTCTCAAATGGTCCATAAGTACTAATTCACTTAATCGTCCCAACAACTTTCTGTCTGGAGTATTATTATACCCTTCCTACAGACGCAGAAACTGAGCCACAAGGAGGCGAAATAACTTCTCTAAGATCATCAGATATCAACCAGCAGAACCAGGAAGATTTCCTGCCAAGCCTTACCTCCTTGTCACTCTGCTATACTGCCTTTCAAATCAAAGTGCCTATTACATAACTTTATTGAGGATCCACCATGTGTCAAGTACTGTTCTTGGCCCTGGGATAAAGCAGAGAATGAAACAAAGTTCCCACTCTCTCATGGAGCTTTCTTGGGGTTGTGGGAGGAGACAGTGACAAACACCTAAATATAGAACATTCCAGAAGGTTATAAGGTTGTCCAGGGAAATAAACTATGGAAGTGGCTAGAATGTGACTGGGGGCTCTTAGATAAGATAATATTTGAGCAGAGACCTCAATGAAGTCTTGAGGACATGTAGGAGAAAAGTATCCCACAAAGAAACAACAGCATACAGACCCTGAGCCAGGGAAGTTTTTAGGAAATTCAAAGACCTCTCGAGAAGGAACCAAGAGTGGAGGAGTGAGGGGGACCTGCACTGAGAAGGTGTCAAGAGTCAGAGGAGGTGCAGTCTTGTAAGCCAAGGTGAGCACTTAGGATGTTCTTGTATGAGTGAGGAGGCTGGGGCAGAAAGCAGTGGAGGGTTGGGATATGCCATTTTTAAAAGACTTGTTCTGCCTTCAGGGAGTAAAGGTGAAGAAAGGAGAAGCTTTAGAAGGCTACTGTAACAATCCAGGGATTTGTAATGGTGGTTTAGACCGGGCCATGATGACAGGGAGAATGAGAAGTAGTCAGATTCCGGATGTGTTTGAAGGGAAAGCCAATAGGATCTGCTGACATTGAACATAGGTGTGAGAAGAAAGTCCAAGTTATTCGGCCTGACCATCAACAAGGAAGGAGCTGCCTGGAATTTGGGGAGAGGAGGGGAAGATGGAAGAGCAGAGAGGAGGGGAGGGGAGGGAAGAGGAAACAGAGCTCACTAGAGGAGCGCAAGGTCTGCCTCCTGACTTGGAAAACCTGGCAGAGTGGAGGAAGGAGACTGAATGGGTCTCCTCACCCACTGGAGGTACATACACAGTGTGTCAGGTCAAGGCTGGAAACGGCTTATAAATAGATGAAGAATAAGATTAGGACTGGTCAGAGAGGATGAAGAAGGGGTTGTCTGTAGGAATCCTGCAGGGTCTTTCACCAAGGTCATTTAAAGAGGATGGAGTACAGAATGTTTGGCATTCAGCACTGAAGGATGGGGAAGGCACAGGGAAGCCTAGGAGAGAACATCCTGACAACCACACAGGTTGAGATGCAGAGCAAGGCATGGCCTTGACACTCAGATGGGACCATCAGTGCCTCCAGTGACCATGAGGCCAGGTTTCCAGGGTCCCGTTCTCAGTCCAAACAGTGGGTAGGGCGGGGGGGCTGGGAGGGCAAGCAGCACAGAGTCTTTTGCTGGAGTTTTCCAGGAAGACACATTAAGTCTAAAAGAGACAAACCAATGGTCTTGCATTGACCACAAGCCACCCCTTCATGGCTCTGCTGTTTGGAATGTACAATTATTGATGGAGGCTGAGCACATGGAATCTGGGGAGACACAATTCAGTTTGGTGAAGTCTCAAGACCTTGTTTAGACACAGTGATTCTGAAGAAAGGATTTAGACAGCCCCCCTTCACTGTGGCTCCTCTCACTCCTCTCCACTCAGCCTGGCCACCCAAACTGCCACCCCAGGCTAGACCGCAGGCTCGGGAGGAGCTGGGAAGGGGCAGGACAGACCAGTGCTCAGGAAAGTGGTTCTGGACTCTGACTACTGGATTTTCTAAGGTGCTCTCCTACTTGCTAGCTGTGTGACTGTGGACAGCTACTGGGCTGGTCTTTGCCTCATGCTCTGGGGGGATGATCATAGTGGCTCCTGCTGGGATGCTTATGAAATCAAGTGAGTTAATCCATGTAAAGTGTGTAAAACAGTCCTTGCGATACTAAGTACTCAGTGAACGACCAGACAGACATAGGTACTCCCATGGTTGTGGCAGCATTGTTCACAAGAGCCAAGATATGGAAACCAACCAAGTGTCCATCAACAGATGAGTGAATAAAGATGTAACAGATAGCTACAATGGACTATGATTCAGCCACGAGAAAGCGGGAAATTCTTCCATTTGCAACAACATCGACAGAACTTGAAGACATTATGCTAAGTGAGGTAAGTCAGACAAAGGAAAGACAAGTACTGTTTGGTACCTCCTTTTTTTGTTGTTTTTAGGATTTATTTATTTATTTATTTATTGAGAGTGTGCACACATGCGAATGCAAGTCAGGGGACGAGAGAGGGAATGGGAGAGAGAGAATCTCAAGCAGACTCCACACTGAGCATGGAGCCCAATACAGGGTTCGATCTCACCACCCTGAGATCATGACCTGAGCCAAAATTAAGAATTAACAACACTTAACTGACTGAGCCACCTAGGCATCCCTGTGTGGTACCTCTTATGTGTAGAACCTAAAAAAGAACAAACTTATAAAAATAGAGTGAAATGGTGGTTACCAAGGACTAGAGGTGGGTCTAGAAATGAGAGAGGTATTGCTCAAAGCACATATTTGTAAGTGAAGGATAAATAAGTCCCAGAGACCGAATACACAGTATAGTGATTATAGACAATAATTATATCATAAACATTAAATTTGCTGAGAGATTATATCTTAATTATTCCCCAAACTATACGAAATAAGAATTATGTAACATGATAGAAGTGTTAGCTAACAGTACAATGACAACCGTATTACAATATAAAATTATTAAGTCACCTTAAACTTCCACAATGTTCTAGGTCAAATATACCTCAGTAAAAATAAATAAATAAGCTGTAGTTGTTATTACACAATTCTGTACCCACAGGGCTGAGCATACAGCATGGTTCATGACTGCAGTTCTATGAAGAGTTGTTAATATAATTTGATGTCAACACCATCACTACCACCACCACCATCAACATCATCATCATCATCATCATCACTGGGTCCTTACAGTGTCTGGTTCTTTGTGAAGCATTTTGCAGACCCTTGAGTTTCTTGAACTGTGATGAAGGTAAAACTCTTAAAACATATGTCCAGCATCAGTTTTTGTCAGAGACAGCACTTTCAGAAGGAGATTTTGGTCTGATAGTTGGATATGGACAGTGGCAAAGCAAAGGAGAAAGGAAGAATGAACTGGGAGAAAAGGTTCTCCTGAGCCACAAAAGCTGAGATTTTTTATGTCAGGAATGGTCTATGTCCATACAACACCTTTTTCTTCTTACACTGGAGCTCGGCTTTTGTTAGTCAGTCAATAAGTCACTTAATTAGTTTTACCTCAGGAATGATGGTCCTTCCTTTCTCCCTCCTTCTCCCCTTCCTTTCTTCCTTCCTTTTTTCCCCTTTCTTCCTTTCTTTCCTTCTTTATTTCCTTCCAAAGGAGAAAGACCAAGAGCTGATGAGCTATGAGATATGGAATCAGGCCAATACTCAGAAAAACCAGTACCCCAAACACCAACTGAACAACAACAAGCAATTACCTGAAAGCCAGTTTGCTAAATTTTCCATTTAGCAATCAACTTTCTCTGAATTTACATAAACCCCTGAGATATAGCTGAAGGTGGAGAAATAAGATCACAGGAATCAGGGCCCTTGGAGAATATAAGGCATCAAGGATTGTTTGGAGAGTTGTTCAAAGATGGTACTTACAGCTGAAGGGGATGTTGCCGACGGCAGGGGGTGGGGGGGGGGGGGGGTTGTCCTCAACAGACCCAAAGGGAAATAGACACTGGAGACTTTAAATAGGAAGGACTGTAAACGGAAGAAGAAAGCTTCAAGCAAGACCTGGAGACAGGAAGCTCCCTCAGGACACATACAGTTGTGGCAGGGAAACCAGCATAAATAACTCAGACAAGTCCCTTGTGATGGAAGAGAAGGCAAGCAACAACAACACATCTGTGGATTTTCCCCAGAATGAGGGGGGCAGAGGGTCCCAACCTCTTTGTGAGAGACTTTCTCAAACTGAGTTTAAATCTATGTTTCTTAAATTCTACACAAGTGGTATAAAGTAACCTAGCATCTTAGCAAAACATAAACTATGGAGATCATCTTCTTTTTCCTATTTTCTGTGTTTCCTCCTTCCCCAGATAACACTAAGTCTATTAACTGAACCCGGCCAATGGAGACATGTAGCCTCGTGGTTAAGAGTGTTTGGGCTCAATGCAGTGCCTCTGTGGCTTAATTTGTGAAGCATCTGTCAGTTTCAGCTCAGGCCGTGAACTTAGGGTCCTGGGATCAAGCCCTACACTGGGCTCCATGCTCAGCACCCTTGTATTTCCCCTTACTCCTCTCTCTATATACATAAAATAAATCTTTAGGGAAAAAAAGAAGTGTGGACTCAAGAAACAACCTATATGTGCTCTTGGCCAAATCACATCACCCTTCTGTGCCTCGATTTCCTCATCTATAGAATGGGAATAAGGTAATAAGAGCACCAACTTCATTAGATGGGTTGTGAACATTAATTAATATTTAAAGTTCTCAGAATAGGGGCCCCTGGGTGGCCCAGTTGTTTAAGCCTCTGACTCTTGGTTTCAGCTCAGGCCATGATCTCAGGGTTGTAAGATCGAGCCCCGCATGGAATTGTAGATTTTAGCTCAGGTCATAATCTCAGGGTTGTAAGACTGAGCCGGGCTTGGAATTCTCTCCCTCTCCCTCTGTCCCTCCCCCATGCTCTTTCTTTCTCTATCTCTCTCTCTAAAATGAATAAATAAATAAAATCTAAAGGTCTTAGAACAGTCACTGGCTCATACTAAGTGATTGACAAATGATAGTAATCATAACTACTACGAGTAATAGTAGTGGGGGTGGGGGTGGTACTACTACTACTACTACTACTACTACTACTATCATTACCATTGTTATTCACAGAGTCAAATCAAATTACCCAGACTAAGACCAAAAAGTGTAAAAATTGGGAAGAAGAGAATGTCAGGTTTTCATGCCTTCAAATTCTGTAAGGAGAAAGTGAGTTACCAAGGGAGGAGTTACATGGTTTCCATTTGGAACAGACTAGGATCACAAAAAACCTAGATTGGACAATATCACTGGGTATAGTCTGAGGTGGGCATTGGAACAGACAGTACATTTCCAGCCTCTTCATGCAGAGAGCCTTCACTGAATGACTGAGTGGTCACGAGCCATTTCAGAGAATCCTGGTGGGCAAGAGCTGAACCACCCATTCAAGTGATTCCAGGAAAATACCCACGGATGTGTAAGAAGGGAATTCTCCTGAAAGTAGAAGCAGAATTGCCTAGTTCTGCCTTTCCAACTCCCCCAAGGAGGAGAACTATACTCCAACTGACCACTGGGTTAGCCTTTTAATGCAGTCATGGAAAAGAACAAATCTAGACAATGTTTCCAATGAGAGTGTGTTTCTTCCCCACTCTGCTCACATTTCGGGACACTTCCTCAAGGGAGAAGAGAATTCTTGCCCTTTGTGTGCCACCTAATCCCAGAAGCAGAGAAATTGCTCATCTAATAATCTTCACTGGGCCAAGTGTAGCTGCAGGTCACTACACTGAATGGCAAACATGCTTTCTTCTGCTTTATGCAATAGACCCAGCAGACGGCTCCCAGCAGTGCTTTCTCTCCACTTTCTCCTCCTCCATCTGCAAGATGGAGAAAAGGTCTTACTTGTCAGAGTTGGCCGGATGATACTCCAGCCTCAGTAGAGAGAGGCACAGACTTTCCCTATTCCTTTTCTTTCTTCCCTGGGCCTCCATGTGGCCAGCTCCCAGGCAGAAGACAAAGCCAGTCTCCAAGCCCTGTCCCAGCTCTGCCTGCATCCAGTGTGGAAGACCAGTCCACGATTCTCATCCAGGCCATATTCTGTGACCTATGCCTCCACCCCTGCCCACCTCTCTCCCTCCCAACTGTCCTTTAGTTCTTGCTCATGGTATGTAGAAACATGTTGTTCAGACCACATGCAGGAAAGCAGAAATGAGTGACAGCATCTAGCTACTCAGAAAACTCTGCATATACCCAGAGAACAATGGCTTATATAATTCCCACTTTGTGTATGAGAAAATAGAGTCCAGGGGACTTAGAGTTTAATATAGAGAGCAGGTAGTAGAGCCAGGATTCTATGACTGATTTTCAAATTCTAAATCCTTCTGCCCTTTATCAACATTCATTATTTTCCACTTGTAGAACTTCCAATCATTTCACTCCAAAGAAAAATGCATCTGTATATATCTGTGTATGTAGCAAAGTAAAAAACATGCATAGAAGAAAAATATAACATATGTATATAATATAAAATAAAATCATACAATCCCCCATGTAACATCTAGGTGGTTGGAAGAATATGTGAAAACCAAATTTTGTTATCTACCACCTTGACTTATTGGGCTCAGAGCTCCTTCTCTCCTTCCTCACTCACAGGAGACTCTCAAGGCACCAGCCTTGCTTCATCTGATTCCTCAGTCTGAGCAATGTTCTCATTAGAACAGATTCCACCCTCAGTGCAACCCAGCCTTTGGATAGAGGCTCTGTGGAGTTCATGATAATAGACTTGGCCTGCAGTTCCAGTCAGGCAGACATGACTGAGACGCCTGCAGTGCTCAGCCCAGAGTGTGGGTGGAAGACACTAGAATTGAACATGGACCCGGCTAGACAGAGAATAGTGGTGGTTTGCAGAGACTGGGCAGCCAGAGTCTTCTCCTCCTGCCTAGCTTTCAGGCAGGGATCTAGGAGGAGGCAGACGCTGAATGGGGTGTTGAGTAATGGGTGCAATAATGCCAACTGGATTGGATCACCAGGTGCTCTGGGGTCGAATTTTTCTCAATTAATGAATTAATGCTTGCCACAAAGGGACAGCATGTGCACTTTGGGGCCTGGTGAGAGAGCAGGACAGTGCTCTTCTCCCATTAATCCCAGAAAGGATTTTCTCATCTTCTGAACATGAGGGCAGGTGCTTTCGGGTTGTCAGAGCTGGAAGCAGCTGCAGTAGAATAAAAGGAGCATGAGCTTTGCAATCAGAAACCTGGACTCTAATTCCAAATTTGTTTACATATGAACCACAGGGCCTTGGGCAAATCACCACATTTTCCTGAAGTGCACCTTTCTCATCCTTATCAATATATACATAAACAAATAATATAAGTAAATACATAAAAATTGTACATATACAAAGCAATATATATGCAATTTTTAGAACATATTTACATATTTATGTGTGTTTATATACATTATATAATACATGCATTAAAATATAATAAACTTAAAATATATTTATACATATATATAATATTTTTAAAGATTTATTATTTACTTTTAAGAGAGAGAGAGAATGCCGTAGGCAGATGCAGAGGGAGAGAAAAACTTAGTAGACTCCACATGGAGCATGGAGCCCAACACAGGGTTTGATCCTAGGACCCTGAGATCATGACCTGATCTGAAACCAAGAGACAGACACCTAACTGACTGCACCACCCAGGCACCCCCAAATATATAACTATTATATAACACACACACACACACACACACACACACACACACACTTGATCTTGGGGAAAGTATCCTCTGAGACTAAGTCTCCCCCTTCTGTAAAAGAGGTCTTGTATTGGGCCCACATCAGTGGGCTGACGGGAGGACAGAATGAGACTAATGACATAAGTGAAGACACTCAATAAGTGGTGCCCATCTCCCCTTAGCACAAGTGTCATCTTGGGAAACACTGATCCCATTATGTGCTTCACGTCTGTCACCTCTGCCAGATTTTGAGCCTGATGACAGTAGGAACCATCTCTGCCTGTGGGTCATTGTTCCCAAGTCCATGCCAACGTGGTACTCAAGAAACTGCAGAGCTTGAACAAATGACTAAATTGAGGACATTAGGTCCTTCATCCAGGAACCGTGGCAGCAGCAGAAGAGTTCAGACGCAGGGGAGGGTATTGTGTGCCACTGAAGGCCATGAAAACAAGAAAAATGGTTATTGACATTGTCTGTGAGATGCAGAGGGGATCACAGACCACTGGGTGGGAACAGGGGTGAGAAGGAGGAGAAAAGAACTGGGGAAAAGATGCCAAAAGGAACTGTGAGGAGGGGGCCTGAGGGAATGGAAGGAGGAAGGACAGAGAAGGTGACAGACACCATGGCTTTTGTATAAAATATCCAGGCCCTAGGCAAGGACTGAGTATCAACCCATCTGTGCCAACCACGAAGCTGACGTGTGTGTGCATCTTTTCCTCCTGAACACTGACCTTCCTCAGAAGGATTGTTTGAGGCATTCATTCATTCATTCATTCAATAATTTCGTACTGGTTCCCCACTCAATGCACCTTACTGAGACTTACTAGTTTCACTTCAAAGTGCAGTGAATATAGCAATGAACAAAAGAAACCAAGTTCCTGTTCTGTGGAACTTACACGCCAGCAGTGATAGACAAATAATAAGTAAATAAGCCCCTACAGACATTATGTCCAGGATAAGTGCCATCAAAGAAATAAAACTGCAGAGAGCTATAGGGAATAACAGGAATTGGAGCTCTGTTATTGAGAGAGGTCAGAAAAAGACCTCTCTCCGAGAGATACAAACTGTGAGGAAATAGGAGATAACAGTATTCCGAGCAGATGGAACAGCAGGAGTAAAGGCTCCTGAGTGGGAGCCCAGTTGACGCAGCTGGGCAGGGTAGAGTGAGCAAGGCAGAAGCAGGAGGTGAGATCAGAGAGGTGGTGGGGCACCTGATCGTGTGGGGCCTCCTCCCCCATGACAAGGAGGAGTCAGATGAGTGTGACTGTCTGACATAGTCTTTACCAGATCACTCTGGCTGCCTTGTGGAGAATAGATGGAGGGCAAGAGTGGCCGGAGGAGACCAGTGAAGGAAGGGGACTATTGTTGTTCAGGTGAGGAGGGATGGTGCCTAGCACCAGGGTGTGATGCAAGACGTGGGAAGCCCCTAAAATGAGGCCTTTTTCCACCTGCGAAGGCACTCGATTTGTGTCAGAAATCAGAGGTGGAACTAAAGGGGACCTTGGACCATAGCTGGTCTAAGCACCCTCATCTCAGGTCACCTGGGCAGACACTGGACAGAACCTGGCACGAAGCCCCACTTCAACAGCCTTCCACCGTGTGGCTCCTGTTTGGTCCCTCTCACCGTCCCTTCTATTTCTGTGGCTTTGGAGAGACAGATTCACCAAGAGCTACTGCACTTTAGAGGCTGAGAGTAAAATTAAGAACAACTTGCTTTTCATTTATAATTTATGCATTATACACCACCTACTTCCCAAAAGGATTCGAGACAGCTTACAATAACAATCATCTTTAAACCATCTGCACAGCCACTGAAAAACATGTTTTCGGAGAATCCTTAATGGCACAAGAAAATGTTCAAAACACAACTTTAAGAGAAAAAGACAGGACACGACACTGTATTTACTATAATATTGTTACATAATATAAAGCCAGAGAGAAGAAAGAGGGAGAGAGTGGGGAAGAGGAAGAGAGGGGAAAGGAAGGGAATAGAAATGGGGAGGAGAGGGAAAAATTAACTGGAAAGGAACATTAACAGTGGTTATTTCCCTTCTTAAAATTGTCTGGAGAGACCTCATTTTTAATAACATGGTTCCCTGAGATGTTGTAACTAAGATGATTTTGAAGGGTGGTAACATCTTTTTAATGTTAATAGTTATGTATTGATAGATCAAATGCGTATTTTAAAAATACAACTGAAGTGCACAGGCTCAATCCCTCCAGATCCATTCTCTACTCCCCTCTGCCCTGCTCTGTGCAGAGGAGACTCCTTTTGTCTCTTCTAGCCTTTGGCTGGTTGGAGCCAATAGGGACTCCAGTGAAAAATGAGAGGGCAGAAGAGAGAGGGCTGAGGGTAATTCTCTCCACAAGCCCCCCCCCCACCATGACCTTCTTGCCTTACCCCAGCCCTGGAACCACCATGTCCCCCAGCTGTCTCCCAGGGCTCCAACTGCCCTCGCGTCCCACTAACATTGTCTGCTTTCCTCTCTGCAAGTTCCTACTGTCTCACTGTCTTTTGCTGCTTCTCTCAACCCAGCCCTCAACTCAAGAGCAGTCCCTTTATACAGATTCCTGCTCACCCACTTTACTCCCTCCCCCAACCTGAGACTGATTCTATAAGTCTGGGCAGGGCCTGAGAAGTCATTTCACACAGACTCTCAAGAGACACCAAACCTTGATGAACAGTCCCTTGGTTTAACTCTTTGCACGTGTTGTCTACTTCCTGCCTACTCATACTTGAGCACAGCAGTCCAACAGAAGATTCTGCGATGGTGGAAATGCTCTATAATATTCTGCACCCTCCAGTGGGGTAGCCATATGGGGCGTGTTAGTACTCATAAGTGGCTAGTGCAATTGAGGAATTTTATTACATTTTAATTTTATTCCACTTGGTTAATAAAAATAATTAGTTCTGAGTTAACAGAAGTAGTTGACACTTTCAACATTTGACTTGGAAATTTCTTTGACCAGACTGACAGGTTCATGAGGTACTCTTTCCACCTCCAGGTGGGCACATTCTGCTAATGGTTCTGGCAGTTCATTCTTCAAGTCCCATTTTCTCCTGCCTCCATGAGCAATATTCTCCCTGCCCTTCCCGCCTCCATTTACAGTCTCCTTGAGGTGCTCTGGCCTTCAGGTAATGCCTGGTTCCAAGGCCACTGCCACCCATTTTACGTTTAGGTGACCTCAGCAATATACGTCCAGGTACTGATTTCTCTTTCAGTTATGTATCCATGCTCAAGACTTAGTAACTTAAACCAACAACCATTTTACTATCTCTCCTGATCCTATGGATTGACTAGGTTCAGCCAGCCAATTCTTCTGCTCTATATGGCTGAGGATGCAGTTATCTGTGAAGCACAACTGGTACAGAACATCCTCGATGGCTTACTCACCTGGCCAGCAGCTGAGGTCAGCTGGATGCTCGGGGGGGACCATCAAGCAAACTGCCTCACTTCTTACCCATGTGTCTTCTCCATGCAGCCTGAGCTTCTCACAGCATGGCATCTGGGTTCTGAGAGGCAAGAAGCAGAAACTGCTCAGAAATCCCAGGACATCCTTTCTGGCTTCCTTTTAGTGGCTAAAGCCAGTCATGGAACAGTACAGATTCAAGGGACACGAGTTCCACCCCTTGGTGTGAGGAGTGGCACATGCACAGGGAGAGGAGAGGGATGGCTGGGGCCAGCTTAGGAGACGGGCTGTCACATCGCCTCTGCCCTTAGTGAGCGTCTTTCACAGCCAGGATAAACTACACAGACCGCTGCTTCTCAAACATCAGTGTACCCATAATCCCCCGAAGGTTGCGTGACAATGCAGCTCTGTTTTAGTAGATCTAAGTGGGTCCGAGGAAGCCAAGTTTCAAGTGATGGCAGATACTGCTGGTTCAGAGATCACACTCTGAGTAACAAGGATGCTGTTTTATACTGGAGGTAGCGAAGGGTTTAGGATTACAGACGAAGTTCAAAACCCATCTCTAACTTTTTTTGCTGTGGATCCTTGAGTGTCCACTAGCTCAGTTCTCCCACGTGTTAAAATGGAATAGTGGAACAATTCCAAGAACCAATAAGAAGCACAATATGGTACCACTGAGTCTCTTGTTATCTGTGTGTCTTGGGACACTTAATTTCTCCTCTCTGAGCTTTAGTTTCTTCACTTAAAATTACAGTGGGAATGGTAATGATAGTACGTACCACACAGGGTAGTTATGAATATTTGGGAAAACATGGAATTAACATATGGTGAATATATGAGAAGATATGGGATATATACTGTTTCCCCTTTCCCCTTCCTCCCTCTCAACCCATCAAACATAGCCCAGCAGGTCAGCATTTGTTACAATTTGGTGGGCAGATAGGGTGGAAGGAAGCCAGGACTGAGGTTCTAAGGTAAGTGAAGTTGGAAGCTAATCCATGATCCACATCTAACAATGACCAAGTCCACAAAAAAGTAGGAGTTTGCTTCTCCTTCTCCCCCTAGTGGATTAGAGCCAAGGGAATAAGCAAGAACCGGATTTGTCCTGGATACCTGGCAAATAGCCTCGGCTCTATCCTGTGTGGGATCAGTGGCTGCTGTGATTAATGATCCCAGCTGGGAAATTCAGCTGTGCCGTTATCACAGTGAGAAGGGTCACCAAGTCCCAGAAAGCTCCCGAGCGAGTTCCACATGGGCTATGCCCCCATGGGGACCCTTGAACACTCCTGGAAATCAGAGACTCCGGACCACTAAGGATAGTTCAAGTCTGTCTGGTCATGTATTCAGACTCTCTTGTAGTCACTGAAATCCATATAGAAAACAAAATGGCTCTCACGACTTGATGTCAGGATGGGAATCCAAACTATCCTACCTGGGAATAAGGCCACAAATGACAAGGCAAGAAACAATGCTTGATGTTCACTTTGCACTTCACGCTATGTTCTGATATAACGTGTACACATGCACTATCTCATCTTTACAGCAACTCTAGGAAGAAGACAGCATAATAACCCCCATTGTCTATATAAGGAAACCAAGGACAGAGAAATGAGGTGATCTACTCAAGGTCCTACAGGGACATGGCAGGGCTTGCACTTAAAATCAGATCTGCTTCATGACAAAAACTGGAGAGGTTTTTGAGTGCTGGAGGCAGGTAGCATCTCACAAATACAAATAAGGATTCTCTCCTGGTTCGGTGACTAAGATGTTGGTCCCTTGTGCCAACACACACATATACCCCTTGGGAAGAGAGAGCAGCCATAATAAAGCAGGACTTTAGGAAGCTAACTCCTGAGTTCTAGTTCCCAAGGCAGAATTGGGGGAATCTATTGCTCTGATCCCATCTGATCTGAATACACTGCGCTGTATATTTGGGACCTGGCACCGTATACCTGGGTGACCAGCGGTTCCAGGCTGGATGCTCCAGGCATCTGAGGTTGGGCACTGTTCTATGTCATTTTCCCTCCCATGCAGGCCTCTTCTTCCCCAGTGGGCTGTGCCTTCCTTAAGGACCCAGACCATATCACATCCTGCTTCAAACCCTCTGCACTGCCTGTCCAGGTCCCTCAGAGAAGATCCTCCTCCTCTGGAGTCACTTCGTCTCTACTGGCTGCTCCTCCAACCTTTCTTCTGGAATGCTCTGAAAATGCAAATTAAACGAGGTCAGTCCAACTTAAAAATCCCTCAAGGACACTGTCCTTCAGCACAGAGCATCCAAAGTCCTTCGTAAACTTATCCTGTGCCGTTCCTTCACCCACATCTGTCTCTCCAGCCACACCCTGGAGCGTCACAGCAGGTTCTCACTTGCCCGCTTTTACTCATGCTCTTTCCTACACCTGCAAGGTCTTTTCCTCAACTTACTCCCCTAACAGTATGGCCTTCAGCAAATCACCTCACCTCTCAAAGATTCAGCTGACCCAGCATTCCAAGAGGCTAATAACAAGTGGTTGGACGATTAAGAAAGACAAGATAGGCAACATTGGGGGCACCTGGGTGGCTCAGTGGGTTAAAGCCTCTGCCTTCGGCTCGGGTCATGGTCCCAGGGTTCTGGGATCGAGCCCCGCATCGGGCTCTCTGTTCGGCCGGAAGCCTGCTTCCTCCTCTCTCTCTCTCTCTCTCTCTCTCTGCCTGCCTCTCTGCCTACTTGTGATCTCTGTCTGTCAAATGAATAGGTAAAATATTGAGAGAAAAAAAAAAACATTTAAGATAGGCAACATTGCCAGAACAGTCTGGCAGCCATTAGTGACTCCACCTGGCTAGAGTGGGGAGGAGGTCTAATCCTCCGCCCAGAATCCTCCCTGCCAATAGCACCTTAGTCAATTTTATGTTTTTCCAAGGAAGCGTCTTTTTCTCTCTTGTCCTCTACCCAAGGCTTTTTCCTTCCAGAAAACCTAACTCTGAATGATTTACAGGGAATAAAGGAAAGTGGTGCTTTCTTCTCTCCTATGATCAAGGGAGAAAAGAGACGGAGAGATAGATAGCCCAAGGAAGAGACAACTTTGGAATGGTCATTGGACTTGAAGAGATTTAGAGCCAAGCTTAGGGATGGGGGACAAGAGGATTGATCACTTCCTTTCTCTGAGAGAGTGACTTGAAGTGTAAGGACAGTCTCATTCAAGACCAAACAAATCACTTTCTTGGCAGACTACTACCATTTGTTGCCCTTTGGGAAAATCATGAGCAGAAGGGGAAAAATATTAGAAAAGTATTTTACCCTAAAAGCCCCACAGACTTTTGGATGAATTGCCTGCCATGACTAGAGCCACAGGGAGGTTTCAAGCAGTTACTCGCCCAAGATTCTCATAAATTGTCAGCTTCGACAGTCGGATGCTAAACTGAACTTGAGGGAGAAGAGAAAGAGGCATAAACATTAAATACATAATCTTTCAAGTGTGTCCCTTCATTTCCTGACTGTTTCTTCTCCAAAGGGAATCATTTTATCTTTTCTTTCTCCTTTTTTTTTTCTGACTTGACATTGCACGGAGGAGTGAGAGATCATCAGTGAGATTTCTGATTCACCACACTAACAACGGAACTCTAAGAGAGAGCAATTCAGCGAAAAGCAGAGTGTGGGAGACAGCTGTCTTGGTTGTGTCTCCCTGCTCTGTCACTTTCCCAGGACATGTCTTCCAGTGAGGGGCTGAACCCAAGCTCCACTTCCCTCATCTGCAAAATGGATAACACCATGCCAACCACTCAGGGTTGTCGGGAAACCAAAGTGGAAGAAGACATATACAAGGCAGTACATAGTATGCACTCAACACATGGCTGCAATTATTGTTCTGAGGGCTGTTATTTTACTTGAATTCACTGAAAATACTTCCGTAGTCACCTAGAAGAGTCCTCTGTGCCTCAACACTCATATTTCCCTCCCTGCTCCATTTTTCTACGTAGCCCTTATTGGCACCTGATATTTACTTCCTTGTTTGTAATTATCTCTTTTCCTCATAATAAATGCAATCCCCTTAAGGGAAAAGATCATCTACTTTGTTTTATTACAAAAGTTCCAACACTTATCAAATGCTTAGCACATAGTAGATGGTCAATAAATATTTGTTGGAAGAATGACTCACAGAGTGTTACAATCATTAAAGGCTCAATTAGGGCCAGAGACGGTTCCAAGATGGAGTACACACAAGGCTGGCCACTGATGCCCACTGTCAGCTGGTAGCTCAGCAGGGCCCAACCCCAGGCGTACTTCCCATTGCCTCTCCAGCATGGCAGTCTCAGAGTAGTTCCATATCTCACACTGCAGTTGGATTCCCCCAAAATCAGTGCCTCAAGATGACAAGGTAGAAGCTTTGCCTTTTATTGACCTCAAGGCTCAATAAACTGAAACTCACAGGGTGTTACTCCTGCCATAATAGTCTATTAGTCAAAGCAGTCACAGGCGTACCCGGGGACAAGAGGAGGGGACACAGACTCAACTTCCTGATGGGAGGAGTGTTAAAGGATTTGAAGCCTTGTTTTCAAACCTCCACAGACATGATCTCAAATGCCTACAGGGACTAGACAGGTAGAAGAAGTACGTGAGGTAGATGCTGATGCGTGCTTAATAGAGAGGAGTGGGAACTATGGGGGAATGAAGTCTTTTGCCCTTTCTTGAAAGACCAACCAGAACTCAGCTCAAGTGAAGCGTGGAATTTCCCAATTTTAAAAACACATGAGCCCAAGAGGGTAAGTCTCAGCACCCATGGGTTTTCACTCGTTGACTCCAAAGATAAATGATCTTAGGTAGTGCTTTGTGTGAGCAAGGGGTGTGCCTTCCTTCATATTGGGTAACCTTGAAGGAACTCTGGAGTACACCTCTTCAAAACATGAAACGATGGGAGTCAGACAAAGACTTCTTTGGTAGAAATGGGTTGTTCTGGGAGCTAGGAAAAAGAGTAAGGGGGCGCCTGGGTGGCACAGTGCATTAAGTGTCTGCCTTTGGCTCAGGTCATGATCTCAGGGTCCTGGGATCGAGCCCTGCATCGGGCTCCCTGCTCAGCGGGAAGCCTGCTTCTCCCTCTGCCACCACCTGCTTGTGCTCTCCCTATCGCTATCTCTCTCTGACAAATAAATTCTTTAAAAAAAAAAAAATAAAGAATAAGAAAATGGAATGAGGTAAAACATTTCTTGACACGTGCCAGGCATTTTACATGTATCATTCCATCTAATCATCACCAACAACCCTATGGGATCGTGCAAATTACCTTCCTATCACAGGGTGATTAGGTCCCAAGTGTCACACAGGTAGAAGGTGGTGGAGTCCAGGTAGCCAGGACCCAAGAGCCCAAACACACAAACCCTCCCCACCAGACCAGGCTCCTGGGAGCTACCAAGGATGCATAATTAATGTGCTGGCCCAGAAGGGGTCACCCAAACACGAGATCACTGAGCTGAAGGGGCCAAATGGTTTACCATCCTCTTCATTGAACATCTCCTGCTTGGTGGTCTCCACGCCAGAAGAACTTCCTTATGATAATATTAATATTAACCACAATGTTTAGTAACAATAAAAATACCATTTCTAGAGTTCTCCCATGTGCCATCTTCCCTTTATATATATGTATGTATACATATTTTTACATTTACATTTAATCCTTAAAATAGTCCATTTTACAGACAAGGAAACCAAGGCATAGAGAAGGAAACACAGGAACATGGGGTACAGTTAGAATAATAGTCTAAGGCTATTTGACCCAAAGCCTGTTCTCTCAAAACCTAGGCTACCCTGCCTGAACACTCTCCCACCTTATATACCACCTTCATCAATGAAGTTGGAATGGCCTGTGTCCATCAATACAGGACCCAACAGGAGAGGCCAGCAGGCTGTCTCTCAAGGAGCCCCACTGGATTCATTCATTCCTTGTGCCTCACAAACCCAAGGACTGAGGACCCTACAGTCAGTGGTGTTCAGAGAGACTGAAGCTTGCTGGCAAAACTCACGAGAGATGGGCACATATGCCAGAATGAATTCTCAGTAAATGTGTCCGCTAACAATGATTAGTTGAAAGGCCAAGAAGACCAGAGTGCCTCTGCTGCCATGAACAGCACATTTGTTCCTTGTCTGGAGCCAAAGGACAATCATGTTCCCACTAAACAGATATTTGTGGAACATCTGCATAGCGGTGAACAAAAGCAGGTATAGCAAAAAGGTAGTTAGGTGAGCACATCATATCTAAACTATGCGGAGTTTCTCTGGGTTGTAGGTGACAGAAGACCACTTGTATTTAAGCAGAAAGAACAGTTTATTACACACAAAAATATGGGGGTGTCTCATGGTACCCACCATAGACAAAAATTAAACCCTGGTCTCAAGAGAAATAGAAGAACAAGAAAAACAGAAACCATGGGATCCTCTTTCTCTTTCTCTCAAATATATATTTGAATATGTATATAGAAATTTATATCTCTATATACATATTTATTTATATATACATATATTATATATAAATGTATATTTATATATACTTATATAATAATTATAATTTATAATGTAATAACAATATATTTTACAATATATTTTATATAAACATATATTCATATATATTTATATAATAAATAAATATATTTATATATTAATTAAATAATATATTTATATATTTATGAGTATAAATATATTTTATGTTTCTATATAATATACATATGCTATGTATACTATATGAATTTTATTTATAATACATATAAATTACATATATATTTTTATATATGTATTTCTCCTAATGCCTCTCTCTCCACCCATAGTCTGTCATATCATCTTTTCTCCATCCATCTGCTTCATCCTTGTATAAGTCAGAATTCTTGGCTTCACAGAAACTGATTCTGAATGAATTGAACCGAAAAAGAATTTACTGAAAGGCTATTAGGAAGTCCAAAGAACAAGACCAAAAACAAAAACAAAAAACAGGGATAAAGAAAAGCTAGACAGACAGACACAACCAACATCCCACTGCAGACCAAGCCCAGTAAGGACGCCACTGCTGCCACTCCTGCAAACCCATCATCTCAACTTGGCCAGCCTCCCCACCTGCTGGCACCAGGCACCACGTAAACAGTCTTTACTTCGCCCATAGCACGCTTGTGAGCTTTTGTTATGGTAATTTATAATTGTATATAATATACACACGTACTATATACACACACATACACACATATATATATACAATATAAACATACAGATAGATATATATGCACAAACCCAAGTAGAGAGTATAGTATAAGGAACTCCCATCACTAACTTAAATAATTCTCAACACTTGGCCCATTCCCACAGACCCCATAACATTTTGAAACAAATATCTTCATCCTATCATTTGACCCATGGCTACTTCAACACATGTCTGCAGAACAGGGTTTCACGATCTTGACATTACCAATACCTTGGGCCCCATCATTCTTTGCTGAGGGTGCTATCCTGAGCATAGTACAATGTTTAGAAGCACCCCTGGTCTCCATACACAACCTGAGAGTAGCCTCTTCCTCACTCCTGTTTCTGACCACCGAATACATCCTAGACATTCCTCACTCCTGTTTCTGACCACCGAATACATCCTAGACATTGCCAAACATCTCCTACAGAGCAAAACTGCCCTTGCTGGACACACACATAGATAGACCCACAAAACTATCATCACACTTTACACATTTCAAAAAAATTTCTCAATATTATAACATGTCAAGTAAGAGTTCAAATTTATCTGATTATCTCATAAATATTTTGACTATATATATCTGATAAATCCTAAATTAGAGTAAGACCCATACCTTGCAATTGGTTAATTGGTCTCACAAGCCTCTTTTAATTATAGGCTTCACTCCCTTTCCTTTTTTTTTTACCCCTTGAATTTTATTTTCCTAAGACATCAGGTCCCGTAGGGGTACCTGGGCGGCTCAGTTAAGTGACTGCCTCTTGATTTCAGCTCAGGTCATGATCTCAGGGTCCTGAGACTGAGCCTCACATCAGGCTCCACGATCAGTGTGGCATCTGCTTGAGATTCTCTCTCTCCCTCTCCCCCTGCACTCTCTTTCTATAAATACATACATACATACATACATACATACATAAAGTGAAATCTTGAAAACAAAAAAGACATCAGGTCTTGTAAAATTTCCCATAGTCTAAATTTTACTGATTATATCCCCATGGTTGAATTATACATGTTCTTGTTTCCTGCATTTCCTGAAAATTAATAGTTAGATCTAGAGGTCTGATCTGATTCAGGTTCTATTATTAACTGTTTCATGGTTACAGAGCACATCCTTTATTGGAAGACCATAATGCCAGTTTGTCTCTTTCCTTGGGTATCAGCAGCCACTGGCAACCATTTCCTAAATCCTTTATTTCATAGGTATTAAAACTAGTGGACTTCTATGATTCCTTCTCCATTAATTAGCTGGAATACTTACCAACATAAACTTGACTTTTTATTGTTTGGTTACATTGACAAATAGTTTATAGAGGTAAGTAGAATGCTTGATTTTTTCCTTTTACTTGCCAGTTTTCAAAAATAATGCAGTGATAAATTAGCATCCTCCAAAGGGAAACTGAGTTTTACTGTTGTCAGTATAATCGTGAACTCACAAATTAAAACCTATTAGAAAATTTTTTTCAGTCCGCATCAGTTCATTACAGTTACATTTCTTTTGATGCTCAATTGTTCCATCTTTGTACTTGATCTTAGCCAAAAGGCCAAGAAGTGATCAATTAATCGTTCCATCTTGGGTCAGGGATAGCCCCTTCAGGTTGACTCCTAAGTCCTTTGGTAGCCCCCCGGTGGTCTGGTGTAGCTTCCTAATATGATAAAATATTCTAGGCTTACCGTGTATATTTCCTGTGTATGGCCAAATGTCAAGTCATTTCTCTAAAGAGCCCTAGGTCCTTCCAGTGTGTCTCAGCTTCCTGGCACCTCTGGCCGCAAACTCACTCCCTAAGCTGCTGAGCACATCTGGCCAAACACCATTTGCCCTGCACCAGCAGCCAGGAGGACTGTGAAACAAGGATTTGGTCTTTGGGACTTGGTGACTGGTTTCTTTCTTCCCACTAAGCCAACAGAGGAGGAAACTCCTCAAACAAGGGGGAGGAAGGGTTGGGGTAAATCAACAGACAGCCCCTCAAATGAACAGATGCCCAGTCTCTCTCTCCCTCTCTAAAACAGACCTTCTCAGTATAGGTGGCTGAATGTGGTTGTCTGAAAGCACCTGAGTTCACACATCCTCCCCAGCTCAAGTGCCATTAGAAACTGAGTCCCACCTCTAAATTCCCAGGAGCTCTGGTCTGACTATCCCAGTGTGGGTCAAATACAGTCAAGCTGCTGCCTAAGGGCAGGGTCAGGCAACACGAACTCTGCCACAGAGGCTCCCCATGGAACATGGAAAACAGCAAGCTTCAAAAAAAGGGAGAGCTGCCTGAGTAGGTACCCAAAAAAGATGCTCTTTGCCCAGAGCCAGCACTGAAAACTAGACGATGACTCAAAACTTTGCAGGTTTTGTGTTCTGGGAACTTAATGGACCCATTCCTGCACACCCTGAGCTCTCCATAGTCCTACCTGGCCTCCTATCTCAGTGACATCAGTTACTAAGCCCTCTTTCTCCAGTAAAAACAACAGCATGCATTCCCAGAACCCTCACTGTGTGCCAGTCACTCTGCTACCCATTGCACATGCCTCGTTCCTCTGAATTTTTTTAGGTCTCCTGTGGTAGGCTCTACTGTCATCATCCCCATTTTTCTGAGACAAAGATTTGAAAACAAGAATACATCCAGATTTCGTCACCCTACTCATAAGTGGTGAAGCCAGGACCTGAACTCAGGTGGTCTGAAGCAAGAGCCTGTGCTCTTCAACTGGACACCATTGGCCTTACCAACATTTAGGGACACTCAGGCTTTCCCCGTCCTGTAACTGTGGTGTCTTGTGAAGATGACTCTTTAATTTTATCCAAGTGACTTCCTCCCAATATTATCTCTTAGCAGCCCACCCAATTTTAAAGCCAATGCAGAGCAATCACAAAGTAAATTCAACAGCCACACTATCTACGTGCTCTCATGCAAAAGAGCCTGGTTATCACAACCCTCCCCCAACCCAAAAAAGCCTCATTATAAAACTTGTCCTTAGTATAGATAATGTGGGTTTTATTGGACAATCCAAAAAAATACAAACTCACTGCTACAGACTGAATGTCTGTGTCCCTCCTTTCCCCAAATTCATACGTTGAAACTAATTCCCAGTGTGATAGCATTTGGAGGTGGGACCTTTGGGACGTGACTAAGTTATGAGGTTAGAGCCCTTGTGAATGGGACTGGTACCTTTACAAAAGGGACTCCACAGAGCTTCCTTGCCCCTCTGCCACATGAGGACACAGTGAGAAGACAGCTGTCTATGAACCAGGGAGTGGGCTCTTATCAGACACAAATCTGCCATCACCTGGATCTTGGACGTCCCAGCTTCCAAACTGTGGGAAATAAACTTCTGTTGTCCATAAGCCACCCGTTTATAGTGTTCTGTTATAGCAGACTCTCATGCAATCATGCAAGAAATATTTGCTAACCCCTGTTTTAAGCATAAGGGATAGAGTAGTTAACAGAACAGATGAAAAGATAAAGTGCTGGAGGTACCATGGGACAGTGAGACAGGCAATAAATAAAGAAAAGAAGTATATGGTATATTAGATAAAGATAGTGCTATGGAGGGAAAATTTTAAAAGGAAGATGAGTATAAGGTGTTGAAGGCAAAAAGCTAAAATTCTAGATTGGGTAGGAGGTCCATGGAATAGTCATTTGAATAAAGTATAAAAGGAAGTGAAATAGCATGTAGCTATCTGAAAACAACATTCCAAGCAGAATGAATACCTAATGTGCAAAGGCCCTAAGGTAGTGTCTGACCATAGGTGTAGTCAAGGAACAGTCAGAAGGCCAGTGTGGTAGGAGGGTTTATAGTGAAGGAGAAGCAGAGCAGTGTCAGGGAGAGAGCACAGAAACAGTTCTGAAGGGTCTTAACGGTCAAGGTGAAAACTCTGCCTTTTACTCTGGGTGAGGTGGGAGCCAGAACGACAGCAATATGATCTGACTTACTCTTCACAGCATCTCTCTGGCTACTGTGCAGCAAACAGACTCCCCAGTGAAGAAACCGGGAAAGCTGAGAGGCTGTTGCAGTAATCTGGGTACAAGCGGATGGGGTTTGAACACAGGTGGTAGTAATGGAGGTGACTATACCGATCTCCCTTCCTCACAAGGTGCAAGTGACAAGATCTATCTGGTGTGTGAGAGAGGAGTCCAGGGGACTCCAAGGTGTGGCCTGAGCCAGTCCTCCAAACTTTAAAACGTCCCAGTGAGACAGAATCCCACTCAAGTTACCTCCAGGTTGACCATGCTAACAACCTGAAGATGACTTTTTCTTTCCCACTATGTTTGTTCTTTTTCTTTTAATAAGGCAGCTTGAAGCCAATTTGTTTATAACTTAAAAATCCCAGAGGATTTCTGCAGGTAAAAATTAGCCTCCCTCCCCCTAAAAGATAATCACTATATTTTCAGACACTGGATACTGGTAACATCGCTCTGCCTGCACAGCCTCTGCTCCAGACATGCAAAGACATTAGTTTCCTAAGAGCCAAGTTCAAGTAAAAACATATTTTTCTGGCTTACTGTCCTAGGCAGAATTCCAACACACAGCTGAAATACTGTCAGCCAATCAGTCAAAGATGTATGAACTCACACTATGGGCTGAGAGTATGTGAGGATGTGTGTGTCTGTGTGTCTTTAAAATACACATTTTCACAGAGCATGCTGAAATCAGAAAGAAACTAGAGTGAGTAAGAAACAGAGATGGGAAAGGAGAGTATAACTCGGGTGAGAAGGTTAGACCTAGAAATTTAGGATCATAAATTAAGAAGTAGGTAGAAAGAAGTTAGTTAGGTAGAAAGAAGAACTATAAGCAAAAACATCAATCTCAAGTCTGCTTATACACACACACACACACACACATATACACACTCTGTGAACACTTGTCTCTAGGGACACATCTTTAGACATCAACCCGTTCTTCTTCAACTTGGAACAGATTTCTCCTCCAATAGATCCGCAATGCTATTTTGAAGCATTTGGAATTTTTTTTTTTTTTTGGATCTAAAGCATTTGGAAAGATTCAGGTATGTCATCTTACAGAGGAAAAAAACAACAACAACACAAAAACAGCCGTTTCTAATCACAGATGACCAAGTATTCTGAGTTGGATGAATAAGGTATCCTATTAACTGACATGTTTCCTGATCAGGAGGAACCTTAGTGGCGTGGCTGAAAGCCCCAAACAGAACTGGGTTCAAATCCCAGCTCTGCCCCTGTAGAAATCCTGCACAAGTGACTTAAGCTCTCAAAGTCTCATTTCCCTCCTCTGTAGAGTGGGAATCATTCTATCTACTTCTAGAGAAGCTGGGAAGATCAAATAAAGGAAAATACAAACTTTAGCTTACCACAAAGCCTGGCACAGAGTAAGACCTCAGAGCATGTTGGTTATAGCTATTCCACTATTAATAAAACGGCTTCAGTATATCAGTGGTTGGTTTTGCTCTGCATCTCCAGATTCACCGACAAAGAGCCCCCCTGGGTCTGTTGTGACACCCCATCAGTGGGCTGTGAATATTTAATGGAACACAGAAGCCTATTTCAACAGCATGTTTTCCTTTGTCGGGCTGCAATTTCTTAATTGCTGTGAAGCAGATGTACTTGCGTTTGCCAGCCAAGTTGCAGAAGATCAGTTTCAGGATTTAGGTTTCAAAACATGACATTGGCACTGAGTCATTTCATCTTTGCACACTAGTCCCTGGGAGTGATACGAGCAGGACTGGGGGCAGGAGTGGGAGATGGTATTTTCTGGCTTAATTAGGAAAGACCAAGGGCTGTTGTGAACCTTTGGTTTCCAAAAGATCTAGAGACCTCCTTGACACAGAGCGCAGGACGGGAGAGGGAGAGATATAGTGGCTGCAATGAGCCCCAAATAAAGTGAGAGCAGGGGGGAAACTTTAAGGTGTCATCTGAGGTCAGAAGTTGTTAAATAGGGCTCTGCAGAGCTCTGGAAGGGGAACCACGGGCCCCATTACACTGCTCCGGCTTTCCCCTTTAATAACATTAATTATCATGATAGGAGCCAACATTTATTGAAGACACAATATGCACATTTCTAATTAGTTTGGACAGGTCGACACATTACATCCTTACAACAGATCCCACCTGCGGGAACCAAGGCTGAGAGAAGTAAGGTAACAGGTACAAGGTCACTCAGCTTGTAAGAGCAAGGCCAGGACTCCGACCAGGCAGTGCAGGATCAGCACTCAGGCTCTTAAACACTCAGTCTTCATCATGTCTGTGCAGGTTTCTATGTAAGATGCCATTTTGTTATGTGTGCACGCATATGCACTCACAGAAATCACTGATCTAGACACTTGAACAGAAGAAACTACCTTAGACAATGTTCTTGCTCTTTTGGTTGCTCCTTCCTAAATACTCATCCACATATTTGTTCATTCACTCATTTAACAATTATTCATAGAACAACTGTCAAGAAAGGGAGCACAGCTCTGGTCTTTAGGACCCTGGCTATGGAGCGTTCTGCAGGACAAAACAACAGACTGGCAAGTGGGGAAGGGGGCCATTCTACCCCGGGGCAGAAGAGGTCTCAGAACTATCACCACCAAATGTACTGAGGGACTCGCATGGATCTTGATTTGAAAAAAAAGAAAAAAGACATGTTTGAGTCAATCAGGGAAATATGAATACAGATGGGTACTAGATCATATTAAGGATTATTGCTAATTTTGTGACAGTGCTAATGGCATGGGGGATATGTAAAATAGGGCCTTGATGGCCTGGTTTCTCTAACAACAAAAAAAAGATCCAAAGGGAAAAAGAGAGAGGGAGACTCTTTTGATTAAAACAGACTTTAGAGACATCTCAACCAATTGCAACATATGGACCTTGTTTGTATGCTGATTCAAACAGACTGTAAAAAGAAAAAAAGGAAAGAGATAGAGGGAGAAAGGGAGAGAGAAGAACAGCAATAAAACAATATGAGAGAATCAGAGAACCGTGAATGTCAACTGAATATTTGGTATTATGAAGGAAATCACTTATAAAATGCTTAGGTGTGATAATGGTATTATTTAAGAGTCCTTATCTTTTATAGATACATGCTGAAACATTTACAGATAAAATGATAAAAATGCCTGGAATTTGCTTCAAAATAATTGGCAGGGGAGAAAAACTGGAGTATAGATGAGGGTATAAGTCAGCAAGACCACCCTAGAATTGATAACTGTCAAAGCTGATGATGCATGCAAAGGAAGTTATTACATTATTGTCTCTACTTTTGTCTCAGTTCAGAATTTCTACAGTAAAAATTTTTTTTATGTTCACGTAAGTCAGAGATATAAACTGACATATTTGTAAGTGATATAACATTATGTCTGGGATTCACTTTAAGATATTCTAGGAGAAAGATTTAAAATGTAGGAAGAAGGATTAAATAATATGGACACAACAAACCTGCTGGAGCTGAAAGACAGATCCATGGGTGTGCATTATTCTATTATCCCAATTTTTGTTTATGTTTGAGACTTTCCTTAGATAGAGGAATGGAATAAAAGCTTGGTCTCTGGGCCTACAGTACCTCAGTCTGCATATGGAGCTGCCATTTATTAGCTCTGTGGCCTTAAAGCAATTGACACACTCCTGACCTTGGTTACCTCACCTGCAAAATGAGATAAAAAAATAAAACCTATATCCATAGCAGCTTTCTTTGTAACAGCCCCAAACTAGAAACAACCCAATGTCCATCAACAGGGGAATGGATAAATAAACTGAGATGTATACATATAACAGAATACCACTCAGTAGTAAAAAGTAATGAGCACTGATGCGTGCAACATGAATGAATCTCAAAATAATTGTGCTCTGTGGATTAGCCAGACAAAAAGAGTTCATAATGTAGGATTCCATACACATGAAATTTTAGAAAACACAGCTACATCCAGAGTGGTAGACAGCAGAGCAGCAGCTGCCTGGGGATGGGATTAGCAAGGGGGGATGAAATGGAAAGATTTATAAGGGGGCACAGGGAGCCCTTGTGGCTGATGGTTATGTTCATTATCTTGATTGTGGTTTTTTTTTCTCATTGATATATATATGTGTCAAATGTATCAAACTGTATTCTTTAAATATGTGTAGTTTATTGCATGTCAACTATATTTCAATAAAGTTGTTAAGAATAAAATACAATTTATGTCAGAAAGTTGTGAGGATTAAATAAGTCAATATATATAAAATACAAAAAATTCAATCAAGCCCCTGGTGAGCTGATTCAAACAGACTGTAAAAAGAAAAAAAGGAAAGAGATAGAGGGAGAAAGGGAGAGAGAAGAACAGCAATAAAACAATATGTGCTAGGTGTTGAGAGTACAAGAAAAAACAAGGCAGATTAGGGTCTTGAACTCTGCCCTCATTAACCTCTCAAGCATCTCGAGGAGAAACAAATTATAAAACACTGCAACAGCAAAGAATCACAGGGAATGGGAACTGTAAGTCAGTGAAGCCTTCTTGGAAGAAGAAATGTATCAGCTGAGGCCTGGAAGATGAGTACAAGTCAGCCAGGAAAGACTGTGAGAGAAGAATGGTCCAGTTGGAGGGAAAGCATGTACAAAGGCCATGAGGCAAGAAAAAGCATGGCATAGTTAGGAAGTACAAACTGTTCCAATGGGTGGAGTGCAGAGGGCATGAGGTCTGGAGAGGAAGTGGCAGAGAAGAGGCTGAAATTAGAAGGAAGGAAAAAGAGAAGGAGTAAGAGGAAGGCGAGAAGAATCAGTAGCATTTATTGTTCACTATGAGCTAGGCTCTATATTAGCAGTTTACATTCATGAACTCATTTGCACTCAACAAACCTATGAGATGGGTCTTGTTACTACACTCTCTTTACATATGAGGAAACTGATATACATAGTGGTTAAGCTACTTTATCTAAGATCACACAGCAGTAAGGACAGCAGGAGGATTCAAATCCAAGCCTGAATGATTCTAACTCTCAACCATACCCTAACACCCTAACAACACCCACGGAAAGATAAGAGGTTTTGCAAGATTTAAAGAGGTGTTAAAGACAGCCTGGTACCAAACTGAGTCTTTCTTCTTAACCTACTGAAAAGGATTAATAGAAAATTGTTAAGGGAACGGCTTTTTCTGGAATGCCATCTGTGGGAAATATTGACCAGGCAAATATTACCATCCTCCCTTTAATGGATGAGGTAATTGAACATCAGAGAAGTCAGGTAATTTGTCCAGTCACACAGTTGGTAAGCTTCAGAGTCTGACTCCAAATTCCAGGCAACACCCTATCCTGAAATTACTCTTCCCTGAAGGTACCTCTCACAGTTCCCTTTCTGTCCTACTTTTGATAGCTTGTGTCTCTGCAGAGCTCAGGACTTCCGTTTTCCCTTCTTTATCTTGTTCATTATCTTGATTGTGGTTTTGCCAGCCTAGTATCCAGCAAATCTGTCTGAGGAAGGTCATGATGACCACTGCGGGCAGAAAGGGACATCAGACTTCCACTTCTTGAAAGTGGGTGTCAGAATCCTATGACACAGCACTCTCCAGTCAGCTCCTCTTTCTTATTGAATTAGCACTGCTTGACACAATCTCTCTTTTGCCATGTTAATGTGATAAGTGGCTAATTTGATTGGGTTCAATGAGATGTAAATGATCGGATTCAATAAAGAACCAGGGAGTGTTTCCCTCCACCCTGCTGACCTCATTTCTTACTGGAGGTACAGTTTTCTGCCCAGAAGCTTGAAGAGAGGACATGGAAGCCCTTGTTTGCACCTTGTTGTTAAGGAAAACTCCAGGCTCCCCTCTCCTCCAGCTCCAAGGATCCTGCTGGGTAGGAAAACCTTGGTTCTGTAAAATATAATCACCACATTACAGATCATTACCATACCTCATCTTGCTGCCTCCAAAAAACTCTTCGCATCAGTGGCATCCCTCCCCAAGGGCAGCCTCAAGCATCCTTTGTCCAGGATGTATTATGTCACTCCCAAAGTACTATTACCCACTTTGCACTGTAGGGCTGTGACCATAACATTCCCAGGGGGCAAGGATAGAGAGTAATGAATGAAGTCCCTGATGAAAGTGTGGCATCCAGACAGGGTTACCAGATAAACTATAGAATGCTATTATATACCTAAGTTTTAGTGTAAGTCTGTCCCAAATATTGCATGGGACATACTTAGGTTAAAAATTACTCATTATTGGGGCGCCTGGGTGGCTCAGCGGGTTAAGCCACTGCCTTCGGCTCCGGTCATGATCTCAGGGTCCTGGGAACGAGTCCGCATTGGGCTCTCTGCTCAGCGGGGAGCCTGCTTCCCTTCCTCTCTCTCTCTGCCTGCCTCTCTGCCTACTTGTGATCTCTCCCTCTCTCTCTCTCTCTCTCTCTCTCTCTGTCAAATAAATAAATAAATAAATCTTAAAAAAAAATTACTCATTATTTATCTGAAATCCAAATTTAACTGAACATACCATATTTTTATTTTCTAAGTCTGGCAACCTTAGATCCAAAACAAATACGGGCAAATTAACCTTTAGCAGGAGACAGAACAACCCTTCTGTTTTAAGAATAAAGAATGAAATAAATATTTATTTATATATATATACACATATATATATGTGTGTGTGTATATATATATATATATAAAAAATGTGGTGTGACTCATGCAAGTTACTTAACCTCTCTGGGCTTCATTTCCTTGTGTGTATAAAAAAAAAAGAAATAGTAGTTCTTACCTCCTAGAGTTTTGGCAACTTAATGCAAGTAATGTCTTAACTTTGTTAATGTTTATAAATTGCTTGGAAGAGTCCCTAGTACATAGTAGATATAAGAGACCGTGATGGTGATATTGATGATGGAGGGAAGAGAATAAAAGGAATGAAGAGGATGATAAATCTCAAGATAGGTATAACCATAACTTCCTATTAAAACAGGAAGATAATGCTCACTGATGGTTTATATTTTCTCCATGAAACTTCCAGGTACCAGAGCCATAGCCCTGTTGTTTTATTCATTGCTGACCCTCTAGTGCCTATAAATATAAATGCCACACACTAAGTGATCAATATTTGGTGAAAGGAAGAAGGATGGAAGGAAAAAAGGAAAGAAAGGATGGTAGAGAGGAAGGTTTAAGGCAAATTAAGAAAGTACAGAAAGAAAGACACCTGAATATGGTAATACAAGAGGAATTTAGGCTACATTCAGAATGGATCCCTTGAATTGCAGTGGTACCAATCCAGAACACTCTGGGACTCAGGCCAGGAGAACTAACCAGAACAGATATAGGTGCAGATAGTCAAAAAGATGGATGGGTCCAGGATGGGGGATTCACCAGTGCTACAAGAAACAGAGAGTGGAGTGAGGTAACTGAAGACAAGGCTTAGAAGGTAGCTCAAATGATGGACTACGGTTCCTGGACTTGACAAGGAAGAAGTGAAGACAAGTAGGGGCTAACAGAAATAAAGAAAACTGAAGACAAACAGCCAGCTCTGCAGGGTCACTGGTGGTAACTGAATGAAA
Organism: Mustela nigripes; assembly: GCF_022355385.1. Taxonomy (NCBI): domain Eukaryota; kingdom Metazoa; phylum Chordata; class Mammalia; order Carnivora; family Mustelidae; genus Mustela; species Mustela nigripes. The sequence continues at coordinate 24,117,976 of NC_081567.1, forward strand.
AGTTTGAAGGACAGGAGGGTGTCACCTGAGTAGAAAGTGTTTACATTTAGGATTTCCGTGACGGAGCACTTCTGGGTGACCATGAGGTTCAGGTCTTGGCCAGAAAGACCTGAGTTCAACCCTCTTATTTAAAAAAGTAATAGCTCAGGGGAATGTGGATGCAGTGAGTCAAGCATCTGACTCTTGGTTTTGCCTCAGGTCTGATCTCAGGGTTGTGGGATTGGGATTGAGCCATGCAAGCTCTGCACTCAGCATGGGAGTCTGCTTGAGTTTCCCTCTTCCTCTCCTTCTGCCCCTACTCCCCACACTCAGGCATGCATACACACTCTCTCTCTTACTCTCCCTCTAAAACAAATAAATATATGTTTTAAAAAATAAAATGAAATGAAATATAACACTCAAACTTATTCTGGAACACCTGCTTATGTCAAGCTCTGTGACAATCATGTTCTCTACATCCACTATCTCTTCCATCATTATCTCATTTGATCCCCACAACACTCCAAGAAGTCATCTATCCCTGTTTTAAACAAAGGAAAAACTGAAGCTCTGAGGGTTAACAACTGCCCAAGGTCACAGGACTATTTAGGGGTAGAACCAGGATTCACACGAAGCTGAGCTGGGCCCATGGTCTTAGCCTCTTCACTTCACCACCTTGGTGAGAGCCAGAAGGGGTGATGACTCACTCAGTGTGAGGGAGTCAGAACATAAAGCATTTTCTTCCTGACCTTCAAGGAAAGTGAATTTGATAAAGTACCCTGACACATGGTTGGAATCCGTTCTCTGGGATGGTAGCTAGCCTCCAAGAAGGCCTTCAGTGAGTCCCACCTCCTCATCTTCACACCCTCTCACATTGTACTAACCTTCATTTGCGTGACGAATAGAATGCGGCAGAAGTAATGGTGGGATTATGTGATTACGTGATAAAAGGTATTATGGCTTTTGTCTGGCTTTGCTCTTTCTCTTAGATCATTCTCTCTGGGGGAGTCCAAGTGCCATAGTATGAGGACACTCAGGCACCCTATGGAGAAGACAATATGGCAAAACCTGAGGCCTCTAGTCAACAGCCAGCCAGAAACTGAACAACCAGGTGAGTGAACATGAAAGCAACTCGAACTGCATAATGGACACCTTACTTGAATTCTCCAAGGCTCATTTTCCTCTTCTTTGAAATGCGTATAACATTAGCACCAACCTAAGAGAGTTGTACAGATGAAATAGGATAATGACTAGCACAATCATATAAGAGCCTAACACACACATACTTAATATGTGGCTATTAATAATTGGCTATTGTGTATTACTGTTGTTAGAATTAGTAGTATTAAATCTAAGTAAGAACTGCAAAAGAAATTAAAAGGATCTTTGTTACCTAAAGCATCTGTTCAGAAACTAAACAGAGGTTTGAAATATGATAAGTAAATCTGCCAGTGCAATGGCCTGCAAAGGACACAGATAAGCACTGACCGTGTAAGGCATGGAAAATCATCCCAAATGGTGCTTCCGGGTATCCCCACCTCAAACACCCAAATGTGTATCCCTGGCATCAGGCCCAGATGCTGGGAGGTGGCTGACTTCCAGGTGCTGCACATTTCATCTGAGCTGGACTCCTCAGACCATAAAAGAAGTGAGTCAATGTTGGTACAATATGAGAGGGTGTGAAGATGAGGAGGTGGGACTCACTGAAGGCCTTCTTGGAGGCTAGCTACCATCCCAGAGAACGCATTCCAACCACGTGCCAGGGTACTTTACCAAATTCACTTTCCTTGAAGGTCAGGGGAAAAATGGTTTGTGTTCTGACTCCCTTAGACACTGCTGTCGTGAAGCAGAGGTTAGATTAGGGAAGGAACTGAATTCAGAGGCAAAACCTTGTTGGGAAAGACCTCAACTGTTCCATCTCTCCCTGGCCACTGGAAATCCCTGGTTGCTCCAGAGCTGCCACCGCTTCAGGGGAGGGGAGGCAGGAAATGGGGAGTCTGAGATGAGATGAAGTCAATCCTATATTTAAAGGAATTCTAGATAGAGAAGCTTATTTCCAAACCTTAGCGGAAAGAACTCAGACGCCAGGATCAATTCAGCCCCATTTCAGCCACATACTAGCTGTATGTCCTTGGACAAGTAATTTTACATATTTGGGCCTCAATTTCTTCACTGTAAAATAGTGCACACTGATGCCTACCAGACAGGGTTTTGTGAGGTTAAAGTGAAATAACACATGTAAAGCAAGAGATCTAGCACACAGTAGGCTTTTAATAAATGGTAGCTAGATATTTATCAGGGTTTGTTCCACAGGGATAATAAGACTGCCTTCAGGTCATTTCTGTGAGCATTAAACAAAGTGATAGGAATATCAGGCATGCTCTGCACATAGTAGGTTCCCAACAAGATGAATTCCATTCTTTCTAGTAGTTCCTAAAATCTCTCCTCCTCTAGAGATTCTTCCCAGACTAATCAGAAAAGGAATCGTAAATACCTCTAGAGCCTCTTGACCAAATTTAAAGTCTCCTTGATTTGATTGCTGAGGCTGAGACTGGCTAGTTGGTCACCAAACATGTTCCCTCTTCTTTGGCACATGATCAAACCACATTTCCCAGTGCCTGTTGCAGTTACGTGTGGCCACGTGACTGAATTCCAGGCGAAGGAGGCAGACAGAAGTGATATAAGCTGCTTCCATGCCTTGCCCTTGAAGACCTCCTTCACCGCTCCTCCATATTCAGTCCTTCCTCCTCTGGTTGGATGCAGAAAATTCCACGGCCTCAGAAGAGGGAGCAGAGCCATACGATGGAAAGCGGTTGGGTCCTGGCATCATCTTGTGAACAACCACCCAGTGACTAGGAACAACCATGTTGAACCAATACATGAGCAAGAAATAAACTTTACAGAATTACGCTGCTAGATTCAGGGATTGGCTTGTTTCAGCAGCTGGCATTACAATCAGCATCTGGAGAATCCCACTCCAAATCCCCACTACAAAGAGGACCAAATGGATAAAATAAATCTGGCTCTTCCAGAGAGATGAGATTCATATATTCCACCTGCAATTATGACTGTTTTTTCTTCAAAACTGTCATAAAAGAACTGTTCATGGGGAATAAATCTAGGAGGTACTACCCATAATAATATCCATCATTTCTCAGTTTGCTGTGTGTCAGGCACTGTTTCAAGTACTATGCATACTTGATCTCATATATTCCTCACAATAATCATTGGCAATAAATATTATTAAGCTTATTTTACCATGAAGGAACTGAGGATGAATGAAATTATAGGTCACATTTTCTCATTTTACAGCAGAGAACTGGCTATTATAGCATGAGACACTGAGGGTTCCATTATATCAGGAGACACGGGAAGAACAGGTCTGCCCTAGGATGCGCTGGAAGCTAATAGGGAGCGGGAAATTCCTGGGGAGAGTGTAGGGAGATGAGAATGCTGTCATTTCCAGATGGTAATGAAAGACCAATGTCCAGACACTGAAACATTTACCCAAGTCAGCCCTGCCCAGTGTGACATATCTGATATAGATATTTCATTTGTCCATTACTGGTATCCACCAGAGGCATATTCACGTTTGTGGGTTTGGAAGATTTCCCCTCACCTTTTCAGGCTAACCATTAAATGGTTCTCTTTTGAACTCTCAGGGCATTTCATTTGTATCTCTCGCTGTGTGGAGTCAGGTAAATTACTTAACCTCTCTGAGCATTAATGCTCCTACCCACAATATAGAGACAACAGTTCCAACTTCCTTGGGTGGTTGTAAGGATCAAACACAATCCATGTGAAGTATTTGGCATATACTAAGTGCCATATCAACATACATATTTTCTGTCTGTCTGTCTATCCTCTAGAGATAATAGTAACTCCTCTGGTGTCAGGACAACTGACTAAAATAGCATATTTCCAGTCACCAGAGCACTTTATACAAAGAAACATTCAACGAATCTTAGCAGGTGTTACTGCAAGTTACCCACGGTTAGTATTGAACTGGGATGAAGAAGTCCTTGGTTTGAGTACTGGGTCTTCTTTGGATAGGCAACTTCAGCCAGGTCAATTCATCTCTCTATGCTTCAGTCTTTATGTCAACAACATGAAGATAATGATACTCACCAAAGGGGACTTTTTTTTTTAAGAACTGAATTATATATAAGATATTCTATAGATAGTAATAAACTTTTAAAATGTATGTAATTAGAGTTATTTGGGGATGTGTCTTTTATAGTCTTGTTAACAGGAAACAGATTTTGCTCCTTTAGCTTCCCAGCACCCAACATAATGACTGGCACATAGTAGGTGGTCAATAAATGCTAAACACCTGAGTGAATGAATAAATGTTAAACACCTGAGTGAATGAATAAACATATGAATGAATGGTTTGGATATCTGGCACTGTTTTAAGCTTCCAGAACCCAGGGGGATGTTCTGGTCTCTGATGTAAATTTCTTTTGGAATAATTATCTACATAGCCCACTAACCCAAGGCCTTAAGCCTGATTTTCGATAATAATGATGATGACTTTCCAAACATTTTCCGATAAGCATAACAATAACAATAATTGAATGTTTTACTTTCAAAATGCCTTTACATCTATCAGTGCATTTTATTCTGTCAGAACCCCTATAAAAGCAAGAGTTATTACTTTCATTTTGAAAATGGAAAAAAAAATTGAGGCTGAGAGAGGAAATGCAATTTTCCTAACTCAGAGAGCCAATGGCCTCTCTGGAACTTCTAGGAGAAACTTGATTTAAGTTATTCTTTCCCCTCCTCAGAAATCTGAGTGTCTTGATTTGAAGATTTGGAAAAATGCCTTCATTGTTGGTGTCTTGCAGAGTTCATTCCAGGTTAGCTATTTGCTCATCTGGCTAAATGGCATCATCTTCCACACAACTGGCCAATCTAGAAATCTGGAAATCATCCAAGGTTCCTCTCTCATGCCCCTTCACTCCATACCCCATACACTGCCCCACTCGGGCACATGCAAACATAAAACTGTTTCGTCCATTTTCCCTCTAAAACATATATACAACATTATTCAGCTTTGCTACTTCCACCATCACTTCTCAACTGGATGACTTCAAAACCCCTAAATGACCACTCTAACTCCATCCTGGCCCCTCTGACCATTCCCCACAGCCTGGGTGATCTCTTAAACATACAGATTCTATTCCATAGCCTTAAGATTCTATCTTAAGATAGATTAGTTAGTATTGATAATCTTAAGATTCTATCCCACCCAGTCCTCCAGGATCTGTTCTCTGCTCTCCTTTCTGACTCCTTCTCTGGCCACAATCCCCTCATACTCACATTCCCACCAGAGGGAAGTCCTTGAAATTCCTAGAGTGTTCCCTGCTTTCTCTGGTCTCTGGCCCTTCAACATATTGTTCTGGGAAGATCTGCCTCCCTTTCTTATTTTCTGTTCTCTAAGGCTTGACCTAAACATCCCCCTCAAGGCACCTTCCCTTGTTCTTGCAATCCCCTGTGCTTCCCTTATCATTTAATACACTTTGTTATGTGTGTGGTTCCATTACTAGCTGTGAGAGCTAAGTAAAATTGTATTGAGCCATAATTTTCCAATGAATCCCATTCCTGTCCAAAGTCCTCCCAAAAACTGTGAAATGCAGAGCAACAAAGAAACTTCACAATCTCCTCTGGCTGACCACATTATACCTAATGGGAAACTCTAGCTTTCACATTAAAAACCACTCTCACCAATACAGAGGGGACTGCTTGACTTTCCTATAATGTTTGGAGGTTCCCAGAAAGGTATCTCAAGATACTTTACAGAAATACATATTCTTCTCCCATTTTGCCGGAACATTCCATATAGATGCTCCTATCATTCCCCTTCTCTATCTCCTACAAAACAGCTTAGCAAATCCTTGGGGTTTCACTCCCTAAACCAATATAGTAGCCACTAAACACATGTGGCTACTCAGCACTTGAAATATGGCTACAAATAAAAACCCACCATTAGCATAAAAATGAATTTTGAAAACTTAGTACAAAAATAGAATAATAAATATCTCACTAATAATTCTAATATAATATTCCTATATATTTGATTAAATAATTTCACTTGTTTCTTTTTAACTTTTAATGTGGCCACTAGAAAATTTTAAATATGTAACCCAACATTGTAATACTCCTGAAGAACATTTGTCTAAACCACTGAGCTCACTGATGGTAGTGGTTTCCTCAAGAGAAATTCCATGCCAGGTTTTAAGATGATGTTTAATATCTGTCTCTTCTTCATATACCATAAGGTGAAGACACACCATTGTTCAGAAGTTCATCTTCTCTTAGGTCTGTTTCCCCAGTGATAAAATGAGGAGAGTTCTTCATTTGAAAAATGGTTCTGGAATGCCACAATGCAAATGGCATTAGGGATATAGAGGTGAATAAAATGGCATGGAAACTACCATCAGGGCTAGACCAAGAGGAACTTTATGGTCTCTCAAATGCCCACATCACTTCAAATTTCCAATCTTCAGTTACACAGTCTAGAATTTCGCCACCTGGGGTCCAAACATGAGGAAGTCAGGGTCTTGGAACTTGGAAGATACTTCTCCATAGAAACCCCATTATAAAACATGTAATGTAAGGTCCCAGACTACCTGCACATATATTTTTAATTGATAATTACAGTAATGCTTATTCTTTACAAAACACTATACAGTGTCTTACTGAATTTTCATATCAACCGTAAGAGTTAGACATTAATATATTGTCTTTTCAGATTAAGGACCTGAAGCTCAGAGAAGCTTAGTAGTTGCCTAAGTGCACAGAACTGGAAAATGGTAAAACTGGTATTCAACAAAGCTTTTTGTCGGTGTGGAGGAGAGGGGGCTGAAAACCATGGCATGTTTCACTAAGCAAAGGTAGAACTAGAGACAAAACCTCTTCTTCCTTTCTCTCTACCACAGCCTCTATTAGATTTTCTTGCTGGCTCTCTTGGAATTTGATCCAGAGCATGAAAGCTGAAAGGACCTTGAAACAAATAGAACTTTTCTCAGTTATAAATCGTAACTTACCAGGGACACAAAACTCAATATACACAGTTTAAGTCAAACGAAGACAGAGATGGAGTCAGAATTACTGGCTCAGCAATTTCAGAGATATTTGACTTCAGGCACAGCTTTCAGGGACTCAATGCACACCATCAGGACCTGGTAGCTCTCTACCTCTTTGCATCCTGTTCTCCCAAATTCTCTCCAGGCTTTTTGTTCTCTTGTGCTCTAAGATCCTACAACCTCTATCCTTCATAGCATCAAGACTCTATTCCTTGAAGGTGGCACAATAAGTTCTGTAATTTTTCTCCGGTTGGTTTTAAATGGGTAACATGCCCATCATAAACCAATCACTGTGAACAGTGGGATGCAGTGCTTTGATTGGCCAAAGCTAGGTCACATGCTCACTCTTGGACTTGGGGAATATGGTCTATCCCACCCAAACCACAAACCTGAGACGAGTGGAGAGTACTAAAGGAAATTTGCTGTTACCAGAGGAGGCAAAGAAATGGGTGATGGATAGGCAAAACCCACAAATATTAACTATAGTCTTTATGTCTAGTGGTATGCAGGTAAAACCGGCTCCCAAGAAAACAAACAAACACTTGTTTGTAACATTCAAAGATGTCAGCTATGTAAATAATCCCAGCATGGCTAATTTCAAGCTATCAACAGCTAAATAACTGCTTCCAAAATTCCTGAATATTTTCGAGTCTGTTCGCATTAGCCAGTGGGAGCTGGCTACAGCACACTACTGCACCCTCCAAAGACAGAAAAAGAGAAGAACCCTTGCAGAGAGGAGGTATCCTTCTTCTAATCCCCAGAACTAAGGGAAAAAGCAAGAAACAGCACCAGTGACTTCAGTGTAGCCAGCTCCAGTTCTTAGATACTGCAGAAAGTTCCATCACTCATTTACCTAGAATCTCTAGCAAAAGCACATATGGCCCAAACTAAAGCTCTTCTATCTACCTTAGGATTTGTGTTTAATGTTATTATCAAAACACTGATTCAAAGAAAATTCTGCTTTCTGTGAACATCTGTTGCCACTGATTAGAAACCACTTAGAACCAAGCCATTTTCCATTTGCCCAATATTAACTGCAAACAAATACCATGGCCAAGTTCTTCTAAATAACTTGTAATAAACTGGTATGTTGCCTTAAAAGTACGTGCAGATGAGGACTCACCATAGCAACTAGGAGCACCAGGGAGTGAAATGCATATTATAAACATGAAGGTAGCTGTGATAGTCTGGGTTCTCATAGAAACAGAACTGAAAGAGGTATAGATATAGATAGATATATGGAAACAAATACAGATATTTACTATAAGGAATTGACCAATATGATAACGCAGACTGTAAAGTTCAAGATCTGCAGGTGGTGAGCCAGAGATCCAGAAGAGTGAATGGTGTAAGTTCTAGTCCAAGTCTGAGTGCTGATGATAGAGTTTTTCAGTCTGATTCTGAGTTCAGAGGCAAAGGAAGACCGATGTCCCACCTCAAAGATAGGTAGTGAGAAAAGTTTCTTTCTTACTCACCTTTTGATTACATTCAGGCCTTCAACAGATGGGATGAGGCCCACCCACATTAGGGAAGCTAATCTGCTTTACTCAGTCTATGGATTCAAAAGCTACTTTCACTCAGGAATACCCTCATAGACATACTCAGACATGTTTAACCAAATATTTGGGTACCTCAGGCCCAGTCAAGTTAACACATAAAATAAGCCATCATAGTAGCCATCACCACTATTTTCCAAGTGTCTGGCAATAGTCTGATAGTCTGAGGCCTTATATTACACATTTTCAATGGATTTTCCATAGGAAAATATCCTAAAAGTTCAAAACTCCTGATTTCCTCATGTTTGGATACAAAGTGAGTGGAGGAAATCCTAGACTGAGCCACTGAATATCAGAAATTGAGGTGAGATAGATGTTTCTCAAGATAAAAGGGATCATAAAACTCCTGTTGGTCTAGCCCTAAGGGTTGGCATAATAAAGTGATTAAGAACTCAGCTCTTGGGGCGCCTGGGTGGCTCAGTGGGTTAAGCCGCTGCCTTTGGCTCAGGTCATGATCTCAGGGTCCTGGGATCAAGTCCCGCATCGGGCTCTCTGCTTGGCAGGGAGCCTGCTTCCCTCTCTCTCTCTGCCTGCCTCTCCGTCTACTTGTGATTTCTCTCTGTCAAATAAATAAATAAAATCTTTA